>NC_141008.1:4191769-4276769 GCF_052327205.1 Somniosus microcephalus
CCTAACACCCGGTCCCTACACCGACAGCCATCCCACCCAAGCCCTATCCCCGTAACCCCGTAACCCCACGTATTTAATCACCCCTAACACTAAGGGTCAATTTTTTTTTATCATGGCCAATCAACCTAACCCGCACATCTTTGGACTGTGGGAGGAAACCGGAGCACCCGGAGGAAACCCACGCAAACACGGGGAGAATGTGCAAACTCCACACAGACAGTCACCCGAGGCCGGATTTGAACCCGAGTCCCTGGCGCTGTGAGGCAACAGTGCTAACCACTATGCCACCGTGCCAGGGTGGGAAAAGGGTTAAATTTGCAAGGGCCTGTTAAAATAGGATTATAGAGGCCATTTAGTGGTTTATTAAGGACCTTAAAGACCAGTCCCGCCTGTTGGATACGGGACGGAGTTGGGACCATCAGACACACCTGAGTTAAAATTGCTCGGAGTTGGGAACCAGGCCCGGGGGTCCCGCCCACCCGCCAGTTTTTGCGATTTTAACCCCCCGCACGCCTCCAAGCCCAACTCCCCTGCTCAGTGAAAATTGAGCCCATAGAGTACAAAAGCAAGGAAGTTTGCTAAACCTATATAAAACCATGGTTAGGCCGCAGCTGGAGTATTGTGTCCAGTTTTGGGCACCGCACTTTAGGAAGGATGTCAAGGCCTTGGAGAGGGTGCAGAGGAGATTCACCAGAATGGTAACAGGACAGGGAGCATAGTTTCCCATTGCTGGTCTGGTAGGTTGCGTGACCTCAGCGCAAGCCGAACAGCGTTCCAAATGATAGCATTGTATCTCTCAACCTGTCCGTTACCGATGGGATGGTACGGTATCGTTTTACTTGTGGCAATTCCCCATTGGGAGAGATAACTTTTGAGTTCGCTTGACATGAAGGAGGGACCCCAATCAGAGTGGATAGAAACATAGAAACATAGACGATAGGAGCAGGAGTAGGCCATTCGGCCCTTCGAGCCTGCTCCGCCATTCAATGAGGTCATGGCTGATCATCCAAATTCAGTACCCTGTCCCTGCCTTCTCCTCATATCCCTTGATCCCTTTAGCCTCAAGAAATATATACAACTCTTTCTTGAATATATTTAATGAACTGGCCTCCACCGCCCTCTGTGGCAGAGAATTCCACAGGTTCACCACTCTCTGGGTGAAGAAATTCCTCCTCATTTCAGTCCTAAATGGCTTACCCCTTATCCTTAGACTATGACCCCTGGTTCTGGACTCCCCGGCCATCAGAAACATCCTTCCTGCATCTAGTCTGTCCAGACCTGACAGAATTTTATAGGTTTCGATGAGATCCCCTCTCAATCTTCTAAACTCCAGTGAGTATAAGCCCAATCGACACAATCTCTCCTCGTACGTCATTCCTGCCATCCCAGGCATCAGCCTAGTGAATCTTCGCTGCACTCCCTCCATGGCAAGAACGTCCTTCCTCAGGTAAGGTGACCAAAACTGCACACAATACTCAAGGTGCGGTCTCACCAAGGCCCTGTACAACTGCAGCAAGACATCCTTGTTCTTGTACTCGAACCCTCTTGCTACGAAGGCCAACATACCATTTCCCTTCTTAACTGCCTGCTGCACCTGCATGCTTACCTTCAGCGACTGGTGCACAATAACACCCAGGTCTCTTTGCACTTCCCCTTCTCCCAATCTATTGCCATTCAAATAATAATCTGCCTTCCTGTTTTTGCCACCAAAGTGGATAACCTCACATTTATCCACATTATAGTGCATTTGCCATGTTTCTGCCCAATCACCCAACCTGTCCAAATCGTACTGGAGTTTCACGACATCCTCCTCACAGCTTACCCTCCCACCCAGCTTTGTGTCGTCTGCAAATTTGGAGATATTACATCCAATTCCCTCGTCCAGATCATTAATATATATTGTGAACAGCTGGGGTCCTAGGACCGATCCTTGCGGTACCCCACTAGTCACTGCCTGCCACTCGGAAAACGACCCGTTTATTCCAACTCTTTGCTTTCTATCTGCCAACCAGTTCTCTATCCAAGTCAATACCTTGCCCCCAATCCCATGTGCCTTAATTTTGCACGCTAATCTCTTATGTGGGACCTTATCGAAAGCCTTCTGAAAGTCCAAATACACCACATCCACTGGTTCTCCCTTATCTATTTTACCAGTTACATCCTCAAAAAATTCCAGTAGATTAGTCAAGCATGATTTACCTTTTGTAAATCCATGTTGACTTTGCCCGATCCTGTCACTGCTTTCCAAGTGCTCTGCTATTACAACTTTTATAATAGACTCTAGCATTTTCCCCACTACCGATGTCAGGCTTACCGGTGTATAATTCCCCGCTTTTTCTCTACCACCTTTTTTGAATAGTGGGGTAACATTAGCTACCCTCCAATCCATCGGTACTGTTCCAGAGTATTGGCCGTACCGCAAAGGGAAAAGACTTGATCAAGGCATTTGATCACTGTGGAAGTAAGCATATTGGGACAGGGGAAAGCAAAGGGAAAGCGTGAATATTCATCCACCATAGTCAGTAAGTAGGTGTTTCGCGTTGAGGAAGGCAATGGCCTTTTAAAGTCAATGCTGAGTCGCTGCCTAGGTTGCATGGCGTGTATGAGCGAGCCATCCGATGGACGGAAGAATTGTGGTTTTAATTCTGCACAAATTCTACAGGAGGAGCACGTTCTTTTCACATCTTCCGCAGAAAATGGGAGATTTTTAGATCGCACAATGTGCAACATACGGGTAACGCCAGGATGGCATAAGTCAGTATGAAGATCCGACAGAGTCGAAGTTGATATAGGAGAGCAGAATGCCCGCGTGAGGGTATCCGGGGCCACATTCTCTTTGCCGGGTCGATAATGTATGGTGTATCCAAAGGCGGCCAATTCAATCCTCCAGAGTTGTATTTTGTATTCTTGATCTTAGTGCGTTTCCGGTTATCCAGCATAAAGGCCACGGAGCGCTGATCAGTTATAAGTGTGAAATGGCGACGAGCGAGAAAATGATTCCATTTACGTACCGCTTCAATGATGGCCGTAGCCTCCTTCTCGACAGGAGGATGATGGAGCTCGCTACCCTGCAAAGTTCTGGACAGAAATGCAACGGGTCGACCACCTTGATTCAAGGTAGCAGAGATCGCCACATCCGATGCATTGCACTCGACCACGAAAGGAAGATTTTCATCAATGGAACGAAGCGTGGCTTTTTCCAGTTGTCGCTTGAGGAGGTTGAAAGCTGAAATAGCCGTTGCCTCCAATGGAAATAACTTTGCGTGAAGCAGGGGCTGGATCTTGTCGGAGAAGTGGGGTAGCCATTTCGCATAATAGGCAAACATGCCGAGTGCCCGACGAAGAGAGCTGAGATTCATAGGAGGAGGGAGCTCCTGAAGCGGACGAAGTCGCTCCGGATCCGGTTTGATGACACCATTGCCCACCCAGTAGCCGAGGATGTTGACTGATGTTACTGATTTCACAGATTTGGACTCATTTAAGGTTAAGTTGCGATGACGGAGACTGTCAAAAAATTTCTGGAGGTTGGCATCATGCTCCTTCTGGTCATGACCAGCAATAGTGATATTATCCAGATATGGAAAAGTTCTCCTGTTTGACGAGGCTATCCATTGCCCGTTGAAAGATGGCCACCCCATTGGTGACCCCAAATGGAAGTCGACAAAACTGGTAAAGCCAACCATTGGCCTCAAAGGCCATATAATTTTTGTCAGAGTCCTTTAACGGTACTTGATGATATGCGCTCTTCAAATCAAAAGTTGAAAATACCTTGTAGTTGGCAAGGTTATTGACCATGTCATCGATGCATGGTAGTGGGTATGCATCCAGGTCAGTATACTGGTTAATAGTTTGCGAGTAATCGATGCAAAGACGTTTCTTGTGTTGCTTCAGAGGATTTTTAACAACGACGACTCGAGCCCGCCAGGAAGATGAACATGGCTCAATGATACCGTCAGCTAGAAGGCGAGAGATTTCTGCCTCGATAAAGGATCGATCATCTTGGCTGCAATATTAGGATCGCGGAGTCATAGTCTACACAGTCTTCGATATAGTCAAACACATGAGGAGATACATAATTGGCAAGTATCTCTAATTTATCAGGAACATTCTCACCACACACCCTGAGGAAGTTGCTGAAGGTACGATACTGTGGCGACACGCCACCACTGGACACAATCCGCTCACGGCGGTACGGACAGTTTAAGCAGACGCCCCCAACCAGGGGCCCTTTCCTCCAGCAACTTGTT
Organism: Somniosus microcephalus; assembly: GCF_052327205.1. NCBI lineage: Eukaryota > Metazoa > Chordata > Chondrichthyes > Squaliformes > Somniosidae > Somniosus > Somniosus microcephalus. The sequence goes on from NC_141008.1 coordinate 4,196,017, forward strand.
TCCCACAGGGACAGGCTGCCGGGAGCACTTCCTGTCTGGGGAGTATTTAAGTCAGGCGCGGGCTCTTCCAGTTCCTGTTTTGCCATGAGGCTGAAATAAAAAGCTGTTCTGTTTTACTAGCTCTGGTCTCGACTCCCACGTTTGCCGCGGTATCTCAACACTGGTGACCCCGACACTCAGGACGAATCCTAAGCTAGCATGGTGGATACAAACGCAGTCACGGTTAAATTACCAGACTTTTGGGAAAACTTGGCCGAAGCCTGGTTCGTTCAAGCCGAGTCCAGATTCCGGCTGAAAGGCATCACAGGCGACACCACGAAGTACGACTACCTCGGCTCCTCACTCACGTACGCTACCGTCCCCAAAGTTTGGGCAGTGCTGCAGGACCCACCACAGACTGGCAAGTACGAACATCTGAAGGCTGCGCTCCTTAAAAAATTTCAAACGTCCTCTTACCAGCGCCACTGCCAACTGCTTGACCTCCCTGGTCTCGGTGATGCTTCACCATCAGACCTGCTTTCCCACATGCTGTCCCTCGCGGACGACAAGCCCCCCGGTGCCCTCTTTTGCACGCTTTTCATTCGGCAGCTTCCCGCCAGCATCCGCCCGCTCATTGTGGAGTCCGGCTCCACGGACCTGAATGACATAGCAGAAAAGGCCGACCGGCTGCTCTCTGCACAGTCCGCACGCGACGTCACGCCCGACCTCGCGGCAACGACCACGCGGTCTCCCCGGCCCACCAGGCCCGCCCGCCCTACCACTCCGGGCCACTGTTACTACCACACCCGTTTTGGCACTAAGGCCCAACGCTGCACGCCACCATGTACCTTCAATTGCCCCCCCGCACCGGCCCCCGCGATGGCCATGGGGCAAAAGGGGCCTCTACTGTACGTCACTGATGACAGAACCAACCGCCGATTTCTGTGCGACACAGGGGCCCAGCACAGCATCACCCCCGCCTCCGCCCTCGAAATCCAACGCGGCACACGAGGTATCACGCTGGCCACCGCCAATGGCTCGGACATCCGCACATATGGCACCCGCATGGTCACGCTCGACCTCGCGGGCCGCCGCTACCGCTGGGAGTTCCTCACCGCCGAGGTCCTCTGCCCACTCATCGGCGCCGACTTCCTATGCGCCCACGGCCTGTTTGTCAACATTCCGAGGCACCGCCTCGTCGACGCCAACACTATGGCCACCATCCCCGGCGCCGTTACCCTGGACCGTTCGGCCGGCCTGATGACCTACTGCCTCGCCAGGGCCGTGGACGACTACTCGGCACTCTTAGCCGAGTTTCCCGCCCTCACCAACCCGACCTTTTCGGCCAAAGCCGCCAAACACGGGGTGGAGCACTATATCCCCACCACCGGCCCTCCAGTTTCTGCCCACACCCGCAGACTCAACCCGGCCAAGCTGGAAATCGCACGGGCCGAGTTCACCACCATGGAACAACTCGGCATCATCTGCCGCTCCAGCAGCCCCTGGGCCTCGCCCCTCCACATCGCCCCTAAGCCCGGCGGAGGCTGGCGCCCTTGTGGGGACTACCGCCGCCTTAACGACGCCACCACCCCCGACCGATACCCGGTGCCTCACATCCAGGACTTCTCGGCCCGACTGGCCGGATGAACCGTCTTTTCCAAAGTCGACCTGGTGCGCGGTTACCACCAAGTCCCCGTACACCCCGCGGACATCCCCAAAACGGCCGTCATCACCCCATTCGGCCTGTTCGAGTTCCTGAGGATGCCCTTCGGCCTCAAGAATGCAGCCCAGGCTTTCCAGCGCCTTATGGACTCGGTCCTGCGGGACCTGAACTTCCTATTCGTCTATCTAGACGACATTCTCGTGGCCAGCTCCTCCAAACAGGAACACCTCGAACACCTTCGCACCCTGTTCGGGCGCCTAGCCCAACACGGGCTCATCCTCAGCCCGGCGAAGGGCCAATTCGGCCTAACCGAGATCGATTTTCTCGGTCACCACACCACCCCTGCTGGGGCCGTCCCCCTGCCCAACAAGGTGCAGGCCGTCCAGCAGTTCCCCCGCCCCACAACCATCAAGGGCCTCCAGGATTTCCTCGGGATGGTGAACTTCTACAACAGGTTCATCCCCAGAGCTGCAGCCCTCATGAAGCCCCTATACGACTCCCTCCGAGGTAAATCCGGCAAGATGGCCGTAGCCTGGACCACTGACACGTCAGCCGCCTTCGATGCCACCAAAAACGCGCTCGCCGACGCCACTCTGCTCGTGCACCCGAGGGCCGACGCCCGGGTCGCGCTCACCACCGACGCCTCCGACCACGCGGCCGGGGCCGTGTTCGAGCAGTGGGTTAATGGCGCGTGGCAGCCACTTGCCTTCTACAGCCGCCAACTGCGCCCCCCGGAGGTCAAATACTCCACTTTCGACCGCGAGCCTCTCGCGCTCCACCTGTCGGTCCGCCATTTCAGGTTCCTCCTGGAAGGCCGCCCCTTCACCGCGTACGTGGACCACAAGCCACTCACATACGCGATGGCCAAGCACACCGAACCCTGGTCCGCTCGGCAGCAACGCCAGCTCGTGGCTGTGTCCGAGTTTACCACGGACATCCAGCACGTCTCCGGTAGAGACAACGTTGTCGCCGACTGCCTTTCCCGTCCCGCCATCTGCGCGAATCACCTCGCGGTCGACTACGCGCAACTAGCAGCGGCCCAGCTCACGGACCCAGACCTCCTCTCAGTGGCTACCAGCCTGCCAGGGCTACGCCTAGCCAAGGTCGTGCACGGGCCCGAAGCCACGGCAGTTACTTACGACATCACACTCAGCCAACCCAGGCCGGTCGTCCCTGAAACCTGGCGCTGCCGCGTCTTTGACGCGCTCCACGGGCTCTCCCACCCGGGTTTCCGCGCGTCCGTCAAACTCCTCTCCCAGTGTTTCGTCTGGCGCGGCCTCAGCAGAGATGTTCGGACTTGGGCCACCTCCTGCCTCGCCTGCCAATGGGCTAAGGTACAACGGCATACAAAAGCACCCCTGGGAGACTTCGAGGTACCCAGCCGCCACTTCGACCACGTACACGTCGACATCGTCGGGCCCCTGCCGCCATCGCAAGGCCAGACTTATCTCCTCACGATGGTCGACCGCTACACACGCTGGCCTGAGGCAGTGCCGCTGACCTCCACCACCACAGCCGACATCGCCAGGGCGTTCGTTAACACCTGGGTAGCGAGGTTCGGCGTACCGGCCGACATAACCTCCGACAGAGGCGCCCAGTTCACCTCCGAACTCTGGACGGCCACAGCACGCAACCTCGGTGTGACGCTCCACCGAACCACGGCGTACCACCCGCAGGCCAACGGGCTTTGTGAACGCTTCCACTGGTCACTCAAGGCCTCACTCCGCGCCAGCCTGCAGGACAGCACTTGGACTGACCGCCTACCGTGGGTACTACTAGGCCTACGCACCGCGGTCAAAGAAGACCTCCAGTCCTCGGCAGCGGAGTTAGTCTACGGACAACCGCTGCGCGTCCCAGGCGAATTCCTTCCGGAGGCTACCACGCCTTGGTCGGCCGACCAGCAGCGGCTCAACTTTTTCTCTTCCGCTCAGCAGTTCGCCCCACTTCCGGTCAACCGACACGGCGAACTCGCACCTCACGTTCCGCCTAATTTACAGCAGGCGCGCTTCGTCTTCGTGCGACACGACGCGCACCGCGGACCCCTGCGACCCCCGTACGACGGACCGTACGAAGTACTACAAACCGGGGACAAGGTCTTTAAGCTGCGACTCGGCGACAGGGTCGAGACAGTCTCCATCGACCGGCTCAAACCAGCACACACAGAACCAGGGGAACAGGTCCCCGTGGCCCGGCCTCCAACTAGAGGCCGTTCCGCCAGCAAGCCAGCACAGCCGGCGGCGAACCGCCAGGCCCCGCCAACTGGACCGGCGATCACGCAGAGCCGCTGCGGCAGAACCATCAGATCACCGTCACGACTCATCCACTCCTCCTAAGCGGATTCTGGGGGGAGCTCTGTGGCGACACGCCACCACTGGACACAATCCGCTCACGGCGGTACGGACAGTTTAAGCAGACGCCCCCAACCGGGGGCCCTTTCCTCCAGCAACTTGTTTCCCACAGGGACAGGCTGCCGGGAGCACTTCCTGTCTGGGGAGTATTTAAGTCAGGCGCGGGCTCTTCCAGTTCCTGTTTTGCCATGAGGCTGAAATAAAAAGCTGTTCTGTTTTACTAGCTCTGGTCTCGACTCCCACGTTTGCCGCGGTATCTCAACAATACCAATGTTTCCATACCTTAGCAGTTGTAGGTGAATTCGGGTCCAGGTGAAGACGGGCAGGTCTGAGTAGCTTGTCCATGATGGATTGATTACTACGCTGGAGTTCCCTTCTGCAGTTGAAGTCATAGCTAGCTGTTCCTGAAATCACTCAGAGCGTGGAGTCGATATCAAGTTGATTAAATTGACGTAATAAAACTCACTACGCACTTGGTTTGAGTGTAAAGCAAGGCTTTCACAGAATCACAGAAACCCCACAGTGCAGATAGAGGCCATTTCGGTCCATCGAGCCTGCACCGACATATATCCCACCCGATCCCCGTAACCCCTACACCAACACATATCCCACCCTATCCCCATGTATTTAATCCCCCTAACACTAAGGTTCAATTTATCATAGCCAATCATCCTAACCTGAACATCTTTGGACTGTGGGAGGAAACCGGAGCACCCGGAGGAAACCCACGCAAACACGGGGAGAATGTGCAAACTCCACACAGACAGTCACCTGAGGCCGGATTCGAACCCGGGTCTACTGGCGCTGTGAGGCAACAGTGCTAACCACTATTCCACCGTGTCAACTTGTTTCAGAACATGGAGGTCTAGTTGTACTTCACTAGTTCCTTGTCTTACAAAATGTCCCTGGTACGCTGGGCCCATGCCCAAGTATTTATACTCCTTGGACGGCGCCACCAGCTGGCTGTCCAGCATTATTTCATGAGTAGTTTCTTGATGAATGATGAGATTTATTATACCAATATCAGTCTATTTATCTTCACCACTTTCCAGTCATGCCCATTTTTGTCTCCTACCTTGGAGGTGTTTTCGTGAGTTGGAGTGAATGGTGAGACATTATGTAACCTCCACCAATGGGGGTCAGTGTGAAGGGAATGGCTTGGTAATGTTTTATGGTGCTGTTGGGAGGGTGGGGAATTAGCACAGCATGTGGCAGCCATATGGGTGCAATGCAAGGATTTAAGTAAATCTGGCCATGATGAGGCCTGCCCTGGCAATGTGCTCCGGTGCTGGTGCCATCTGGAGCTCAGGTTCCTCCTGCTCCTCCTCCTCCTCTGAAGAGGCTGCGCGCTCTACACCTTGCTCCTCATGCAGCTTTAATCCTTGTGCAGTGCACAGCAGATGACGATTCTGGAGACCCCGGCTGGTGCATACTAAAGGGCTCCTCCAGATCGGTCAAGGCATTTGGGGGGCAAAATTGGGTCGCGCCCCCTTTGGGGCGCTAACTTTGCCGGGGCGCTACTTTTAGCGTCCCAAAAATGTAAGCGCCCCCGCGCCCAAAATTCACTGGTAGCGCCCCAAGAGGGAGGCGGGGCGCTAGTGGAAGTGATAAGTGGATATCGCAGTGCTATATGTCGCAGTACTGCAGGCCTTCCTCCCCAGGTGGGCCACCAAGGTTCGGAGTGCCGGCAAAGGAGCAGTAAGTCAGGGGGTGCTACCGAAGATCGCGGCCGAGGCGTGAACGGGGCGCTGCGCACGGTGATGATGTCATCGCCAGAGGCGCAGCGCCACAGGGCACTACCGGCTACCGCCACTGCTAACCTCCCGCTGAATTTTGCGGGAGGCATTAGCTGCGCCCCGTTTGGGCGCTAGTTGCTTTGCGCCCCATTAGCACTAACGGGAGGCGCAAATCAAACAAATTTTTCCCCTAAAGCGCATCTTCAGCATGCCTATTGTTTGCTCTATGACACATCTGGTGGAGATGCGGCTTTCATTATGACGCTCCTCAGCCTCATTGCTTGGCCTCCTCAAGGGTGTCATGAGCCATATCTTCAGTGGATAGCCCTTGTCTCCAAGCAGCCAGCCGGTAAATGTGTTTGGCGGTGCGAAGAGCTGAGGGAGGGTGGACTGGCGCTGGAAGAAAGAGTCTTGACAGCTGCCAGGTAATCTTGGCACACACATGCATGATGATCTTCCTCTGGTTGCAGACCAGCTGCACATTGAGGGAGTGGCAGCCCTTGCGGTTCACAAACACTCCTGTGTTATGATGGGGTGCCCTGATGGCCACGTGTGCAGCCGATGAAGCCCTGCACCCGTGGGAAGCCAGCCAGAGCGGCAAAGGCCAGCACCCACTCAGTAACACTGGCTTCATCAGTGGCAAAGTTCATGGCCCAGAAATTCGGGTCGGGGGCTTCCTGCGGGTGCAAGCCCCCGACCTGCACTTACCTTGCGCACCGGCCGTTGAGCTGTGGGCCCCCGTGGGATTCCAATCCGGGGCCTGGTCCAGCTGACGGCGCGCAGTGCTTGCGTATCCCAGGGGCGCAGTTAGTTCGATGCGTCCCCTGGGATCACGTGGGCCATGGGGAGCCAATCGGAGCAGGGAATGCTCCATTCATAAGTCTGACAGGAACTGCTGTCAAGACTTATAAATTCTACGGCCCCAAAATAGCACTAAATCTTCAAATAAATTTTAAAAAGACATCACATTTTTAAAATAAACTATAAATTACATGAAATAACTGTTTTAAACAATAATTTAAATTTTTGAAAAAATTAATTTTATTTTCTAACGGGGCTAAAAATAAACTTACCTTGCTTTAAATTATTTAAAAATAATACACCTGTGGAAAAAATGTTTTAATTTTAATTAATTCACCACTTACCTTGTAAAAAGCAGGCCTTACGCTCCCGGGAAAACCTGTAAAAAAGACTGAAGTTCGATGCGCACGCGCAGCCCCTCCTGTGCTCACGTTCGACCTCTGAACCCCTTCGTTCAGGGGAACGGAAGTGCCGGTTTCTCGTGCATGTGCAGTGCATGCAGGAAACCGGCACTCCCATTGGGCCTACGGGTGAGTACCCCGTGCGTACTCTGGGCCCATATAATTGGCTGACTTGTTAAACATGTCATTGGTGACCTGTGTGATGCATCTGTGGGCGGCCGACTGCGAGATGCCACAAATGTCTGCTGCAGATCCCTGGAAGGAGCCTGAGGCGAAGAAGTTGAGGGCTCTGGTGACTTTGACGGCCATTGGTAAGGTGTGTTCACCAGATCCTCTGGGCTGCAGGTCTTGCTCCAGCAAGCTGGAAATGTCTGCAACAACCTGGCGCGATAGTCTGAGCCTCCTTTGGCACTGCTGCTCAGTCATGTTGAGGAAGCTCATCCTCTGCCTGTATACCCTGTGCTGGGGGTATTGCCTCCAGCGTGGTGCAGCCCTGCGATGATACCCTCTGTCCTGTGCAGCATCAGGTGGTTGAGGAGAAGGTTAGTGGTGGTGTTGCTGCTGCTGGTGGTGGGGCTCATCCTGGTCTGATTCTGAGGACCAAGGTGAGACAGTATAAGCGGCACCCATGCTGATGTAATCGATGGCAGGTCAAGTAGAGATCAGAGGAGCAATCTGTCAATGTTGTGATGTTACTAGCAATGTGGCGAGAGTGGCTTCCGAGGTTGCAGCAAAGATTTGCAAACTCCAGACACCTAAATCTGTGCGCAAAATGGAGTCAGCAAGAGCCTTTCCCTTCAGCAAGTAAGCAGGTGTCATGTGGCAGTATTTATTGGGATTTCCATGCTCTGCATTAATGACCTCGCTCAATGGCCACTGAGCTTCCGCCTCACGTTGACAGATGTGGTCCCCGAGCTGTGTGATTCCCGTGGGCATCCAGTGAAAATTGAAAGGTCTGTTTAAAAATCCTGTTAAGAGTCTCACATCAAGGATTTAATGAGCTTTATTAGGTCGCCCGCCTCTCCTGATCGGGTCTGTGGCGCGCTGGCAAACGTGCCTGAGTTAAAGGTGTGAGGAGGCGGGTGATGGCGAGTTCCCAACTTTTACTGCTGACCTGCCTCCAAACTCGCGCGCACGGCAGCGAGAAAATTCCGACCTATGATTCTGTGATAATTAGCATCAGCATCACTGGATATAGGAACTTAGAAATATACAGGGCTGGAAAAGACCATTATGGTCTATTGGGGGGTATCTAGGCCAGGGAGGAGGAAATAATCAGCGCTTGATCTCATAGAAACATAGAAACATAGAAACATAGAAGATAGGAGCAGGAGTAGGCCATTCGGCCCCTCGAGCCTGCTCCGCCATTCAATGAGATCATGGCAGATCATCCAAATTCAGTACCCTGTCCCTGCTTTCTCCCCATATCCCTTGATCCCTTTAGCCTTAAGAAATATATCTAACTCCTTCTTGAATATATTTAATGAATTGGCCTCTACTGCCTTCTGTGGTAGAGAATTCCACAGGTTCACCACTCTCTCGGTGAAGAAATTCCTCCTCATTTCTGTCCTAAATGGCTTACCCCTTATCCTTAGACTGTGACCCCTGGTTCTGGATTCCCCGGCCATCGGGAACACCCTTCCTGCATCAAGTCTGTCTAGCCCTGTTAGAATTTTATAAGTTTCAATGAGATCCCCTCTCATTCTTCTAAACTCCAGCGAGTATAAGCCCAATCGACCCAATCTCTCCTCATACGTCATTCCTGCCATCCCAGGTATCAGCCTGGTGAATCTTCGCTGCACTCCCTCCATGGCAAGAACATCCTTCCTCAGATCAGGCGACCAAAACTGCACACAATACTCAAGGTGTGGTCTCACCAAGGCCCTGTACAACTGCAGCAAGACATCCTTGTTCCTGTGCTTGAACCCTCTTGCTACGAAGGCCAACATACCATTTGCCTTCTTAACCGCCTGCTGCACCTGCATGCTTACCTTCAGCGACTAGTGCAAAAGGACACCCAGGTCTTGTTGCACTTCCCCTTCTCCGAATCTATTGCCATTCAGATAATAATCTGCCTTCCTGTTTTTGTCACCAAAGTGGATAACCTCGCATTTATCCACATTATACTGCATCTGCCATGCATTTGCCCAATCACCCAACCTGTCCAAATCATACTGGCATTTCTCGGCATCCTCCTCACAGCACACACGCCCACCCAGCTTTGTGTCATCTGCAAACTTGGAGATATTACATCTAGTTCCCTCGTCTAGATCATTAATATATATTGTGAATAGCTGGGGTCCTAGGACCGATCCCTGTGGTACCCCACTAGTCACTGCCTGCCACTCAGAAAAAGACCCGTTTATTCCAACTCTTTGCTTCCTGTCTGCCAACCAGTTCACTATCCAAGTCAGTACCTTGCCCCCAATCCCATGTGCCTTAACTTTACACGCTAATCTCTTATGCGGGACCTTATCGAAAGCCTTCTGAAAGTCCAAATACACCACATCCACTGGTTCTCCCTTATCTATTTTACCAGGTACATCCTCAAAAAATTCCAGTAGATTAGTCAAGCACGATTTACCTTTTGTAAATCCATGTTGACTTTGTCCGATCCTGTCACTGTTTTCCAAGTGCTCTGCTATTACATCTTTTATAATGGACTCTAGCATTTTCCCCACTACCGATGTCAGGCTTACCGGTCTGTAATTCCCCGTTTTCTCTCTACCACCTTTTTTGAATAGTGGGGTTACATTAGCTACCCTCCAATCCATGGGAACTGTTCCAGAGTCTATAGAATTTTGGAAGATGATCAGCAATGCATCTACTATTTCTAGGGCCACTTCCTTAAGTACCCTAGGATGTAGATTATCAGGCCCTGGGGATTTATCGGCCTTCAATCCCGTCAATTTCCCTAACACCATTTCCCTACAAATACTGATTTCTTTCAGTTCCTCCCTCACATTAGACCCTATGTTCCCTGACATCTCTGGGAGGTTATTTGTGTCCTCCTTTGTGAAGACAGAACCAAAGTATGTATTTAATTGGTCAGCCATTTCTTTGTTCCCCGTTATAAATTCCCCTGATTCTGACTGCAAGGGACCTACGCTTGACTTCACCAATCTTTTTCTCTTCACATATCTATAGGAGCTTTTACAGTCAGTTTTTATGTTCCCTGCAAGCTTACTCTCATACTCTATTTTCCCCCTCTTAATTAATCCCTTTGTCCTCCTTTGTTGAATCCTAAACTGCTCCCAATCCTTAGGTTTGCTGCTTTTTCTGGCCAATTTATATGTCCTCTCCTTGGATCTTATGCTATCCCTAATTTCCCTTGTTAGCCACGGTTGATTCACCTTTTTTGTTTTATTTTTATGCCAAACAGGAATGAACAAATTCTGTAGTTTATCCATGCGATCTTTAAATGTTTGCCATTGCCTATCCACCGTCAACCCTTTGAGTAACATTCCCCAATCAATCCTATCCAACTCGCGCCTCATACCATCGTAGTTTCCTTTATTTAAATTCAGGACCCGAGTCTCTGAGTCAAATACTTCACTCACCATCTTAATGAAGAATTCTATCATATTATGATCGCTCCGCCCCAAGGGGCCTCGCACAACAAGATTGCTAATTATTCCTTTCTCATTACATAATACCCAGTCTAAGATGGCCTGATCTCTAGTTGGTTCCTCGACATATTGGTCCAGGAAACCATCCTGTATACACTCCAGGAATTCGTCCTCCACAGTATTGTTACTAATTTGGTTAGCCCAATCTATATGTAGATTAAAGTCACCCATGATAACTGCTGTGCCCTTATTGCACACGTCTCTAATTTCCCATTTAATGCCATCCCCAACCTCCGCATTACTGTTTGGGTGTCTGTATACAACTCCCACTAACGTTTTCTGTCCCTTGTTATTTCTCAGCTCTACCCATACAGATTCTACATCATCAGAGCTAATATCCTTCCTTACAAATGTGTTAATCTCCTCTTTAACCAGCAATGCTACCCCACCTCCTTTTCCTTTTTGCCTGTCTTTCCTGAATATTGAATACCCCTGGATGTTGAGTTCCCAGCCCTGGTCACCCTGGAGCTATGTTTCCGTAATCCCAATCATATCATATCCGTTCACATCTATTTGCGCAGCTAATTCATCCACCTTATTACGAATGCTCCTCACATTAAGACACCACGGGGTCGATTTTAACTGAGCCATGAGGCGGGCTTTTGAGACATGCGGGGGATTAAAATTGCAAAAACTGGGGGTCGGGACCGCCCGCCTGGTTCCCGACACCTATCCATTTTAACCCAGGCGTGTCTGATGGTCCCGTATCGGTCCCGCCTCCAACAGGCGGGACTGGTCTTTAAGGCCCTTAATCAGCATTGATTGGCCTTTATAATGCCATTTGAACCATCCCTTGCAATTTTAACCCTTTTCCCACGTAAAACACGCCTGGTGGGAATCACGCCTGTGAAACCTGGCGGGAGCACTATTGGCTTGCTGACTATCAGCTGCGGGTCCAACATTAAAGAGGAGATTTGATCAGTCATGATTTGCAGGTGGCAGGACCTTGTTGTTTCAGGCCTGGGGCAACTTTTACCAGGCTTAACCACACCTGTGGAAGGTTGGAGCCTCACACACTTCTCCAGTGTGAACTCTTGGGAAACCCCTCTCGCCACCCTCACTCAGCGCTTCCTCAACTGAGGCATCTACCAGAAGCATGGGAGGCCTTTTTTTCCTTCCCTTCTTGGCATTAGAGGAGCTCGAGCAGCAGGCGCGGCAGCAGCAGAACCAGGAACAACAGCAGCACCAGCAACAGCAACAGCAGCAGCTCACCCACCGGAGGCAGCACAGGCCAGAAGGGGCCAGTGCATGGAAGCCCATCGGCGCAGGAGATACCCCTCAAACAGGGTCTATAGACACAGGGTCAGCGACCTCAACATGACTGAGCAGCAGTGCCAAAGGCGGCTCCGACTTTCGCGAGAGGTAGTGACTGACATCTGCGAAATGCTACAGCAAGACCTGCTGCCCAGAGGACCAGGTGGACACTCCTTACCAGTGGCCATCAAAGTCACCACTGCATTCAACTTTTTTGCCTCAGGCTCATTCCAGGGATCATCAGCAGACATCAGCGGCATTTCCCAGGCGGCCGCACACACTTGCATCACGCAGGTAACCGATGCCCTCTTTGCCTTCGTGCACAATCACATCCATTTCACCAAGGATCGCGCAAGTGTGACGGCGCGAGCGGTTGGATTAGCTCATCTGGCAGACTTTCCAAGGGTGCAGGGCATCATTGACTGCACACATGTGGCCCTTAAGGCACCCCATCGCAATCCAGGTACTTTTGTCAACCGCAAGGACTTCCACTCCCTTAACGTTCAGCTGGTGTGTGACCACAAGAAGGAAATTTTGCATGTTTGTGCCAAGTACCCTGGCAGTTGCCATGACTCCTTCATACTGCGCCAGTCTAGTGTGCCTCCGATATTCAGTCCGCCAGATGAACTTCACGGATGGCTACTTGGAGACAAGGGCTATCCCCTGAGGACTTGGCTAGTGACGCCGTTGAGGAGGCCAGCCAACTCCAGCCACATTTCCACCAGATCCATTATCGAGCAAACCATCGGCATGCTGAAGATGCGCTTCAGATGCCTGGATAGATCAGGTGGAGCCCTAAAGTACTCAGCAGCCAGGGTCTCCAGAATCATCATGGTTTGCTGTGCACTTCACAACATGGCACAGCATCGTGGCTTGCAGATTCCTGAGGACCAAGTGGCTCCTCATATACCCTCCTTAGATGATGATGATGATGAGGAGGAGGAGGAGGAGGGTGAAAACGAGCATCCTGACAACTGCAAGTAATCCTAAGCCCTCAATGTGAAAGCCCCATTCGCAAAATGACACACGCCAGAACTGCAACAGTTGCCATCAGAATTTTTATGGACAAGAACCAACTGATGGCATTTTTACAATATACACAACATTTCACCCAAGTGACTACCCTTGTGACTGACTATTTGTGCTTTATTTTCCCCTTACGCATGCTCCTACATAGTGGTTCCCCTGTGGCTTCAGCAGATGTGGCGGCCCCTTGCTCACTTTCCTGCTGCTCCTGTCTCGACACCTTTGGCGGGCGTCCTCTGGGGTGGCGAGCCTGTGAGGGCTCGTCAGCAGTCTGCTGCTCCTGCGGCTGTGCAGGGGTTGAGACGTCTATCTCACTTGGGTGTGGACTCCGGCGGGGCTCTGACCGAGGGCTCTGCAGTGGCATGGAAGTCTGAGCGCTTGGAAAGGAACCCCCACTTCCTTGAGGTCTGCCACCAACCTCCCTCTCATGGGTCAGGTTCCCCTCAGTGCCTGCAAGTGGCTTGAGAGCACCTTGCTGCACATCAGGGGGGCCATGGGGACCCGAATCTGCAATGGCAGTCCTACTCAGAAGGACTTCCATGAAGGTCTTGTTTCTCTGTTCAATAGATGCCCATCGCTCCTCAAGAGATGTCATTCTATTCTGAACACTCACCATGTTTTTCATACCCTGGCGACTAACCTTCTCCATGGCCGTAGCCCTCCTCTCCTCTACCGTAGCCCTCCTCTCCTCTACTGTAGCCCTCCTCTCCTCTACTGTAGCCATCCTCTCCTCTACGGTAGCCAGCCTTACCACTGAGGCAGCAATCATTTCCACGTAGGTAGCCATCCTTTCCGTGTTCATGCGTTCATGCGCCACTGACTCCACAAAGGCTCTGCTCATGGTCGCTATGGACTCCTCCATTCGCTCCACACTCGCAGCGACCCTGGAGACAAAACCTGCCATAGACTCCTGCATCTGTGCATGGAGTTCCATCACCTCTGATCTTATGGATGGACCCAGAGGCATAGGGTCAACATGCAGCTGAGCCGAGCTGGCAGAGTCCTGTGCCCTCCAACGAGGACTCTCCACTGCTGTCCCTGTCTCCACAATCTGCTGATGCTCACTTGTGAGCTGTGATACACCAGGTGACAACACTACTCTATGTCCTGAAGGTTCCCCCGAGGTGTGAGTGTCTGCGCTGGTACTGGGTGCACTTATTTCTGCTGACGCTGCACCCTCAGAGGTTGCAGATTCCTCTGAGGAGTCTGGAATCTCAGGCTCTTCCTTCTGCACAGTGAGGACAGGGGCTCTCGATGGTCCTGTGGGGGAGTAATGGAAAGAGTTAGCGATGTGATGCCAAGGTTACATGCACATTGCATTTTGCAGATGATCATAAGTCCATATGATGTAGCTTCAGAATCATTATCAGCGACTCATGCAATGTCAATGAGAGAGATGGAAAACTATTCTGTCACCAGCTTGTGGGGATGCACCTGTCTGTCCTTCCCCAACTTCCACATCTGTATCAGCCCCGACAATCTCCAGGATGGCTTCCTCCCAGGGAGTGAGCTGGGCTAATGAGGGTGACCCTCCTGGCTCACTCTTTCCTGTTGTGAGCTCTCTTTTCCTGCAATGAGGGAGACAAGTGGAGGTTGAGTGAGAATGAAGGAGTGAGTGTAGAGATTGCATAGCATTGATACTTAGAAGGAGACAAAGATGGAGTGAGGTTGCAAGACCAAGGGCCCTCCCTGTGTGTTGTCAGTTGTGTTCAAAGCATCAGAGTGAGAGGGAGTGTGAGGGCTGCATGGTGGAATAGTTATGTGAATGTGAGCATAGAGGGAGAGGGAATTGCTAAGGGTGCATGGCTGTGAGTGTCAAGTGGGATGTGGAGGAAGAGATTGCTAAAGCTGAGTGCTGGTGAGGAAAGGCAATGGGGATCAGATTGAGGGTGATGGAAATTTCATACTTCCTTTTCCAGTGCGATGAAGGTCATGGAATCTTTTCCTGCACTGCATCCAGGGGAGCCCCAAGGAGTTGACTTCCCCAGCCACTTGTAACCACACAGCCTTCGTCTGACTGGGAGGCCTCTTCCTCCCTGAAGAAGGGAACAGGACCTCCCTGTGGGCCCTAGCCCCATCCAACAATGCCTGCAGTGATACCTCATCAAATTTAGGCGCAGCTCTTGCCCTCCTGCTGGCCATTGTTCCTGCAGGCTCCTGTACCATCATAAGGGGAAAGCTTGGCAGCCTGCAGAAGAAGCAAGGCTTGCTGTGGACCTTAAATGCAGCAGCAATGATGACGTTGTAGGAACGGAGGTTCCTATCACAAAGACTGAGTTCGACTCAGGCAATTAAAACAATGAACTTTAATGGAACAAAACAGGTTTTAACTGGAAACTGCTGGAATACATCAACTACAGGTCTGCTCTCCTTGAGGACTCCACGAGGACTGATCCTCTGGTCAGAAGACTAATGTCATGATGTCATCACGTTCTTCCCGCCATTGGGGCATCACGTGACTAACGGCATGACGTCATCACGTTGAAACCGCGCTGTAAAGGTAACTAGACATTGTACAGTCAAACAGTGTAATTAAAGGTACAGGCACAGACAGTAACTACATTGCTGTTGAAGGAATTATGTACAACCACTCTGAGTCGTTTGGTGGCTCCGTCACAACGTCATATTATGCGACTTTCTGACTGGAAATACTCATTTGCCAAGGGTTCCCACATGTTGGAAATCAATTGGCCAATTGAGTTAAAATTGCATGAATCTCACAGACCCATTTAGATTCGTGTGGGAAACCCGACAATTCCCCGCACCTGAGTTAAAATCGACCCCAAAGCCTTCAGGCTTGTTTTTTTAACACTCTTAGACCTTTTAGAATTATTATTTACTGTGGCCATGTTTGATTTAAACCCTTGATTACTCTGACTGTCACTTTTGCTTTTCTCCTTTCTGTCTTTTGCTTCTATCCTTGTTTTCCTTTCCTCTGTCTCCCTGCACAGGTTCCCAACCCCCTGCCATTTTAGTTTAAACCCTCCCCCACAGCACTAGCAAACACTCCCCCCAGGACCTCGGTCACAATCCTGCCCAGGTGCAAACCGTCCATTTTGTACTGGTCCCGCCTCCCCCAGAACCGGTTCCAATGTCCCAGGAATTTAAATCCCTCCTCCTTGCACCGTTCCTCTAGCCACGTATCCATCTGAAATATCCTTCTATTTCTACTCTGACTAGCACGTGGCACTGGTAGCAATCATGAGATTACTACCTTTGAGGTCCTATTTTTTAATTTGCCTCCTAACTCCCTATAGTCAGCTTTTAGGACCTCATCCCATTTTTTACCTATATCGTTGGTACCTATATGCACCACGACAACTGGCTGTTTACCCTCCCCTTCCAAAGTGCTCTGTAGCCGCTCCGAGACATCCTTGACCCTTGCACCAGGGAGGCAACACACCATCCTGGAGTCTCGTTTGCGGCCGCAGAAATGCCTATCTATTCCCCTTACAATAGAATCCCCTATCACTATAGCTCTCCCACTCTTTTTCCTCCCGTCCTGTGCAGCAGAACCACCCATGGTGCCAGGAAGTTGGCTGCTGCTGCCTTCCTCTGATAATCCATCTCCCTCACCAATATCCAATGCGGTATATCTGTTTGAGAGGGGGATGGCCACAGGGGACCCCTGCACTACCTGCCTGCGCCTGTTACTCTGCCTGGTGGTCACCCATTCCCTTCCTGCCTGTGCATCCTTTACCTGCGGTGTGACCAACTCCCTAAACGTGCTATCCACGACATCCTCAGCATCACGAACGCTCCAGTATGCATCCATTCGCAGCTCCAGCGCTGCAATGCGGTCTGCCAGTAGCTGCAGCTGGATACACTTCCCGCACACATGGTCGTCAGGTACATAGGAAGTGTCCCTGATTTCCCACATAGTGCAGGAGGAGCATACACGGCACCGAGCTGTCCTGCCATGAATTACCCTTTAATTAATTCAAATTAAATTAAATCAAATCAATCCCACCAATTACACTGCGGTTAAATGATATACTCAAGGGCCCTTGTTTAACAGCAGTACCCGCTACACAACAGAGACCCTAGAAACTGTAAACCACAAAATTTAAGTTTGGAAAAAACAAGAAAGAGAGAAATACTCACCAACCAATCACTTACCTGCTTTCTGGTGATGTCACACTTCGATTAGTTTTTACTTCTCTCTCACGCTGTCGGAGCTCTGAGATTGGAGATTGGTAAACCTACCTGCGCCTCGGGCTCCTCCCAGGTCCGCACAGCCACCGCCGCCGCTGCTGCCGTGGGGTCTACCTGCGCCTCGGGCTCTCCTTTTATTGCCACTGACACTCCTCCCAGGTCCGCACTGCCGCCGCCGCCGCTGCTGCTGCTGCTGCTGTGGGGTCTACCTGCGCCTCGGGCTCTCCTTTTATCACTGCCGCCACCTCACCACTCCTCCCAGGTGCTGCTGTGACCCCTGATAGTACACCAGGCTGACTGAATGTTGGGTGAGACCTGGATTGGGCCTTTTGATGATGCATTGGGGGATATCTAGACTGGGGATCCACTACCAGCCGTTTTCTTAAACCCCTCTCCCTTGCTTCCTCCACCCTCACCTCCAACAACAAGTTCAAGGAGCTCATGGGCTTCTTTGTCACTATGATTGAAACTATCTGTTCAGCTGCCTCTGTCGTTTGCCTCCCTTCCCCTAGCCCATCAAGCCAAACTTCCCCAAAGGCCCCTCCGCCTTAGCCCTGAACTTGCATCTCTCTCTATTTTTTCTCCTATCTCCCCTCATACTCTCTCTGAGCTCATCTTGTCCATGAGACCTACCTCCAGCTCTCTCAACTCTATTCCTACCAAACTGCTGACCACCCAACTTCCCTTCCTGGCTCCCATGCTAGCTGATTCCCTCCTCTCTTATAATGTCGACCTCCCTTACAAATCAGCCGTCATCACCCCCTCCTCAAAAAACACACATTTGACCCCACACTACCGCCCCATCTCCAACCTCCCTTCCTTTCCAAAGTCCTCTCTCTTATCAGGCTTCCACCCTGCCCCAGCACTGAAACAGTCCTTAGCAAAGTTTCAAATTACATATGTGACTGTGACCGTGATAAACTCTACGTCTTCATCCTTCTCCACCTGTCTGCAGCGTTTGACACGGTTGACCACACCACCCTCCTCCAATGACTCGACTCCATTGTCCAGTTGTGTGTGACTGCACTCACCTGGTTCCATTCTTATCTATCCAGTCATAGCCAGAGAATTTCCTGCAATGGAATTTTCTACTCCCACACCATTACCTCTGGGGTCCCCCAAGGAGCTATCCTTGACCACCTTCTATTTCTCACATAGATGCTGCCCCTCGGTGACATCTTCTGAAAACACATCAGATTCCACATATACACTGACGACACCCAGCTCTATCTCACTACTAGCTCTCTCGACCCCTCCCTTTTTTTGTAACCTCCTCCAGCCCTACAACTCTCTGAGATCTCTGCACTCCTCCAATTCTGGCATCTTGTGCATCCCCGATTTTAATCACTCAACCATCGGTGGCCGTGCCTCCAGTTTCCTAGGCCCTAAGCTCTGGAATTCCCTCCCTAAACCTCTCTGCCTCTCTACCTCTCTCTCCTCCTTTAAGTCGCTCCTTAAAACCTACCTCTTTGACCAAACTCGATATCAAAATATGTCTGATAATGCTCATGTGAAGCACCTTGGGATGTTTTACTATGTTACAGGTGCTATATAAATTCAAGTTGCTGTTGGTGTTGATGCCGACTGCCAGTCCCCGTTTGAGCTCACGTTTATGTCAGAACCACAGTTGCTGTGGATTTGAAGCCCAGGAAGAGGCAGCTCCTTCAGTCAAGGAGAGAGGAAACTGTTGTGTCCGTCAGTAGTAAGACACAGACTGCAGGAGAACGGTACAACAGGTGTTTACTCAACGTGGCTCACTCTGGAACTGAACTGTACAGGTTACTACTCAGTGCTATATACAGGTGTGATTACTACCGGTACTGCAGTATACATGAGCTGTAAAAAGTAGTTCCCCCCTTAAAGGTATATACATTACAATTCCTCCCCTTTTAGATTAACAGTACCATAACACTCATTTAACAATTAAATATCAAACTAATTACAATTAACACTTTTAACATACAAGGTTAGCTGAAAATAGTCCATTTATATATTCAGTCTTTGGGGAGGCTTCCTGATCCTTTCTGGATAGCGCCTTTCCCGAGTGTCTTGCTCTTGGTGTGGAGGCGATTCGGGCACCCTATCGTCGGTTGGGTCATCAGCTTCCGATGCTACTGTTTCTGGGGTAGATGCGACCTGTACGTCGGGTTCCTCACCAGGTACGTATGGGCGAGACATGGGGTTGACTTGTTCCTGTGACTCTAGGATCTGGTCAGCATGGCGTCTCACGATGTTCTCCCCAACGTCCACTGTGTACATTAGTGGGCCCTGCTGTGTGCATATCGTTCCTGGCTGCCATTTTTCTGTTCGGTAGTCGCGGGCCAAGACTGGTTGCCCTACATTGAAGCTCCTTGTTGGCTTCTCATGGATGTGCTGGAATTGCTTACTCTCAACATCTCTTCGTACGTTTGGTCTGAGCAAATCCAGGCGCGATCTTAACCTTTGGTTAAAGAACATCATGGCCGGGGCCTGGTTGGTGACTGCATGTGTCGCATTCCGGTAGGCGAACAAGAAATTGTCCACCTTATGCTGCAGCGGAATGTTGTCATTGTACATAGCCTTTATTGCCTTCTTAAAGGTTTGTACGAACCTCTCAGCCAATCCATTTGTGGCTGGATGATACGGGGCGGATGTGTAATGCCTTACCCCATTCTTTTTCATAAATCTCCGGAACTCTTCGGACACAAACTGTGGTCCGTTATCGGAGCAAATCTGTTCTGGCAAGCCATTCCTAGCAAAAATGGTCCGTAGGACTGCAATAGTTTTCTCCGTGGTGGTGGAGGAAATTTTGATGACTTCAGGCCATTTCGAGTGCGCATCCACGGCTATTAAAAACATTGAGTCCATGAATGGACCAGCAAAATCAATATGCACCCGTTGCCATGGAGATGAGGGCCACTCCCATGGGTGTAGAGGGGCATGTGGTGGTGCATTTTGGACTTTCTGGCATCCTGAGCAGCTCTTGGTCAGGTCCTCGATTTGTTTATCGATTCCCGGCCACCACACATAAGCCCTGGCAAGGCTTTTCATTTTTACCCCTCCCAGATGACCCTCATGAAGCTCATTGAGCACTCTATCCCTTAACTTGGGTGGAATTACCACTCGGGATCCACACATCAAGGTCCCCCGGCACACTGACAGCTGTTCTCTTCTTGTCGAGAATGCTGGCAACAGTCAGTCACCATGTGCTGGCCATCTCTTCACCGTCAAATCATATACCCGAGACAGTGTCGAGTCATTTCGGGTCTCCTTCTCTATACCAGCATTAGTTACCGGTAGGTATTCAACTATAGTTGAATGAAATATTTCGACAGGATCCACTGCTGGTGCTTCCTCCGCAGTAGGCAGTGGCAGGTGTGATAGCCCATCAGCATTTCCATGCTGTTTCGTGCCCTTGTATTCAATCTCATAGTGGTGTGCCCCTAGGAAGAGTGACCATCTTTGTAGTCGTCGCGCAGTCATCACCGGAACGCCCTTCTTCGGATTAAAAATGGAGACAAGAAGCTGGTGGTCAGTCAGCAAGGTGAATTTCTGCCCGTGTAGATAGTGATTGAACTTTTTCACTAGGCTGAGGGCCTCCCTGTCAATCTGGGCGTAGTTACGCTCGGCTGAGGTTAGTGATCGTGACGCAAAGGCTATTGGCCTCTCTGAGCCGTCCGAGAATTTGTGCGACAGCACCGCTCCAATGCCGTAGGGTGACGCATCACACGCCAACCGAATTGGTAGTGCCGGGTTGAAATGGGCCAATACCTCTTTCGATGTGATTAGTGTTTTGCTCTTCTGGAAAGCTCGTTTACATTCGTCATTCCACTTCCATGGCACCCCAGTTTGCAGTAGGGTGTTCAGTGGGTATAGTATTGTAGACAAATTTGGCAAGAACTTATGGTAGTGGTTTACCAGCCCGAGGAACGACTTCAGTTGTGACACGTTTTCCGGTGCTGGAGCCTTGACTACTGCCTCAATCTTTTCTGGGGACTTATGTAACCCCTCTTTATCGATAACGTGGCCACAATACGAGATCTGTTTTTTAAAAAACTCGCATTTGGGGCGGTTAGCTCGGAGCCCATATTCCTTCAATCTAGTGAGCACCTGCTCCAGGTTGGCGAGGTGATCACTGTCATTTTTGCCCGTGACCAGGATGTCGTCCAAATAACACTGGGTCCCTGGGATCCCTTGCAGGACTTGTTCCATTGCCCTTTGCCAAATAGCCGGAGCTGATGCTACCCCGAATACCAGCCGGTTGTATTGGTAGAGACCTTTATGGGTGTTGATTGTGAGGTATTTTTTTGATGCTTCTTCTACCTCCATTTGCAGATACGCCTGGGCCAGATCAATCTTAGTGAAGCGTTTCCCTCCAGATAGCGAGGCGAAAATATCTTCAATCCGCGGAAGTGGATATTGTACGGTGTGAAGGACTGGGTTCACTGTTACCTTAAAGTCCCCACAGATGCGAACCTTCCTTGGTTCCCCAGGCATGCTGCTCAATGACTTTTTCATCACAGGGACGATGGGTGTAGCCCACTCGCTCCAGTCTACCTTGACAGTACTCCTGAACGTTCCAAACTCTCCAGCTCTGCTTCGACGGATGGGCGGATCGCATAAGGTACTGGTCTGGCCTTAAAAAATTTTGGGCTTGCGTTTTCTTCGATTTTAATTGTTGCTGTCATGCCTTTTAGTGTTCCGAGTCCTTGCTGGAACACTTCTTGCGCGTCGGTTAGGATCTTTGACAGTCGCCCAGGTGTGATGTCGTCATCCTTTTTGGCAACCACAGTCAGTGCTTGTATGGAATGCCAATCCAGCTGTATTTTCCGGATCCATTCACGTCCCAGTAATGGTGGTCCTCCATCTTGCAATACATACAGGTCTAGTTTTGGTGTTTCCTTACCGTTATATATAACGGTCACCCTTATTTTTCCTTTGGGGTAGACTTTTTGCCCCGTGTACGCCTTCAAAATAATTTTTGTGTCTCTCAAGTGTATGTGTGAGAATAGCCGCTCGTAGTCCCGTCGGTTTATGACTGTTAGGGCTGATCCTGTGTCCAATTCCATTTTTACCTGGATTCCTGCTATCTTGAGAGTGACCCAAATGGTTCGGTGATCCTCCGTTTTGATCACATTATGTAGTTTCAGACAACTCAGCTCCCTGTTTTCGGAGTTGATATCACTCTTTTGTTCATCTGAACTATTCTCCGTCACCTTATGTACCTTGTTGTACTTTTCTTTTGGAGATTTCTTATTGCTGGTTTTCTTTCCCGACCTGCAGACTCGTGCTATGTGTCCTACTTTTCCACACTGTCTGCACACTTTGTCTTTGAGCCAGCAATCATTGTGGTCGTGTGTTGTTCTGCCGCAGCGATAGCACTTCTCTGTTCTGTATGACATTTCGTTTGTGCCATATTCTTGCAGTCTCTGTTGTATCTCTGCAGCACCCCGTGCTGCTGCTTCATATGATACTGCAATGCTGAAAGCCTTGTCCAGCGTAAGGTCCTTTTCAGATAAAAGTCGTTTCTGGGTTCTTTCACTTTGAAGCCCACACACAAACTTGTCCCTTAAGGTATCTGCCAGTCCTGTTCCAAACTGGCAGTGTTTCGATAGTTTGCGCAGTTCTGTTAAATATTCAGCATTGCTTTCATCCTTATGCTGGTTCCGTTTGTGAAACTTGAATCGTTCTGCTATCAGCAGCAGTGTGGGGTTTAAATGTTCCTGTAGTATCGTCACTATTGTAGCGGTTCGTGTAGATCGCCACTAAATAAGAGAGTTTGACTTCGGCGAACTTTAACAAGTTGTTTATTTACAGGAACAGGCTAATTACATCAGGTAAGATAGCAGGTAAGATGGCTGACTGTAGGAGCACCGTGGTGTAGGTCTTGTCCCAGTGGGGACTCCATGAGGACTGAGTTCGCAGTCCTGTGGGGAGCGTGATGACGTTATCACGCTCTGCTGTGTGTTCCCGCGCTTTGGGCGTCACGTGATGGGCGTTGTTGCGTCGCTGGCTGTTGAGGCCGAAGTCGGGAGGCCGGGCTGTGCCGGTGCTTGCTGCAGGAGTGGAAGATCGCGTCGCTCCTGTCGGCTGGCTGTTGAGGCCGAAGACGCTAGGCCGGGCTGTGCCGGCGCACGCACATCACGTCGTACGTGACGTGACGTCAGCGCGCTAGGGCGTGCCTTAAAGGGGCAATGGCCCCAACAGGTAAGTTAAAAGGGCAACGGCCCCAAAAGGTAAGTTAAACATACAGTAAGGTAAGTTAAAGGGAATTATGTGTCTCAATGTAAGGGACAACCAGTGGTACCGCCACACTATGTCTCCTAAACTCTTTTCCACTGGCTTCCCTGGGGTTACTAGATTTCGTAATAAGCCATACGTCTTTGCACCCATTAAATTTAACAATACCGGCGCTTTCTTGTCATCTGACACCTCATTTGCCTTACAGTACACCTCTATTCGTTCGACATATGTAGTCCAATCTTCGACTTCATTGTCAAATGCGGTGATACTGCCACTCTTCGGCATTTTGGGTGTGGTTTAAAATGGCTTAAAATGGTGTCTCCCGCACTTTCCTTCCTCCCCCGCTGCTGCCAACGCTGCTCTCGGCGGTCCTCGTGGCAATGGCGGTGCCCTGTAGGTTTCGCGCGCTTCTCCTGAGCTGCTGCCAACGCCGCTCTCGGCGGTCCTCGTGGCAATGGCGGCGCCTCGCGGGTTTCTGCGCGTCTCTCTCCCTCTCCTCGACGCTGCTCGGCCCCTGAACACCAGCTGCGCCCTGTGCGCTCTGCCCACTCTCTCTCTCTCTCCCGTCGATGCTGCTCGGCCCTTTGCTGTGCCGCTCGGTCGGGCTCTAGCCCGCCGCTGTCCGGGAAGGGTCTGCGCACTACTTGTTGCCAGCCTGTTTTGCTGGACCACCGCGACTGGAAAGCCAAGTCTGGCTCTCAACAGCCTCCCCCGCAATTCTCGAGTCTCTGCTGGATGACTGGGCGGTTGCCCGTGGTCGCCGCCCGTGTCTCTGGCCTTGACCTCCAATCTACTGGTCTCCAGGAACGAATCCCTGGGAGGTGATGCAGAGTTGCAGATAGGATCGAAATTGTCTCGTCGCCAATGTTGTGTCCGTCAGTAGTAAGACACAGACTGCAGGAGAACGGTACAACAGTTGTTTACTCAACGTGGCTCACTCTGGAACTGAACTGTACAAATTACTACTCAGTGCTATATACAGGTGTGGTTACTGCCAGTACTGCAGTATACATGAGCTGTAAAAAGTAGTTCCCCCCTTAAAGGTATATACATTACAGAAACCAGGGTCTGAAAGTGCCTAGCTCTTAAATATTAACTGCAGTTGAGTTGGGGAACTGGGTGCACATTTGGCTTGGGCACTATGGGTTAGAATCGCCGTGGGGAGCTCTCCTGATCTCCTGCTGTCGCCTTGACCGATGATTGGTGGAATTGGTCTTGAGCGATAGCGAATTGACAGCCGGTTTTACGTTCCACCTGACTCTCTTTTCCATCACCCCCACCATCCATCCCATATGACATTGAGCCGAGGTCCTGCCTGAATGAAGCAAACTAATTGAAATCAGTTGTCAGCTGTGGCTTAGTGCTACCATGCTCACTTGAGTCAGGAGGGTGTAGGTTTAAGCCTCACTTCAGAAACATGGGCAATAAATGGCTGACAGCCCAATGCAGTACTGTGGGAGTGCTGCACTGTCGGAGATGCTGCTCTTTGGATGAGACGTCAAACGTCTGCCATCTCAGGTGGATCACAGAATCACAGAAACCCCACAGTGCAGATAGAGGCCGTTTCGGCCCATCGAGCCTGCACCGACACATATCCCACCCAATCCCCGTAACCCCTACATCAACACATATCCCACCCTATCCCTGTAACCCCACGTATTTAATCCCCCTAACACTAAGGGTCAATTTATCATAGCCAATCAACCTAACCCGCACATCTTTGGACTGTGGGAGGAAACCGGAGCACCCGGAGGAAACCCACGCAAACACGGGGAGAATGTGCAAACTCCACACAGACAGTCGCCCGAGGCCGGATTCGAACCCGGGTCCCTGGCGCTGTGAGGCAACAGTGCTAACCACTATGCCACCGTGTAAAAGATCCCATGGCACTATTCAAAGAAGAGCAGGGGGAGTCTCCAAATATATATCCCTCAACCAACTTCACTAAAACAGATTATCTGGTCATTACAGTTTACATCTCATTACTGTTTGTGGGAGCTTGCTGTGCACAAATTGACTTTTTTTTAAATTCATTCATGGGATGTGGTCGTCTCTGGCAAGGCCAGCATTTATTTCCCATCCTTAATTGCCCTTGAGAAGGTGGTGGTGAGTTGCCTTTTTGCACAACTGCAGCCTGTGTAGTGAAGGTGCTCCCACAGTGTTGTTAGGGAGGAAGTTCCAGGATTTTGACCCAGCGATGATGAAGGAACGGCGATATATTTCCAAGTCAGGTTGGTGTGAAACTTGAAGGGGAACTTGCAGATGATGGTGTTCCCATGCACCTGCTGCCCTTGTCCTTCTAGGTGGAAGAGGTCACAGGTTTGGGAGGTGCTGCCAAAGAAGCCTTGGCGAGTTGCTACAGTGCATCTTGTAGATGGTACACACTGCAGCCACGGTACGCTGGTGGTGGAGGGAGAGAATGTTTAAGGTGGTGGATGGGGTGCTGATCAAGCGGGCTGCTTTGTCCTGGATGGTGTCGAGCTTCTTGAGTGTTATTGGAGCTGCACTCATCCAGGCAAGTGGAGAGTATTCCATCACACTCCTTACTTGTACCTTGTAGATGGTGGAAAGGCTTTGGGGAGTCAGGAGGTGAGACACTCTTGTTACCACACTATTTATGTAGCTGGTCCAGTTAAATTTCTGGTTAATGGTGACCCCCAGGATGTTGATGGTGGGGGATTCAGCGATGGTAATGCCATTGAATGTCAAGGGGCGGTGGTTAGACTCTCGCTTGTTGGAGATAGTCATTGCCTGGCACTTGTGTGGCGCAAAAGACTGCTTCATTTCCTTCATTACAACAATGACTACACCTCGAAAGTACTTAATTGGCTGTGAAGCACTTTGGGACATCCTGAGGTTTTGAATGGTACTATAGAAATGCAACTTATTCCCTTTCAAGTTTCGTTTAAACTGACATTAGGTTTGTTGCTTATGTGCATAAAAGTTGTGGATAGGCAGTTATACACTAAAGAGTGGTGTATCTCTCTCCATCCCATAGACACTAACGTAACTGAAATTCCTTTGTGGCAGAACCACTGAATGACTCTGGCTAACTGTATATAACTCTCTTTAACGATGTTCTAACACCAGCCTAAACCTGTACCATTGTGTTAGGCATTACTGTGTTTTGTATATAGAGTTTGCATGTACGGGGCGTGGCCCCATTAAGAGCGCGGGAAAATGCAGGTAAACGCGATGACGTCACGTCGCAAACCACGGTGCTGCCCAGGCAGTCCTTGTGGCCTCTCCGTTGAGTAAAGACCTGTTTAATTCTTCTCTTGTGTGGATCTCCGTTATTCATAGGAATTCGTTAATTCCTACATTGGTGACCCCGTTTTTGTGAACGTTTTCACAAAAGAAGAGCACAGCATGGAGGCAAACGCTGTTTCGCTAAAGCTACCGCAGTTCTGGGAGCAGCAAGCGCCCTCGTGGTTTATTCAGTTCGAGGCCCAGTTCGCCCTGAGGAACATCGATGCGGATCAGACCAAATATCTTTATGTGGTCTTCGCACTCGACAGCTCTACCGCCTCTTGGATCGTCAGCCTCCTCAAAAGCCCCCCAACGGAGCGCAAGTATGAAAACCTCAAAGTGCGGTTACTGCAGGTTTTCGGACTCACAAAATCGGAGCGCGCCCGTCGATTACTTGCTATGCCCGGACTCGGGGACTCCAAGCCTTCAGAGTTGATGAGCCAAATGCTCACACTCCTGGGCTCAGAACGGGAATGTTTCCTGTTCCGCGAGATTTTCCTCAGCCAACTGCCTGAACAGGTACAAGCTGCTCTGGCCAGATCTGAAGTTGAAGACTGCGCAACACTCGCTGCGGAGGCTGGCAAAATTTTCACTGTAACTCGGCAGTACTGCGCCGCCACGAGGCTCCCATCCCCTGCAGACGCCACCCCAGCTCGTCAGCCTGCTGGGCTGTGTTTCTACCACGCGCAGTTCGGCGCGAAGGCGAAGCGTTGCCGCCCTCCCTGCAGTTTTCCCCAACAAAACAAACAACAACTGACACTGCGACCACCGAGGAACGGGTCTAACGGGCACCCCATGGCTGCGATGGCGATCGACAACGCGGGAAAATTGCTGTTCATCACTGATACTCTCTCCGGTCGTCTTTTTCTGTGCGACACCGGAGCGCAGTGCAGCATTTTACCCGCGTCCGCCCTCGATGTGCAGACGGGGAATCACGGCCCCACCCTTGAAGCGGCCAATGGCGGAACAATTCGGACCTTCGGCAGACGGCGAGTGGAGGTGTGCCTCGGGGGGCAATGTTTTCACTGGGAGTTTGTTACGGCCAAAGTTTCCCAGCCCCTCCTCGGTGCGGATTTCCTGTGCGCCAACAGCCTCCTGGTCGATGTTAGGAACCGACGGCTGATCAACGCAGCAACTTTTAATTCTCTTCCGTGTTACCGCAGTAACGCTCCGTCGCGCACCGTCTCCTGTGTGTTCCCGACTCCTGATGAGTTCGCTCACCTGCTCGGCGAATTCCCCGACCTGACAAGGCTCACGTTCTCCTCCACAGCCACGAAACATGGTGTGGAACACCACATCACCACCAATGGCTCCGGGGGGTCTACGCGTGGGCCCGGCGCCTGGAACCTGGCAAGCTGGCGGTCGCAAAGGCGGCGTTCGCAACCATGGAATGGTTAGGGATTATTCGCCGGTCAAATAGTCCCTGGTCTTCACCCCTCCATATCGTCCTGAAGCCTGGCAGCGGATGGCGGCCATGTGACGACTATCGACGCCTAAACGACGCCACCACTCCTGATTGGTACCCGATCCCCCACATTCAGGATTTCTCTGCCCATTTGGCAGGGAACACCGTGTTCTCAAATGTCGACCTTGTCCGGGGCTACCATCAGGTCCCAGTTCATCCACAAGACGTCCAGAAGACCGCAGTCATCACCCCATTCGGCCTCTTCGAGTTTTTACGAATGCCGCTTGGGTTAAAGAATGCCGCCCAGGTTTTCCAACACCTGATGGACTCCGTGCTGTGGGACCTCAAGTTCCTCTTCGTCTACCTGGATGATATTCTAATTGCCAGTCCTACTAAGGAAGAACATACCTGTCACCTACGCACCCTTTTTCGACGCCTCAGCCAACACGGCCTGGTTATCAACCCGGCCAAGTGTCAGTTTGGCCTGCACCAAATTGACTTCCTGGGGCATCGCATCACCTCAGAGCGAGCGGTTCCTTTGCCTTCGAAAGTGGAGGCGGTGACATCCTTTCCACGCCCGCACAACGTAAAGGCCCTGCAGGAATTCCTAGGCATGGTAAACTTTTACCACCGTTTCGTGCCTAAGGCAACACTACTCATGCAGCCCCTGTACGAGGCCCTGACTGGCAAGAACCCGGTAGACTGGATGGATGACATGGCCTGAGCGTTCGCCGACACCAAAAGCACCTTAGCCAACGCGACTATGCTGGCGCACCCGCTGCCAGGAGCCACCATCGCCCTCACCACCGATGCATCGAACTACGCAGTCGGTGCCATGCAACAGCAGTGGTGAACGGGACGTGGCAGCCGTTGGCATTCTTCAGCCGTCAACTACGGCAGAACGAGAGAGCATACAGCACGTTTGACTGGGAGTTGCTCGCCCTTTTTCTGGCCATCCACCATTTTCGGTTCCTACTGGAAGGACATCCTTTCACCGGCTTTGTGGACCATAAGCCGCTAACCTTTGCAATGGCCAAGACCGCCGAACCATGGTCAGCCCGACAGCAGCGTCAACTGACCTACATATCTGAATTCACCACGGATATACAGCACGTGGCCGGTAAGGACAACCTGGTGGCAGACTGCCTCTCCCGCGCGATCGTCAATACGGTTCATTTGGGCATTGACTACGCCCTCATGGCAGCGGACCAAGCCTCAGACCCGGAAGTCCAAGCTTACAGAACGGCCATCACTGGCCTCCAGTTGGCCGACGTCAAGTTCCATTCGGCAGGTACCACGCTGTTGTGTGACATCTCCGTACAGGATCCTCGCCCTGTCGTGCCGGTCGTCTGGCGCCGCAAAGTGTTCGACGCCATACATGGGTTGTCACACCCAGGAATGAAGGCCTCTCAGAAACTGATGTCAGCGAAATTTGTATGGCATGGCATGCATAAAGATGTCCGCGACTGGGCCAGCACCTGCGTGGTCTGCCAAAAGGCCAAGGTACAGCGCCACATCAAAGCTCCGTTGGCCACCTTCACAGTTCCGGAGCGACGTTTTGACCATGTCAACGTGGACCTGGTAGGACCACTCCCACCCTCCCATGGTTTTTCACACATCCTGACCATGGTTGACCGCACCACCAGATGGCCGGAGACGGTCCCCCTGTCATCCACTACTTCGGCGGACGTGGCCAGGGCGTTCATTTCCTCCTGGATCACCCGTTTCGGAGTGCCCGCAGATATTTCGTCAGACAGGGGACCGCAGTTTTCCTCCGAACTCTGGAATGCAGTGGCCCAAGGACTCGGTGTCAAATTGCACCGCACCACAGCCTACCACCCACAGGCGAATGGCCTCTGCGAACGCTTCCACCGGTCAATGAAAGCCGCCCTGAGGGCCAGCCTCCAGGACGCTGGTTGGGCAGACAAGCTACCGTGGGTCCTGTTGGGCCTTCGCACGGCCTCCAAAGAAGACCTTCACTCTTCATCAGCGGAGCTTGCGTATGGTCAGCCGCTGCGAGTCCCAGGGGACTTCCTACCAACATCGACGGAGCCATGGTCCGCGTCTGCCCAGCTTGCTAGTCACCAAGAGGCGGCCAGATGTTTCACACCGGTGCCCACTTCGCACCACGGGCTGCAGAGGTCACACGTTCCCACAGAGCTTCACAAGGCGGAATACGTTTTTATTCGCCATGACGCACATAGGGATCCGCTCAAGGCCCCATATACCGGTCCCTTCCGCGTGTTGGAAGCAGGGGACAAAACCTTCACGGTAGATGTCGGTGGTAAACCGGACCACATTTTGGTCGACCGCTTAAAGCCAGCACATTTAGACCTCGACCGCCCCGTCGAGGCAGCACAACCGCCGAGGCGGGGTCGGCCACCCAGCGTCGTTACGGCAGACCAAGTGCGGCCGCCCGCCAGACCGCTAGTCGACCAGCAGCCTCCGCCTCGAGAGTACAGGAGTCGTTCTGACAGGCTCGTCAGACCCCCTCACCGTTTGACTTTGTCCGTTAAAGCGAATTCTGGGGGGGCACATGTGGCAGAACCACTGAATGACTCTGGCTAACTGTATATAATTCTCTTTAACGATGTTCTAACACCAGCCTAAACCTGTACCATTGTGTTAGGCATTACTGTGTTCTGTATATAGAGTTTGCATGTACGGGGCGTGGCCCCTTTAAGAGCATGGGCAAACGCGGGTAAACGCGATGATGTCGCATCGCAAACCACGGGACTGCCCAGGCAGACCTCGTGGCCTCTCCGTTGAGTAAAAACCTGTTTAATTGTTCTCTTGTGTCGATCTCCGTTATTCGTAGGAATTCGTTAATTCCTACACCTTCATAGTTATTCAGAAAGTTGCCGGTACAGTGGGCCAATGTACTTTCCTCTATTCAAAGATCTCCACCTAGTGGTCTTTACTCAAATGATCATTGAAACTCCCTCCATCGCTCAGTAAAGCAGCTTCACCTACAGATTAGTTCCCAAACACTGCATGCTTACTGAAGCAAGTAATGACTACTAACAAATGATAGATCTCCCAAAATTGTTTCCACCCACAAGGCCTCAGCGTTTCTCACTCGGGATTACTTTTATTTTCCTTTTCATTGTTTTGTCCCCCCTGCCCCTTTAGCTTCATGCCTTCCTCTCTTGATTTGTAATGAGGTACCGAGCCATGGGTGCTGGGCATTCTTCAGTAACCTCACTCACGCCAGTGGAGTTGTTCATGTGTGAGCCCGGACAGCGATCGCCAGCACCCCAGTTTACCGTGGAGGCATCACTCATGGGATTGTCAACACAAGCACAACCTCCCAGCACAACTCACTGGATAGTCACCAGGTGTGGCAGCTGCGGCTGATCACTAATAAAGGCTCTGAGACCAATTGCACTGCACCTAATGGTAATTCATGTGTCTTCAGCTCACCACGAACATACCAGGGCCTAGAAATTCAGTTGGTAGCGCCAGCCGCTAGCACCTTAGGAGGAGGAGAAGTGGGGCGCGAAGCGGCTAGCGCCCGGGCGTGGCGCGATCTGCACCTCTCGCGAACTTCAGTCAAGATTTAGCGGCGGCGCAAAACCGTAGCGCCCGCTCAGCAGCGCGCGCAGATCCTGACGTAATTTCATGGTGCAACGCCCTTGGTGCGCCCCGAACCGGAAGTTCAGTGGCGCCCCCCTTCTGTGTGCCTGGCGCCCCCAGCGACTGGTTGAGTGGAACGGTTCCCAGTCGCTGCGGGGCGCGGGGGGCGCTATTTAAAGGGGAATTCTTCCTCCATTCTTTGTGGCAGCCATTTTGTTCCACTCCTTCTGTGTGAGAGAGACGATTTGCAGAGAGACAAAGGGAGAGAGCTTTCTGATTTGACTCAGCGCTCGCACAGGTACTTCTGGCTTCGGGCCAGAGCTTTGCAGTTGGATTTAACTTTCAGTGCCATAGCCTTGAGTTGCCACATATAATGGTGGCTGCAATGGGTGGAAACGTTGGCTTTCTGCATTGCATTCAAAGGGCTCAGAGACGCCGAGAGAGAGTGCCAGTCATGGCCAGATGGAGAAGGGCCAACAGGCGTCAGCACAGGAGGCCTTACCCACCCAGGGTATACCGCCAGCGGTTCTCATATCTGAACATGTCTGAGGAGCAGTGTGCTCGGAGATTGCGATTCAGAAGGGAGGTAGTCACAGAGATCTGCCACCTGCTTCAGAGAGATCTGCAGCCACAGCTGAGGAGCAGGACGTCTCTGTCGGTGGCAGTGAAGGTGATGAAGGCTCTCAACTTCTATGCCACCGGCTCCTTCCAATCCGCAACTGGGGACATTGCCAACATCTCCCAGTTCGTGGTACATTGCTGCATCCGCCAGGTGATGAATGCCCTCTTCAGAAGGAGACGTCAGTACATCTCCTTCCCCATGACCCTGGACAAGCAGCAAGAGTGTGCAATGGGATTTGCAAGAATAGCGGGCTTCCCCATGGTCCAGGGCGCCATTTACTGCGCGCATGTGACTTTGCGGGCACCTCTACAGAATGCCGAGGATTACCGCAACCGGAAGGGCTACCATTCGCTCAACGTCCAGTTGGTGTGTGACCACAGGCAGACCACAGGCAGCAGCCATGATGCTTACATCCTGCACCAGACTTCTGTGGCAGACATTTTCAAAGCCCCGGCTCACCCAGGAGGCTGGTTTCTCGGGGACAAGGGCTATCCTTTGTGCACCTGGCTGATGACCCCGCTCCGTGCGCCCAGCACCCCTGCTGAAGAATGATACAATGACAGCCATCAAGCTACCAGGAACATCATTGAGCACACAATCGGCGTGCTCAAGCAACGGTTCCGCTGTCTGGACTGTTCCAGAGGAGCCCTACAGTACTCGCCTGAGCGAGTCTCCCATTTCGTTGTAGTGTGCTGCATGCTGCACAACCTGGCTATCCTCAGGACTCAGCCAGTGCCAGCAGACATTGGAGGACCACCAGAGGAGGAGCAGGAGGAGGAGCACCAAGACGGGAGGAAGGCACAAAGTTCAAGGGCCGTCCGTTGGCGGATTATTGCAACTCGGTTCTAAGCCCCCTCTCAGGGAATGGCTTGTGCTAATGAAAGAACATGAATGGAGCCGCTCCGCAAACCCTCAGCTGGTCAAGGCAACAAATAGTTCAAAGTGCAAACATGGACAATGTGAATAAAGAAAATTTTTATTTTACAACTCTGTGTCCTTCCCGCATGACAAACAACTTCAGAGAAACCCCCAAAAAACAGTCAGACACATAACTGGCTCTCACAACCTTGAGAAAATGAAAAAAACAGTTAAACAAAAATGACCATGATTCTCGGCCTTCATATAAAAAACAAACACAACATTCTCGGCCTTCATATAAAAAACAAACACAACATTCTCGGCCTTCATATATAAAAAAAACATTTTGCCATACCTTCTACTTTTTCGCCTGCGAGGGTGATCCGCCTCGCTTCCGCGATTGGCCCCTTCCCGACCTGCAGCTCCTCCTCAATGGGGCCCCAGTGGCTGCAGCAAGGCTGGGGGAAGGCTGCTGAGGGTCAGATGGTGAGACGGCAGATGCCCTTGGGGGACGGCCTGGACCAGCTCTGGGCCTGGAGGGCTCGGCTTCTGACTGCTCCAACTCTGCTTGGGCGGCAGCAGTCTGTCCTACGGTTGGTGGCAGCTGCAGTGGAGGAGTGACAGTGTTGGCTGCAGGAATGCTGCCAACCTGACAGAGCACAGGCACTCCCTGGTTGGCCGAGACACTGGCACTCGCACGGCCCAGCACTGAAGCATGCGCAGCAATCTGCTGAAGCACAGACTGCTGGGCTGCTGCGGCACAGCGAGGGCCCCATCGATGCCTGGCAGATTCAGCGAGGGTGGCAGCAGTTAGTGCCCGTGTGGCCCTGATCTGTGTCTGCATCACAACAGCCAGTGAATGCACGGCACGACTGAGCACTTGGCTGGAAGCCACCTGTGCTGCCCCGAATTCCTGAACACTCCTTGCCAGTGACTCTATGGAGTCAGGTATCCTTGCCACTGCAGCCATGAGCTCAGTGTGCCTGCACTCAGCCTGGGCGCCCATTTCACCAAGGAGCCGCACCTCCTCTGCGCTCACCGTAGCAGGACTGGAGGCCGCACTCACCCTCCGGGGAGAAGGCCGCCGAGCTTCCCCACCCCTCCCGCATTGCTGCAGCCCGCTGGGCCCCGGAGCTTCACCCTCATCAGACCCTTCCTCCCTGCTCCCCTCCAGGGAAGACGTGTCCCCATCATGGCTATGGGCTGCGTTGGCTGAGGATGGCACTGATGGGCGGCTTCCTCTTCCTCCTCCTTGAATTCTGAATCAGACACAGCGCCAGCTTGAGGGCCCGCCTCCTCACCTGGTGAATCAGCATCTGAAAGCAGGGAGGCACAAGAGTTGCTTTAGAGTGAGGACAGGGCAGCAGCGAGGGAGGCATGAGTGCTGCTATGCACTGCATTGGTTCGAGAGTGGCAAAGGATGCTGGTGTGAGGTACAAGTGGAAAGAGAGAGGTCAAAAAGGTGATGACCTTACCATTGCTGTCCAGAATGGGGTCGGCATCTCCAGTGGCGACGGGGCCAATCAGCCGGCCTGCCATGATCCGCTCCACTCACTGCTCCAGGTCGCTGAGCTCTTTAAGGTCAGGACGGCCTCCCCCGGTCCGTTGCTGCTGCCTGCGATTGTGGGCCAGCTTGCCCTGCAAGAGAAAGGACAGACTCTAAGTACACTGTCAAGCCCTGATCTTGCCTGCACTGCCTCCCATGGTGGAATAGCCCTGACAGTGTCAAGCCCTGATCTTGCCTGCACTGCCTCCCATGGTGGAATAGCCCTGACAGTGTCAAGACCTCATCTTGCCTGCACTGCCTCCCATGGTGGAATAGCCCTGACAGTGTCAAGCCCTCATCTTGCCTGCACTGCCTCCCATGGTTGAATAGCCCTGACAGTGTTAAGCCCTGATCTTGCCTGCACTGCCTCCCATGGTGGAATAGCCCTGACAGTGTCAAGCCCTCATCTTGCCTGCACTGCCTCCCATGGTAGAATAGCCCTGACAGTGTCAAGCCCTCATCTTGCCTGCACTACCTCCCATGGTGCACTAGCCCTGACAGTGTCAAGCCCTGATCTTGCCTGCACTGCCTCCCATGGTGGAATAGCCCTGACAGTGTCAAGCCCTCATCTTGCCTGCACTGCCTCCCATGTTGGAATAGCCCTGACAGTGTGTAAAGTGCTGAATGTGCAAGTGATTTTCATGAGAGTCCCATAGCTGTTGGATGAGGGCTGGGCATTGGGGCTTTCAGGTCCCTTTGGCCATAAACTGAGGTGCACATGCAGGGATGAAGAGGATACTGGAAAGGGTACTCACCCTGACAACCCGAGTGAAGTCGTTGAACTTTTTTCTGCATTGCACAGGAGTCCTGGCAACCATGCTATTGGAGGTCACCCTGTTTGACACCTCCCTCCAGGCTTTTCTATACTCGCTGGGCAGCGGCCTCCTGCCACTATCAGGGAAGAGGACAGGTTGCCTGCGCTTCACTGCGCCAACCAGTAGCTTCAGGGCACCCTCGCTGAAGCGCTGCGCTCACTCCCTAGCCTTCTCCATAGTCCTGGGCGTTGAACTGGTGAAGCAGCTATGTTCAGGCCTTGATTCAGGGCTGCAGTGTGCAGGGCGTCACAGCAAAACAAATCGAACCTCCCCCTTTAAGAGCTGACCGGCGCCAGCGTGTCTGCCTTCAATCAGCAACTCGCCGCACCTGCGCTGCGCCCGCCCTCGGTGTTAGTGCCCCGGCTCGCCGGCTTAGCGCCTTATGATAGTCATGCACCGCCTGCTTTAGCGCAGCAGCAACCTCTTGGGGCGATGCAACTCAATTTCAGCGAAGGTGGTGGTAAGTTGTGCCGGTCGCTAAATTTAGCGATCGCCGGCTGCAGTGCCCCAAATGTGGCGATACTGAATTTCTAGGCCCAGGAATCCAAGCTGCAACCTTCCTGGTCTGTGCCTCAGCACCACACCGGGCTCAGAAAATCCGAACAAAGACATGAGGGCAGGGGTTGTGCGGTGTGAGCCCCAAAACCTCTAGTCCCAGTGTGCGCCCCAAAACCACTAGTCCCAGTGTGAACCCCAAAACCTCTAGTCCCAGTGTGAACCACAACACCTCTAGTCCCAGTGTGAACCCCAAAACCTCCAGTCCCAGTGTGAACCCCAAAACCTCTAGTCCCAGTGTGAACCCCAAAACCTCTAGTCCCAGTGTGAACCCAAAACCTCTAGTCCCAGTGTGAACACCAAAGCCTCTAGTTCCAGTGTGAGCCCCAAAACCTCTAGTCCCAGTGTGAACCCCAAAACCTCTAGTCCCAGTGTGAACCCCAAAACCTCTTGTCCCAGTGCGAACCCCAAAACCTCTAGTCCCAGTGCGAACCCCAAAATCTCTAGTGGCAGTGTGAACCCCAAAACCTCTAGTCCCAGTGTGAACCCCAAAACCTCTAGTCCCAGTGTGAACCCCAAAACCTCTAGTCCCAGTGTGAACCCCAAAACCTCTACTCCCAGTGTGAGCCCCAAAACCTCTAGTCCCAGTGTGAGCCCCAAAACCTCGAGTCCCAGTGTGAGCCCCAAAACCTCTGGTCCCAGTGTGAACCCCAAAACCTCTAGTCCCAGTGCGAACCCCAAAACCTCCAGTCCCAGTGTGAACCCCAAAACCTCTAGTCCCAGTGTGAACCCCAAAACCTCTAGTCCCAGCGTGAACCCCAAAACCTCTAGTCCCAGTGTGGACCCCAAAACCTCTAGTCCCAGTGTGAGCCCCAAAACCTCTAGTCCCAGTGTGAACCCAAAACCTCTAGTCCCAGTGTGAGCCCCAAAACCTCTAGTCCCAGTGTGAACCCCAAAACCTCTAGTCCCAGTGCGAACCCCAAAACCTCTAGTCCCAGTGTGAACCCCAAAAACTCTAGTCCCAGTGTGAACCCCAAAACCTCTTGTCCCAGTGTGGACCCCAAAACCTCTAGTCCCAGTGTGAGCCCCAAAACCTCTAGTCCCAGTGTGAGCCCCAAAACCTCTAGTCCCAGTGTAAGCCCCAAAACCTCTACATAGATACATAGATACATAGAAGATAGGAGCAGGAGTAGGCCATTCGGCCCTTCGTGCCTGCTCCGCCATTCGATGAGATCATGGCTGATCCTTTAATTCAGTATCCCGTCCCCGCCTTCTCTCCGTAACCCTTAACCCCTTTTGCCCGTAGAAATATATCTAATTCCCTCTTAAATATATTTAATGAGCTGGCGTACACTGCCCTCTGTGGCAATGAGTTCCACAGGTTCACCACTCTCTGAGTGAAGAAATTCCCCCTCATCTCTGTCCTAAATGGTTTAGCCCTTATCCTTAAATTATGTCCTCTAGTTCTGTTCTCACCCGCCAAGGGAAACATTCCTTCTGCATCCAGTCTGTCTAGACCTGTCAGAATTTTATACACTTCTATGAGGTCCCCTCTCAATCTTCTAAACTCCAGTGTGTACATCCCTAAACTACATAGTCTCTCCTCATAGGTCATTCCCGCCATTCCTGGTATCAGCCTGGTGAATCGCCGCTGCACCCCCTCCATGGCAAGAACATCCTTCCTCAGATGAGGCGACCAAAACTGTACACAGTACTCGAGGTGTGGTCTCACCAGTGCCCTGTACAGCTGCAGCAAGGTATCCCTGTTCCTGTATTCTAACCCTTTTGCTATGAAGGCCAGCATACCGTTTGCCTTCTTGACCGCCTGTTGCACCTGCATGCTCGCCTTCAGTGACTGGTGTACAAGAACACCCAGGTCTCTCTGTACTTCCCCCTCTCCCAATCTATTGCCATTTAAATAATAATTTGCCCTCCCGTTCCTGCACCCAAGGTGGATAACTTCGCACTTGTCCACATTATAGTGCATCTGCCATTTATCCGCCCAATCGCCCAGTCTGTCCAAATCGCTCTGGAGCTTCCTGGTCTCTTCCTCTGAGCCCACCCCCCCTCCTAGTTTAGTGTCGTCTGCAAATTTGGAAATGCTGCATCCGACTCCCTGATCCAGGTCATTAATGTAAATTGTGAACAGCTGGGGGCCCAGGACAGATCCCTGTGGTACCCCACTTGTTACTGCCTGCCATTCAGAAAATGAGCCGTTTATTCCAACTCTCTGTTTTCTATCTGACAGCCAGTTCCCTATCCACGCCAAAACTTTCCCCTTTATCCCATGAGCCTCAATTTTCCATGCTAATCTTTTATGTGGGACCTTATCGAAGGCCTTTTGGAAGTCCAGGTACACCACATCTACTGGCTCTCCCCCATCTATTCTACCAGTTACTCCCTCAAAAAATTCCAATAGATTAGTCAAGCACGATTTACCCTTTGTAAATCCATGTTGACTCTGTCCTATCCTGTCCCCATTTGCTAAGTGCTCCGCTATTTCATCCTTAATGATGGACTCCAGCATTTTGCCCACAACTGATGTAAGGCTTACAGGTCTGTAATTACCTGCTTTTTCCCTACCCCCCTTTTTGAATAGTGGGGTAACGTTAGCTACCCTCCAATCCATCGGTACTGTTCCCGAGTCTAATGAATTCTGAAAAATCATCCTTAGTGCATCCGCTATCTCTAGGGCCACCTCCTTCAGTACCCTAGGATGCATGTTATCAGGCCCTGGGGATTTGTCCACCTTCAATCCCTTTAGCTTCCTTAACACCATATCCTTAGAGATATTGATTTGCGTCAGTTCCTCCTTTGCCAATGTCCCTATTTTTCCCGATATCCCAGGGAGGTTTTTTGTGTCTTCCTTCGTAAAGACTGACCCAAAGTATGCATTTAGTTGATCTGCCATTTCCTTATTTCCCATTATATATTCCCCCGTATCTGACTGCAATGGACCAACTTTGGTTTTCACCAGTCTTTTCCTTTTGATATACTTATAAAAGCTTTTGGAGTTAGTTTTTATATTTTCCGCCAGCTTGTTTTCGTAAGCTATTTTGCCCCTCTTGATTATGCCCTTTGCCCTCCTTTGCTCTATCTTAAACTGTTCCCAATCTTCCGCTCTGGTGCTTTTTTTGGCTATTTTATACGCCCTATCTTTGGATTTTATGCTGTCTCTAATTTCCCCTGTTATCCACGGTTGAGTCACCTTTTTAGATTTCCTTTTATGCCAGATTGGTATAAACAATTTTTGCAATTTTGTCATTCTATCTTTAAATGTTTGCCATTGTTTATCTACCTCCAGTCCTCCCAGGAACGTTGTCCACTCAGACCTACTCAGTTCCCGTCTCATGGCATCATAATTCCCCTTGTTTAAATTCAGGACCTTAGTCTCTGAGTCAATTTCTTCGCTCTCCATTTCGAGTGAGAAATCGATCATGTTATGATCGCTCTGACCCAAGGGTCCCCGTACAACAAGATTACTGATTAGTCCCAGTTTGAACCCCAAAACATCTAGTCCCAGTGTGATCCCCAAAACCTCTAGCCCAGTGCGAACCCCAAAACCTCTAGTCCCCGTGTGAACCCCAAAACCTCTAGTCCCAGTGTGGACCCCAAAACCTCTAGTCCCAGTGTGAGCCCCAAAACCTCTAGTCCCAGTGTGGATCCCAAAACCCCTAGTCCCAGTGTGAACCCCAAAACATGTAGTCCCAGTGTGAACCCCAAAACCTCTACTCCCAGTGTGAACCCCCAAACCTCTAGTCCCAGTGTGGACCCCAAAACCTCTAGTCCCAGTGTGAGCCCCAAAACCTCTAGACCCAGTGTGAACCCCAAAATCTCTAGTCCCAGTGTGAATCCCAAAACCTCTAGTCCCAGTGTGGACCCCAAAACCTCTTGTCCCAGTGTGAGCCCCAGAACCTCTAGTCCCAGTGTGGACCCGAAAACCTCTAGTCCCAGTGTGAGCCCCAGAACCTCTAGCCCCAGTGTGAACCCCAAAACCTCTAGTCCCAGTGTGGACCCCAAAACCTCTAGTCCCAGTGTGAGCCCCAGAACCTCTAGTCCCAGTGAAAGCCCCAAAACCTCTAGTCCCAGTGTGGACCCGAAAACCTCTAGTCCCAGTGAAAGCCCCAAAACCTCTAGTCCCAGTGTGAACCCCAAAACCTCTAGTCCCAGTGTGGACCCCAAAACCTCTAGTCCCAGTGTGAGCCCCAGAACCTCTAGTCCCAGTGAAAGCCCCAAAACCTCTAGTCCCAGTGTGGACCCGAAAACCTCTAGTCCCAGTGAAAGCCCCAAAACCTCTAGTCCCAGTGTGAACCCCAAAACATCTAGTCCCAGTGTGAACCCCAAAACCTCTAGTCCCAGTGTGAACCCCAAAACCTCTAGTCCCAGTTTGAATCCCAAAACCTCTAGCCCCAGTGTGAACCCCAAAACCTCTAGTCCCAGTGTGGACCCGAAAACCTCTAGTCCCAGTGTGAGCCCCAAAACCTCCAGTCCCAATGTGAACCCCAAAACCTCTAGTCCCAGTGTGAACCCCAAAACCTCTAGTCCCAGTGTGGACCCGAAAACCTCTAGTCCCAGTGTGAGCCCCAAAACCTCGAGTCCCAATGTGGACCCCAAAACCTCTAGTCCCAGTGTGAGCCCCAAAACCTCTAGTCCCAGTGTGAACCCAAAACCTCTAGTCCCAGTGTGAGCCCCAAAACCTCTAGTCCCAGTGTGAACCGCAAAACCTCTAGTACAAGTGTGAGCCCCAAAACCTCTAGTCCCAGTGTGACCCCAAAACCTCTAGGACCAGTGTGAACACCAAAGCCTCTAGTTCCAGTGTGAGCCCCAAAACCTCTAGTCCCAGTGTGAACCCCAAAACCTCTAGTCCCAGTGTGAGCCCCAAAACCTCTAGTCCCAGTTCGAACCCCAAAACCTCTAGTCCCAGTGCGAACCCCAAAACCTCTTGTCCCAGTGTGAACCCCAAAACCTCTAGTCCCAGTGTGAACCCCAAAACCTCTAGTCCCAGTGTGAACCGCAAAACCTCCAGTCCCAGTGTGAACCCCAAAAACTCTACTCCCAGTGTGAGCACCAAAACCTCTAGTCCCAGTGCGAACTCCAAAACCTCTAGTCCCAGTGTGAACCCCAAAACCTCCAGTCCCAGTGTGAACCCCAAAATCTCTTGTCCCAGTGTGGACCCCAAAACCTCTAGTCCCAGTGTGAGCCCCAAAACCTCTAGTCCCAGTGTGAGCCCCAAAACCTCTAGTCCCAGTGTAAGCCCCAAAACCTCTAGTCCCAGTGTGAACCCCAAAACATCTAGTCCCAGTGTGATCCCCAAAATCTCTAGTCCCAGTGTGAATCCGAAAACATGTAGTCCCAGTGTGAACCCCAAAACCTCTAGTCCCAGTGTGAACCCCCAAACCTCTAGTCCCAGTGTGGACCCCAAAACCTCTAGTCCCAGTGTGAGCCCCAAAACCTCTAGTCCCAGTGTGAACCCCAAAACCTCTAGTCCCAGTGTGAACCCCAAAACCTCTAGTCCCAGCGTGAACCCCAAAACCTCTAGTCCCAGTGTGGACCCCAAAACCTCTAGTCCCAGTGTGAACCCCAAAACCTCTAGTCCCAGTGTGAGCCCCAAAACCTCTAGCCCCAGTGTGAACCCCAAAACCTCTAGTCCCAGTGTGGACCCGAAAACCTCTAGTCCCAGTGTGAACCGCAAAACCTCTAGTCCCAGTGTGGGCCCGAAAACCACTAGTCCCAGTGTAAGCCCCAAAACCTCTAGTCCCAGTGTGAACACCAAAACATCTAGTCCCAGTGTGAACCCCAAAACCTCTAGTCCCAGTGTGAACCCCAAAACCTCTAGTCCCAGTTTGAATCCCAAAACCTCTAGCCCCAGTGTGAACCCCAAAACCTCTCGTCCCAGTGTGAGCCCCAAAACCACTTGTCCCAGTGTGAGCCCCAAAACCTCTAGTCCCAGTGTGAGCCCCAAAACCTCTAGTCCCAGTGTGAGCCCCAAAACCTCTAGTCCCAGTGTGAGCCCTTAAACCTCTAGTCCCAGTGTGGACCCGAAAACCTCTAGTCCCAGTGTGAGCCCCAAAACCTCTAGTCCCAATGTGAACCCCAAAACCTCTAGTCCCAGTGTGAGCCCCAAAACCTCTAGTCCCAGTGTGAACCCCAAAACCTCTAGTCCCAGTGTGAGCCCCAAAACCTCTAGTCCCAGTGTGACCCCAAAACCTCTAATCCCAGTTTGAACCCCAAAACCTCTAGTCCCAGCGTGAACCCCAAAACCTCTAGTCCCAGTGTGGACCCCAAAACCTCTAGTCCCAGTGTGAGCCCCAAAACCTCTAGTCCCAGTGTGAACCCAAAACCTCTAGTCCCAGTGCGAGCCCCAAAACCTCTCGTCCCAGTGTGACCCCAAAATCTCTAGTCCCAGTGTGAACACCAAAGCCTCTAGTTCCAGTGTGAGCCCCAAAACCTCTAGTCCCAGTGTGAACCCCAAAAACTCTAGTCCCAGTGTGAACCCCAAAACCTCTTGTCCCAGTGCGAACCCCAAAACCTCTAGTCCCAGTGCGAACCCCAAAACCTCTAGTCCCAGTGTGAACCCCAAAACCTCTAGTCCCGGTGTGAACCCCAAAACCTCTAGTCCCAGTGTGAACCCCAAAACCTCTACTCCCAGTGTGAGCCCCAAAACCTCTAGTCCCAGTGCGAACCCCAAAACCTCTAGTCCCAGTGTGAACCCCAAAACCTCTAGTCCCAGTGTGAACCCCAAAACCTCTAGTCCCAGTGTGGACCCCAAAACCTCTAGTCCCAGTGTGAGCCCCAAAACCTCTAGTCCCAGTGTGAGCCCCAAAACCTCTAGTCCCAGTGTAAGCCCCAAAACCTCTCGTCCCAGTGTGAACCCCAAAACATCTAGTCCCAGTGTGATCCCCAAAACCTCTAGTCCCAGTGTGAACCCCAAAACATGTAGTCCCAGTGTGAACCCCAAAACCTCTAGTCCCAGTGTGAACCCCCAAACCTCTAGTCCCAGTGTGGACCCCAAAACCTCTAGTCCCAGTGTGAGCCCCAAAACCTCTAGTCCCAGTGTGAACCCCAAAACCTCTAGTCCCAGTGTGAACCCCAAAACCTCTAGTCCCAGCGTGAACCCCAAAACCTCTAGTCCCAGTGTGGACCCCAAAACCTCTAGTCCCAGTTTGAGCCCCAAAACCTCTAGCCCCAGTGTGAACCCCAAAACCTCTAGTCCCAGTGTGGACCCGAAAACCTCTAGTCCCAGTGTGAACCCCAAAACCTCTAGTCCCAGTGTGAACCCCAAAACATCTAGTCCCAGTGTGAACCCCAAAACCTCTAGTCCCAGTGTGAACCCCAAAACCTCTAGTCCCAGTTTGTATCCCAAAACCTCTAGCCCCAGTGTGAACCCCAAAACCTCTAGTCTCAGTGTGGACCGAAAACCTCTAGTCCCAGTGTGAGCCCCAAAACCTCTAGTCCCAATGTGGACCCCAAAACCTCTAGTCCCAGTGTGAGCCCCAAAACCTCTAGTCCCAGTGTGAACCCAAAACCTCTAGTCCCAGTGTGAGCCCCAAAACCTCTCGTCCCAGTGTGAACCCCAAAACCTCTAGTCCCAGTGTGAGCCCCAAAACCTCTAGTCCCAGTGTGACCTCAAAACCTCTAGTCCCAGTGTGAACACCAAAGCCTCTAGTT
Source organism: Somniosus microcephalus (assembly GCF_052327205.1). Taxonomy (NCBI): domain Eukaryota; kingdom Metazoa; phylum Chordata; class Chondrichthyes; order Squaliformes; family Somniosidae; genus Somniosus; species Somniosus microcephalus. Next base: position 4,239,465 of record NC_141008.1, read on the forward strand.
CCAGTGTGAGCCCCAAAACCTCTAGTCCCAGTGTGAACCCCAAAACCTCTAGTCCCAGTGTGAACCCCAAAACCTCTTGTCCCAGTGCGAACCCCAAAACCTCTAGTCCCAGTGCGAACCCCAAAACCTCTTGTCCCAGTGTGAACCCCAAAACCTCTAGTCCCAGTGTGAACCCCAAAACCTCTAGTCCCAGTGTGAACCCCAAAACCTCTACTCCCAGTGTGAGCCCCAAAACCTCTAGTCCCAGTGCGAACCCCAAAACCTCTAGCCCCAGTTTGAACCCCAAAACCTCTAGTCCCAGTGTGAACCCCAAAACCTCTAGTCCCAGTGTGGACCCCAAAACCTCTAGTCCCAGTGTGAGCCCCAAAACCTCTAGTCCCAGTGTGAGCCCCAAAACCTCTAGTCCCAGTGTAAGCCCCAAAACCTCTAGTCCCAGTGTGAACCCCAAAACATCTAGTCCCAGTGTGATCCCCAAAACCTCTAGTCCCAGTGTGAACACCAAAACATGTAGTCCCAGTGTGAACCCCAAAACCTCCAGTCCCAGTGTGAACCCCCAAACCTCTAGTCCCAGTGTGGACCCCAAAACCTCTAGTCCGAGTGTGAGCCCCAAAACCTCTAGTCCCAGTGTGAACCCCAAAACCTCTAGTCCCAGTGTGAACCCCAAAAACTCTAGTCCCAGCGTGAACCCCAAAACCTCTAGTCCCAGTGTGATCCCCAAAACCTCTAGCCCCAGTGTGAACCCCAAAACCTCTAGTCCCAGTGTGGACCCGAAAACCTCTATTCCCAGTGTGAACCCCAAAACCTCTAGTCCCAGTGTGGACCCGAAAACCTCTATTCCCAGTGTGGACCCGAAAACCTCTAGTCCCAGTGTGAACCCCAAAACCTCTAGTCCCAGTGTGAACCCCAAAACATCTAGTCCCAGTTTGAACCCCAAAACCTCTAGTCCCAGTGTGAACCCCAAAACCTCTAGTCCCAGTTTGTATCCCAAAACCTCTAGCCCCAGTGTGAACCCCAAAACCTCTAGTCTCAGTGTGGACCCGAAAACCTCTAGTCCCAGTGTGAGCCCCAAAACCTCTAGTCCCAATGTGGACCCCAAAACCTCTAGTCCCAGTGTGAGCCCCAAAACCTCTAGTCCCAGTGTGAACCCAAAACCTCTAGTCCCAGTGTGAGCCCCAAAACCTCTCGTCCCAGTGTGAACCCCAAAACCTCTAGTCCCAGTGTGAGCCCCAAAACCTCTAGTCCCAGTGTGACCCCAAAACCTCTAGTCCCAGTGTGAACACCAAAGCCTCTAGTTCCAGTGTGAGCCCCAAAACCTCTAGTCCCAGTGTGAACCCCAAAACCTCTAGTCCCAGTGTGAACCCCAAAACCTCTTGTCCCAGTGCGAACCCCAAAACCTCTAGTCCCAGTGCGAACCCCAAAACCTCTTGTCCCAGTGTGAACCCCAAAACCTCTAGTCCCAGTGTGAACCCCAAAACCTCTAGTCCCAGTGTGAACCCCAAAACCTCTACTCCCAGTGTGAGCCCCAAAACCTCTAGTCCCAGTGCGAACCCCAAAACCTCTAGCCCCAGTTTGAACCCCAAAACCTCTAGTCCCAGTGTGAACCCCAAAACCTCTAGTCCCAGTGTGGACCCCAAAACCTCTAGTCCCAGTGTGAGCCCCAAAACCTCTAGTCCCAGTGTGAGCCCCAAAACCTCTAGTCCCAGTGTAAGCCCCAAAACCTCTAGTCCCAGTGTGAACCCCAAAACATCTAGTCCCAGTGTGATCCCCAAAACCTCTAGTCCCAGTGTGAACCCCAAAACATGTAGTCCCAGTGTGAACCCCAAAACCTCCAGTCCCAGTGTGAACCCCCAAACCTCTAGTCCCAGTGTGGACCCCAAAACCTCTAGTCCCAGTGTGAGCCCCAAAACCTCTAGTCCCAGTGTGAACCCCAAAACCTCTAGTCCCAGTGTGAACCCCAAAACCTCTAGTCCCAGTGTGAACCCCAAAACCTCTAGTCCCAGTGTGAGCCCCAAAACCTCTAGCCCCAGTGTGAACCCCAAAACCTCTATTCCCAGTGTGGACCCGAAAACCTCTATTCCCAGTGTGAACCCCAAAACCTCTAGTCCCAGCGTGAACTCCAAAACCTCTAGTCCCAGTGTGAACCCCAAAACCTCTAGTCCCAGTGTGGACCCGAAAACCTCTAGTCCCAGTGTGAACCCCAAAACCTCTAGTCCCAGTGTGGACCCGAAAACCTCTAGTCCCAGTGTAAGCCCCAAAACCTCTAGTCCCAGTGTGAACCCCAAAACATCTAGTCCCAGTGTGAACCCCAAAACCTCTAGTCCCAGTGTGAACCCCAAAACCTCTAGTCCCAGTTTGAATCCCAAAACCTCTAGCCCCAGTGTGAACCCCAAAACCTCTAGTCCCAGTGTGGACCCGAAAACCTCTAGTCCCAGTGTGAGCCCCAAAACCTCTAGTCCCAATGTGGACCCCAAAACCTCTAGTCCCAGTGTTAGCCCCAAAACCTCTAGTCCCAGTGTGAACCCAAAACCTCTAGTCCCAGTGTGAGCCCCAAAACCTCTAGTCCCAGTGTGAACCCCAAAACCTCTCGTCCCAGTGTGAGCCCCAAAACCTCTAGTCCCAGTGTGACCCCAAAACCTCTAGTCCCAGTGTGAACCCCAAACCTCTAGTCCCAGTTTAAGCTCCAAAACCTCTAGTCCTAGTTAGGTAGGAGACAAAGAGTAGGAATAATGGGCATGTACTCCAATTGTCAGGATGTGACTAGTGGTGTCCCCCAGGGATCTGTACTGGGGCCTCAGCTTTTCACTATGTTTATAAATGACTTGGATGAATGAATAGAGAGCTGTATGTCCAAGTTTGCTGACCACACTATGTTAGGAGGCACAGTAAATAGTGGAGATGGGAGCAGAAAGTTGCAATGGGACATTGATCGATTAAGTGAGTGACCAAAACTCTGGCAGATGGAGTTCAGTGTGGGGAAGTGTGAGGTCATCCACTTTGGACCCTGGAAAGATCGATCAGGGTATTATCTAAATGGTAACAAACTAGGAATTGTGGAGGAGCAGAGAGATTTAGGGGTCCAAGTTTAGAAATCACTAAACGCTAGAGGACAGGTACAAAAAATAATTCAAAAGGCTAATGGAATGTTGTTCTTTATCCCAAGGGGCTGGAATACAAGGGGTGGAAGTGATGCTCCAGCTGTTCAGAGATCTGGTTAGACCCCACCTGGAGTAACTGCATTCAGGAGCACCATGGAGATTCCAATAACATGGCCACAACTGTGGCCACATTAAGGAGTAAATCCAGCAGCGTCTGCACTGACATCCCCTCTCACCTCACCAGTATCATCTTTGCAGCTGATGTTTAAGAGTTATGTTTCACTCTGCCTTTCAATCATCTCAAGATTCACCTTATATCAAAAAACTCTGTGGATAAATGCCTTAGCCTCAGATTTCAAAACCCAAAAGATTGCAGACACACCAGAAAAATGATGCTTGATACCGGAGAAAGATGTCCTAGGACTGATGAATATCAACTGTACACAAAGGGATCAGAGGACCACGGCAATTGCCCAGCTTCTGCAAGCTGCCAGTCTGTTAGATACCAGCCTGTTAGATACCAGTATACCAGTCTGTTAGATAACAGTATCATAGATACCAATATGATAGATACCAGTCTGTTAGATACCAGTCTGTGAGATACCAGTCTGTTAGATACCAGTATGATAGATACCAGTCTGTTAGATACCAGTCTGTTAGATGCCAGTCTGTTAGATACCAGTCTGTTAGATACCAGTATGATAGATACCAGTATGATAGATACCAGTCTGTTAGATACCAGTCTGTTAGATACCAGTATGATAGATACCAGTCTGTTAGATACCAGTATGATAGATACAAGTATGATAGATACCAGTCTGTTAGATACCAGTCTGTTAGATACCAGTATGATAGATACCAGTATGATAGATACCAGTCTGTTAGATACCAGTATGATAGATACCAGTATGATAGATACCAGTATGATAGATACCAGTATGATAGATACCAGTCTGTTAGATACCAGTCTGTTAGATACCAGTATGATAGATACCAGTATGATAGATACCAGTATGATAGATACCAGTCTGTTAGATACCAGTCTGTTAGATACCAGTCTGTTAGATACCAGTATGATAGATACCAGTATGATAGATAACATTATGATAGATACCAGTATGATAGATACCAGTCTGTTAGATACCAGTCTGTTAGATACCAGTCTGTTAGGTACCAGTCTGTTAGAAACCAGTATGATAGATAACATTATGATAGATACCAGTATGATAGATACCAGTATGATAGATACCAGTCTGTTAGATACCAGTATGATAGATACCAGTCTGTTAGATACCAGTCTGTTAAATACCAGTCTGTTAGATACCAGTCTGTTAGAAACCAGTATGATAGATAACATTATGATAGATACCAGTATGATAGATACCAGTCTGTTAGATACCAGTCTGTTAGATACCAGTCTGTTAGATACCAGTATGATAGATACCAGTATGATAGATACCAGTCTGTGAGATACCAGTCTGTTAGATACCAGTCTGTTAGATACCAGTATGATAGATACCAGTCTGTTAGATACCAGTCTGTTAGATACCAGTCTGTTAAATACCAGTCTGTTAGATACCAGTATGATAGATACCAGTATGATAGATAACATTATGATAGATACCAGTATGATAGATACCAGTCTGTTAGATACCAGTCTGTTAGATACCAGTATGATAGATACCAGTATGATAGATAACATTATGATAGATACCAGTCTGTTAGATACCAGTATGATAGATACCAGTCTGTTAGATACCAGTCTGTTAGATACCAGTTTGTTAGATACCAGTATGATAGATACCAGTATGATAGATACCAGCATGATAGATACCAGTCTGTTAGATACCAGTCTGTTAGATACCAGTATGATAGATACCAGTCTGTTAGATACCAGTCTGTTAGATACCAGCCTGTTAAATACCAGTCTGTTAGATACCAGTCTGTTAAATACCAGTCTGTTAGATACCAGTATGATAGATACCAGTATGATAGATAACATTATGATAGATACCAGTCTGTTAGATACCAGTATGATAGATACCAGTCTGTTAGATACCAGTCTGTTAGATACCAGTCTGTTAGACACCAGTATGATAGATACCAGTATGATAGATAACATTATGATAGATGCCAGTATGATAGATACCAGTATGATAGATACCAGTCTGTTAAATACCAGTCTGTTAAATACCAGTCTGTTAGATACCAGTCTGTTAGAAACCAGTATGATAGATACCAGTATGATAGATACCAGTATGATAGATACCAGTCTGTTAGATACCAGTCTGTTAGATACCAGTCTGTTAAATACCAGTCTGTTAGATACCAGTATGATAGATACCAGTATGATAGATAACATTATGATAGATACCAGTCTGTTAGATACCAGTCTGTTAGATACCAGTCTGTTAGATACCAGTATGATAGATACCAGTATGATAGATACCAGTCTGTTAGATACCAGTCTGTTAGATACCAGTCTGTGACATACCAGTCTGTTAGATACCAGTATGATAGGTACCAGTCTGTTAGATACCAGTATGATAGATACCAGTCTGTTAGATACCAGTCTGTTAGATACCAGTATGATAGATACCAGTATGATAGATACCAGTATGATAGATACCAGTCTGTGAGATACCAGTCTGTTAGATACCAGTCTGTTAGATACCAGTATGATAGATACCAGTCTGTTAGATACCAGTCTGTTAGATACCAGTCTGTTAGATAGAATCGTAGAAACCTGTACTCATAACTGAAGTCCCTCATCCCCGGTAACATCCTGGTAAACCTCCTCTGTCTCCTTTCTAAGGCCTTTACATCTTTCCTGAAGTGTGGGGCCCAGAATTGTCCACAACACTCCAGCTGAGGCCTAACCAGTGATTTTTCAAGTTCCAGCACGATCTCTTTGCTTTTAGATTCTCTTCCTCTGTTTCTAAACCCAAGTAACCCAGGTGTATTTTTAACCCCTGATCAACTTGCCCCGCCACCTTTAAGGATTTGTGTATATGGTCACCAAGGCCTCTCTGCTCATCTACACTTTTCAAAATCGTGCCATTTATAGTGAACTCTCTTTCCGTATTAGTCCTCCCAAAGTGCATCACTTCAAACTTCCCCGCATTGAACTCCACCTGCCATACTTCTGCCCATTTCACCATCCTATCTATGTCATCCTGAGGTCTACAACTATTCTCATCATTCATTATATACTATGTTGCTAAGTTTTGTATCATTTGCAAACTTTATAATGCTGCTCTCTACACCTGAGTTTAGGTTGTTTATAAAAATTGCACAGTGTAATGGACCCAAAACTGACCCTTGGGGAACACTACTGCAAACCACCTCCCAGTCAGAAAAACATCCATCCACCACCACCCTCTGCTTCCTGTCACTGAGCCAATTCCGTATCCAGACCGTCACTTTCCCCTTAATTTCAGGGGCTTCCATCTTCTTAATAAGCCTCCTGTGTGGCACTTTTGTCCAATGCCTTCCAAAAGACCATATATACAACATCTACTGCACTATCTTGATCAACCTTCTCTGTTACCTTATCAAATAATTCAATCAAGTTAGTCAGGCACGATTTGCCTTCAACAGATCCATGTTGGCTCTCCTTGACTAACACATGCCTTTCCAAATGAAAGTTTATTTTGTCCCTGATAATGGTTTCTAATAACTTCCTCTACATTCCACAACATTCCTGCTGTAATGCTGAAGACTTCTGGTCCAGATCTAGCCGCACCTCTAGCCAAGTTGTTCAGTACAGTTATAACACTAGCATCTACTGGGCAAAGTGGAAAATTGCCCAGGTATGTCCTGTCCATAAAAAACAGGACAAATCCAATCCGGCCAATTATCGCCCTGTCAGCCTACAGTTGTCGACAGTGCTATCAAATGACACTTATTCACCAATAACCTGCTCACTGATGCTCAGTTTGGGTTCTGCCAGGACCACTCAGCTCCCGACCTCATTACAGCCTTGGTCCAAACATGGACAAAAGAGCTGAATTACAGAGATGAGGTGAGAGTGACAGCATTTGACCAAGTGTGGCATCAAGGAGCCCTAGTAAAACTGAAGTCAATGTGAATCGGGGGGAAAACTCTCCACTGGCTGGAGTCATACTGAGCACAAAGGAAGATGGTTATGGTTGTTGGAGGCCAATCATCTCAGCCCCAGGACATCGCTGCAGGAGTTCCTCAGGGCAGTGTCCTAGGCCCAACCATCTTCAGCTGCTTCATCAATGATCTTCCCTCCATCATAGGGTCAGTAGAGGTTCGCTGATGATTGCACAATGTTCAGTTCCATTCGCAACTCCTCAGATAATGAAGCATTCCAAGCCCGCATGCAGCAAGACCTGGACAAAATTCAGGCTTGGGCTGATAAGTGGCAAGTAACATTCGTGCCACACAAATGCCAGGCACTGACCATCTTCAACAAGAGAGAGTCTAACCACCTCCCCTTGACATTCAATGGCATTACCATTGTTGAATCCTCCGCTATCAACATCCTAGGGGTCACCATTGACCAGAAACATAACTGGATACTGTGGCAACAAGAGCAGGTCAGAGGCTGGGTATTCTGTGGCGAGTGACTCACCTCCTGACTCCCCAAAGCCTTTCCACCATCTACAAGGCACAAGTCAGGAGTGTGATGGAATACTCTCCACTTGCCTGGATGAGTGCAGCTCCAACAACACTCAAGAAGCTCGACACCATTCAGGATAAAGCAGCCCGCTTGATTTGCACCCCATCCACCACCTTAAACATTCACTCCCTCCACCACCAATGCACCGTGGCTGCAGTGTGTACCATCTACAAGATGCACTGCAGCAACTCGCCAAGGCTTAACGAGGGCAATTGAGAATGATTCTACGCTGAAGGACATTCTAGCAGTCTTTTCAGAGCCCACTGGAAGCTTAGAATCGCTCCCTTCAGTATTAGACGTTGTTACTGCCCTCTCACTGAGTTGTCTGATACACTCGCAACAGCTCGGCCCTATTCTTTACTCTAAATTCTGCTACTCTTCAATCTGAAGAAACATTTTAACCAAATAATTTCTGTGAGTAATGATCAATGAAAGACTGTCTTTGTTCACTCACTCTCAGCCTGCAGGTCACTGCTCGGAGGAGTCTTTCCTCTCTGACTTCTCTCCAATAATTAACACTGATCCTTTGCACAGTGTTTCCAATCTGCACTCTGGCTGGGCTGTGGCTCAGTGGGCAGCACCCTCACCTCTGGGTCAGGCGATTGCAGTTTTAAATCCCACTCCAGGAACTTGAGTACAAAAATCTAGGCTGACGCTCTGGTGCAGTGCTGAGGGAGCTCTGCTGCCCTGTTGGAGGTGCTGTCTTTCTGATGAGATGTTAAACCTGTCTCGTCTCTCAGGTGGATGTAAAAGATCCCATAGCACTATTTTGAAGAAGAGCAGGGGAGTTATCCCCGGTGTCCTGGCCAATATTTATCCCTCAACCAGCATCACTAAAACAGATTATCTGGTCATTCTCACATTGCTGTTTGTGGGAGCTTGCTGTGCACAAATTGGCTACCGCGTTTCCCACATTACAACAGTGACCACGCTTCAAAAGTACTTCATTGGCTGTAAAGCACTTTGGGACGTCCGGTGGTCTATAAATACAAGTCTTTCTTTCTTTCCGGTGATCTTCTGAGATTTGGATAGATTTGATGAAATGCACTTGTCTTGAAGCTGTCCCCTCATTGCTCTCTCATGCACAAATGCACAGTTTGTACCACTTTGCTGTATTTTGTCCACCCCTGCGGTTTCTGGGTTGCCATGGTTTCCATTGTGAGGCCAGGCCTGTCATAACCCCTCAGTTGTGATGTGGCCCTGGGTCATGTGTCCATATAAGTCCTGCCAGCTGTCTGTGGCAGGTTAAGGTGGGTGCTGGCTGTTAGATCCGTGTATCTTAATGTTGTGTCCTTCAATAATCAGGCAACAGACTGCAGAGAACGATTCAACAGGTGTTTACTGAATGAGGGTTACTCTAGAATTAACTGTACAGATCACTACTCAGGGTTTATATACAGGTGTGGTCACTGCCGGTACTACAGTATACAGGAGCTGTAAAAAGTAGTTCTCTCCCTTAAAGGTACATACATTACAATTCCTCCCCTTTTAGATTAACAGTACCATAACACTCATTTAACAATTAAATATCAAACTAATTACAATTAACACTTTTAACATGCAACACTAGCTGAAAATAGTCTATTTATAAATTCAGTCTTTGGGGAGGCTTCCTGATCCTTTCTGGATAGCGCCTTTCCCGAGTGTCTTGCTCTTGGTGCGGAGGCAATTCTGGCTCCCTGTCGTTGGTTGGTTCATCAGCTTCCGATGCTACTGTTTCTGGGGTAGATGCGACTTGTACATCGGGTTCATCACCAGGTACGTATGGGCGAGGCATGGGGTTGACTTGTTCCTGTGACTCTAGGATCTGGTCAGCATGGCATCTCACGATGTTCTCCCCAACGTCCACTGTGTACATTAGTGGGCCCTGCTGTGTGCATATCGTTCCTGGCTGCCATTTTTCTGTTTGGTAGTCGCGGGCCAAGACTGGTTGCCCTACATTGAAGCTCCTTGTTGGCTTCTCATGGATGTGCTGGAATTGCTTACTCTCAACATCTCTTCGTACGTTTGGTCTGAGCAAATCCAGGCGAGATCTTAACCTTCGGTTAAAGAACATCATGGCTGGGGCCTGGTTGGTGACTGCATGTGTCGCATTCCGGTAGGCGAACAGGAAATTGTCCACCTTGTGCTGCAGCGGAATGTTGCCATTGTACATAGACTTTATTGCCTTCTTAAAGGTTTGTACGAACCTCTCAGCCAATCCATTTGTGGCTGGATGATACGCGGCGGATGTGTAATGCCTTACCCCATTCTTTTTCAAGAACTCTTCGGACACAAACTGTGGTCCGTTGTCGGAGCAAATCTGTTCTGGCAAGCCATTCCTGGCAAAAATGGTCCGTAGGACTGCAATAGTTTTCTCCGTGGTGGTGGAGGACATTTTGATGACCTCAGGCCATTTCGAGTGCGCATCCACGGCTATTAAAAACATTGAGTCCAGCAAAATCAATATGCACCCATTGCCATGGAGATGAGGGCCACTCCCATGGGTGTAGAGAGGCATGTGGTGGTGCATTTTGGACCTTCTGGCATCCTGAGCAGCTCTTTGTCAGGTCCTCGATTTGCTGATCAATCCCCGGCCACCACACATAAGCTCTAGCAAGGCTTTTCATTTTCACCCCTCCCAGATGACCTTCGTGAAGCTCATTGAGCACTCTCTCCCTTAACTTGGGTGGAATTACCACTCGGGCTCCACACATCAAGGTCCCCTGGCATACTGACAGCTGTTCTCTTCTGGATGAGAATGCTGGCAACAGTGAGTTGCCATGTGCTGGCCATCCCTTCACCGTCAAATCATATACCCGAGACAGTGTCGGGTCATTTCGGGTCTCCTTCTCTATACCAGCGTTAGTTACTGGCAAGCATTCAATTATAGTCGAATGAAATATTTCAACAGGATCCACTGCTGGTGCTTCCTCCGCAGTAGGCAGTGGCAGGTGTGATAGCCCATCAGCGTTTCCATGTTGTTTCGTGCCCTTATACTCGACTTCATATTGGTGCGCCCCTAGAAAAAGGGACCATCTTTGTAGCCATTGCGCAGTCATCACCGGAACGCCCTTCTTTGGATTAAAGATGGAGACAAGTGGTTGGTGGTCAGTCAGCAAGGTGAACTTCTGCCCGTGCAGATAGTGATTGAACTTTTTCACTCCCCACACTAGGCTGAGGGCCTCCCTGTCAATCTGGGCGTAGTTACGCTCGGCTGAGGTTAGTGATCGTGACGCAAAGGCTATTGGCCTCTCTGAGCCGTCCGAGAATTTGTGCGCACTGCTCCAATGCCGTAGGGTGACGCATCACATGCCAACCGAATTGGTAATGCCGGGTTGTAATGGGCCAATACCTCTTTCGATGTCATTAGTGTTTTGCTCTTCTGGAAAGCTCGTCTACATTCGTCACTCCACTTCCATGGCACCCCAGTTTGCAGTAGGGTGTTCAGTGGGTGTAGTATTGTAGACAAATTTGGCAAGAACTTATGGTAGTAGTTTACCAGCCCGAGGAACTGTAGTGTATGTGCCTTTAAGAGAGAACTACTTTTACAGCTCCTATAAACTGTAGTACCAGCAGTGACCACACCTGTATATAAGCCCTGAGCAGGCATCTGTACTGTTAGTTATTAGACTACCCTCATCCAGTAAGCACCTGTTGATTTGCAGTCTCCATCTATTTATTGAAGAACGCCATACCTTAAGATTCACGGATTTAATAGTGGCGACGAGGTCGATTCGAACCTACCTGCAACTCTGCATTTCCTCCCAAGGATTCGCTCCTGGAGGACAGTGGAAGAAAGTCGAGGCCAGAAGCACGGGCGTCAACCACGAGCAACCGCCCAGTCATCCGGCAGAGAGTGAGCATCGCAGGAGAGGCTGTTGAGAGCTGGGCTTGGTTCTCCAGCCACGACGATCCAGCAACAGGCTGGCAACAGGTACAGCACAGACCCTTCCCGGACAGCGATGGCTGGAGCCGACCGATGGCACAGAAAAGGCCGAGCAGCGTCGACGGGGGTAAGAGAGAGGGTAAAGCGCACAGGGCACAGCCGGGGGTTGAAGACCGAGCGGCGTCGACGGAAAACAAAAAGAGAGAGAGGGTGAAGCACAGCCGGGGTTCAGGACCGAGCGGCGGCAATGAGAGAGGCGCACAGGAAAACGCGCAGAGCACAGCCAGGGCTCAAGGGCTGAGCAGCGTCTGCGGGGGAAGAAAGGAAGCGCGGGAGACGCCATTTGAGCTGCGGAGAAGAAAGGGAAGCGCAGGAGACGCCATTTTGAGCCAGCGGGGAAGAAGGGAGAGCGCGGGAGACGCCATTTTAGCCAGTCTAACCACACCCAGGGATGCCGAAGAGTGGCAGTGTCACAGCGTTCGACAATGAAGTCGAAGATTGGGCGACATATGTAGAACGCATTGAGGTGTACTGCAAGGCGAATGAAGTGCCAGATGCCAGGAAAGCACAGGTTTTGTTGAATTCCATGGGTGCAAAAACGTATGGCTTACTGCGAAACCTAATAACCCCGGAGAAACCAGTGGATAAGGATTTCGGAAACATAGTGAAAATCCTACAGGACCACTTAAACCCCACACCGCTGCTGATAGCAGAAAGATTTAAGTTTCACAAAAGGAACCAGCATCAAGACGAAAGTAATGCTGAGTAGTTAACAGAACTGCGCAAGCTATCGAAACACTGCCAGTTTGGAATGGGACTATCAGATACGTTAAGGGACAAGTTTGTGTGTGGGCTTCAAAGCGAAGGAACCCAGAAACGGCTTCTATCAGAAAAGGATCTTATGCTGGACAAGGCTTTCAGCATGGCAGTATCACACGAAGCAGCCGCACGGGGCGCTGCAGAGATACAACGGAGACCGCAAGAATATGGCACCAATGAAATGTCATATGGAGCAGGGAAGGGTTATCGCTGCGGCAGAACAACACATGACCAGAAGGATTGTTGGTTCAAGGACCAAGTGTGCAGACAGTGTGGAAAAGCAGGACACATAGCAAGAGTCTGCAGGTCGGGGAAGAAAACCAGCAGCAAGAAATCTCCACAGGAGAAGTACAAAAATGTACATAAGGTGACGGAGAGTAGTTCAGACGAACAGAAAAGTGATACAGACTCCGGAAGCAAGGAGCTGGGTTGTCTGAAACTACATAATGTAATCAAAATGGAGGATCACCAGACTATCTGGGTCACGCTCAAGATAGACGGAGTCCAAGTGAAAATGGAATTGGACACAGGATCAGCCCTAACAGTCATAAACCGAAGGGACTACAAGTGGCTATTCTCACATATACCCTTGAGAGCTTCACGAAGGCCATCTGGGAGGGGTGAAAATGAAAAGCCTTGCTCGGGCTTATGTGTGGTGGCTGGGAATCTATCAACAAATCGAGGACCTAACAAAGAGCAGCTCAGGATGCCAGAAGTGCAAAATGCACCACCACATGCCCCTCTACACCCATGGGAGTGGCCCTCCTCTCCATGGCAACGGGTGCATATTGATTTTGCTGGTCCATTCATGGACTCAATGTTCTTAATAGCAGTGGATGCGCACTCGAAATGGCCTGAGGTGATCAAAATGTCCTCCACCACTACGGAGAAAACGATTGCAGTCCTACGGACCATATTTGCCAGGAACGGCTTGCCAGAGCAGATTTGCTCTGATAACAGACCACAGTTTGTGTCCGAAGAGTTTCGGAAATTTATGAGAAGGAATGGGGTAAGGCATTACACATCCGCCCCGTATCATCCAGCCACAAATGGATTGGCTGAGAGCTTCGTACAAACCTTTAAAAAGGCAGTAAGGGCCATGTGCGATGACGACATTACACTGCAGCATAAGGTGGACAATTTCCTGTTAGCCTACAGAAATGCAACACATGCAGTTACCAACCAGACCCCGGCCATGATGTTCTTTAACTGAAGGTTGAGATCTCGTCTGGATTTGCTCAGACCAAATGTGCGAAGAAATGTTGAGAATAAGCAATTCCAGCACATCAATGAGAAGCCGACAAGGAGCTTCAATGTAGGACAACCCATCTTGGCCCGCGATTACCGAACAGAGAAATGGCAACCCGGAACGATATGCACATGGCAGGGGCCACTAATGTACACAGTGGATGTCAGGGAGAACATTGTGAGACGCCATGTCGACCACATCCTAGCGTCACAGGAACGAGTCAACCCCATGTCTAGTATACCTGGTGATGAACCCGACATACCGGTAGCATCTACCCCAGAAACAGTAGCATCGGAAACTGATGAACTAACCGACGACAGGGGGCCAGAATCGCCTCCGCACCAAGAACAAGACACTCAGGAAAGGCGCGATCCAGAAAGGATCAGGAAGCCTCCCCAAAGACAATCTATAAATGAACTATTTCAGTTACTGTGCATGTTAAAAGTGTTAACTGTTATTTGAATGGTATGGTACTGTTAATCTAAAAGGGGAGGAATTGTAGTGTATGTACCTTTAAGAGAGAACTACTTTTACAGCTCCTGTATACTGTAGTGCTGGCAGTGACCACACATGTATATAAGCCCTGAGCAAGCATCTGTACTGTTAGTTATTAGACTACCCTCATCCAGTAAACACCTGTTGATTGTTGATCTGCAGTCTCCGTCTATTTATTGAAGAACACCATACCTTAAGATTCACGGATTTAATAGGAACGACCTCAGTTGTGACACATTTTCCGGTGCTGGAGCCTTGACTACTGCCTCAATCTTCTCTGGGGACTTATGTAACCCCTCTTTATCGATAACGTGGCCACAATACGAGATCTGTTTTCTAAAAATTCGCATTTGGGGCGGTTAGCTCGGATCCCATATTCCTGCAATCTAGTGAGCACCTGCTCCAGGTTGGCAAGGTGATCACTGTCATTTTCGCCCGTGACCAGGATGTCGTCCAAATAACACTGGGTCCCTGGGATCCCTTGCAGGACTTGTTCCATTGCCCTCTGCCAAATAGCCGGAGCTGATGCTACCCCGAATACCAGCCGGTTGTATTGGTAGAGACCTTTATGGGTGTTGATTGTGAGGTATTTTTTTGATGCTTCTTCTACCTCCATTTGCAGATACGCCTGGGCCAGATCAATCTTAGTGAAGCGTTTCCCTCCAGATAGCGAGGCGAAAATATCTTCAATCCGCGGAAGTGGATATTGTACGGTGTGAAGGATCGGGTTCACTGTTACCTTAAAGTCCCCACGGATGCGAACCTTCCTTGGTTCCCCAGGCGTGCTGCTCAATGACTTTTTCATCGCAGGGACGATGGGTGTAGCCCACTCGCTCCAGTCTACCTTGGACAGTACACCTGAACGTTCCAGACTCTCCAGCTCTGCTTCGACGGCTGGGTGGATCGCATAAAGTCTGGCCTTAAAAAATTTTGGGCTTGCGTTTTCTTCAATTTTAATCATCGCTGTCATGCCTTTTGGTGTTCCGAGTCCTTGCTGGAAGACTTCTTTCGCATCAGTTAGGATCTTTGACAGTCGCCCAGGTGTGACGTCGTCATCCTTTTTGTCAGCCACAGTCAGTGCCTGTATGGACTGCCAATCTAGCTATATCTTCCGGATCCATTCACGTCCTAGTAGTGGTGGTCCTCCATCTGGCAATACATATTGGTCAATTTTTGGTGTTTCCTTGCCGTTATATATAACATTCACCCTTATTTTTCCTTTGGGGTAGACTTTTTGCCCCGTGTACGTCTTCAAGACAATCTTTGTATCTCTCAAGGGTATCTGTGAGAATAGCCGCTTGTAGTCCCTTCGGTTTATGACTGTTAGGGCTGACCCTGTGTCCAATTCCATTTTCACTTGGACTCCTGCTATCTTGAGCGTGACCCAGATAGTTTGGTGATCCTCCGTTTTGATCACATTATGTAGTTTCAGACAACCCAGCTCCTTGCTTCCGGAGTCTGTATCACTTTTCTGTTCGTCTGAACTACTCTCCGTCACCTTATGTACCTTCTTGTACTTCTCCTGTGGAGATTTCTTGCTGCTGGTTTTCTTTCCCGACCTGCAGACTCTTGCTATGTGTCCTACTTTTCCACACTGTCTGCACACTTTGTCCTTGAACCAGCAATCATTATGGTCGTGTGTTGTTCTGCCGCAGCGATAGCACTTCACTGTTCCGTATGACATTTCATTTGTGCCATATTCTTGCGGTCTCCGTTGTATCTCTGCAGCGCCCCGTGCTGCTGCTTCGTGTGATACTGCAATGCTGAAAGCCTTGTCCAGCGTAAGATCCTTTTCTGATAGAAGCCGTTTCTGGGTTCCTTCACTTTGAAGCCCACACACAAACTTGTCCCTTAAAGTATCTGCTAGTCCCGTTCCAAACTGGCAGTGTTTCGATAGCTTGCGCAGTTCCATTAAATACTCAGCATCACTTTCATCTTTATGCTGGTTCCTTTGGTGAAACTTAAATCTTTCTGCTATCAGCAGCGGTGTGGGGTTTAAGTGGTCCTGTAGGATTGACACTATGTTTTCAAAATCCTTTTCTACTGGCTTCTCTGGGGTTACTAGGTTTCGTAGTAAGCCGTACGTTTTTGCACCCATTGAATTCAACAATACCAGCACTTTCTTGTCATCTGGCACTTCATTCGCCTTGCAGTATATTTCTATGCGTTCGACATATGTCGTCCAATCTTCGACTTCATTGTCGAACGCTGTGATACTGCCACTCTTTGGCATTTTTGGGTGTGGGTAGACTGGCTTAAAATGGCATCTCCCGCGCTTTCCCTTCTTCCCCGCTGCGGCTTAAAATGGCGTCTCCCGCGCTGCTGCCAACGCCGCTCTCGGCGGTCCTCGTGGCAAATGGCGACGCCCTGTGGGTTTCGTGCGCTGCTCCTGCGCTGCTGCCAACGCCGCTCTCTGCGGTCCTCGTGGCAATGGCAGCGCCTTGCGTTTTCCTGTGCGCCTCTCTCCCCCGTTGACGCTGCTCGGCCCTTGAACACCGGCTGCGCTCTGCTCTCTCTCGCCTCTCTCCCCCGTTGACGCTGCTCGGTCCTGAACACCGGCTGCGCCCTGTGTGCTTTGCCCTCTCTCTCTCCCCCGTTGACGCTGCTCGGCCTTTTTCTGTGCCGCTCGGTCGGGCTCTAGCCCGTCGCTGTCCGGCAAGGGTCTGCGCAGTACCTGTGGCCAGCCCGTTTCGCTGGACCACCGTGACTGGAAAGCCAAGCCTGGCTCTCGACAGCCTCCCCTGCGATGCTCAAATCTCCGCTGGATGACTGGGCAGTTGCCCGTGGTCGACGCCCGTGCTTCTGGACTCGACCTTCTTCCAGTGTTCTCCAGGAGCGAATCCCTGGGAGGTGATGCGGAGTTGCAGGTAGGTTCGAACTTGCTCGTCGCCACTGTTAGATCCATGTCATAGAGTCATAGAGTCATCGGCCTAGAAATTCAGTGCCCTTAGCACCGATTTTGCGGCGCTAGAGGGCCTAGCGCTGCAAGTGGCGCCGGTTCCTAAATTGCCTGGGGCCCTTCCGCGGCGGTAGACCGGTAGCGCTGCGCCGGCACCGATGACGTCATCGGTGTGCGCAGCGTCCCGGTTGCCGTGGTAACCCGGCCCCAAGCCGAAATTCAGTTGCGGCCGATAGCAAAATACTGCAGATGTTGGAAATCCGAAATAACAACAGAAAATGCTGGAAAAACTCAGCAAGTCAGGCAACATCCGTGGAGAGAAATTTGAGTTGACGTTTCGGGTTTGACCCTTCTTCAAAAGGGTCAAACCCGAAACGTCAACTCAAATTTCTCTCCACGGATGTTGCCTGACTTGCTGAGTTTTTCCAGCATTTTCTGTTATTTCAGTTGCGGCCGCCTCGCCAGTGGCAGCCGCAACTAAGACTCTGGCAACAGAGTCTTCCCCCAGTGTGCGCCGGCGCATAAAGGTGGAGCGGCGGCCGGCCGCGTTCCCGGCGGCCGCCTGCCCGCACCTCCCTTCCCGGACTCCTGCATTCCCCCCCCGCGGCCCCGATCAGTGTCTGATGCGAGCCCGGCACTTCCCCGAGGTGCCGGGCTCAGATGTTGGGGCAATCCGCCGGACAGTTGTCGGCTGCAGGCAGCTCCTCCTTAACAGGAGGAGGAGGCCTGCAGTTCCCCCGCCTGCCGCACCGCATCGGGTGCCGCAGCGGGGGATTAGCGCCGGGAAACCCAAGTTCACGCCCGTTTTGAGGCGCTAAAGGAGGGTTTTAGCGCCCGCCGCCGTCTGGGCCCAGCGCACCCGAATTTTCGTCGGGCGCTGCCGCATTACCGCTGGCGCAAACTTTCTGGCGCTACAGCCCTGGCAAGACCAGAACCCAATTTCTAGGCCATAGAATTATACAGCACAGAAAGAGTCCCTTCGGCCCATCGTGTCTGCGCCGTCCATCAAGCCCTGTCCAATCTAATCCCATTTTCCAGCATTTGGTCCATAGCCTTGTATGCAATGGCATTTCAAGTGCTCATCCAAATGCTTCTTGAATGTTGTGAGGGTTCCTGCCTCTACCACCCTTTCAGGCAGTGAGTTCCAGACTCCAACCACCCTCTGGGTGAAAAAGTTCCTCCTCAAATCCCCTCTAAACCTCCTGCCCCTTACCTTGAATCTATGCCCCCTTGTTATTGACCCCCCTACTAAGGGGAAAAGTTCCTCTTTATCTACCCTATCTATGCCCCTCATCATTTTGTACACCTCAATCAGGTCCCCCCTCAGCCTTCTTTGCTCCAAGGAAAACAACCCCAGCCTGTTTAGTCTTTCTTCATAGCTGAGGCGCTCCATCCCAGGTAACATCCTGGTGAATCTTCTCTGCACCCTCTCCAAAGCAATCACATCCTTCCTATAGTGAGGCGACCAGAACTGCACACAGTACTCCAGCTGTGGCCTTACCAGCGTTTTGTACAGCTCCATCATAACCTCCCTGCTCTTATATTCTATGCCTCGGCTAATGAAGGCAAGTATCCCATATGCCTTTTTAACCACCTTATCTACCTGATCCGCTGCCTTCAGGGATGTATGTACATGTACACCAAGGTCCCTCTGACCCTCTGTACTTCCTAGGGCCCTACCACTCATTGTGTATTCCCTTGCCTTATTTGTCCGTCCAAAATGCATCACCTCGCACTTTTCAGGGTTAAATTCCATTTGCCACTTTTCCGCCCATCTGACCAACCCGTTTATATCGTCCTGTAGCCTGAGGCTTTCCTCCTCGCAATTTACCACCCCACCAATTTTCGTGTCATCTGCGAACTTACTGATCATACCTTTTACATTCTCATCCAAATCATTTATGTAGATCACAAACAGCAAGGGACCCAGCACCGATCCCTGAGGTACCCCACTGGACACAGGCTTCCAGTCACAAAAGCAACCTTCGACCATCACCCTCTGCCTCCTGCCACTCAGCCAGTTTAGGATCCAACGTGCCAAGGCACCCTGGATCCCATGGGCTCTTACCTTCTTGACCAGTCTCCTATGCGGGACTTTGTCAAAAGCCTTACTGAAGTCCATGTATACCACATCTACAGCATTTCCCTCATCCACACACCTGGTCACCCCCTCGAAAAATTCAATCAGATTGGTCAGACATGATTTACCCTTGACAAAGCCATGCTGACTATCCCCGATTTATCCTTGCCTCTCCAAGTGGAGACTAATTTTGTCCCTCAGAATTTTTTCCAATAATTTCCCTACCACAGATGTTAGGCTCACTGGCCTGTAATTCCCTGGTTTATCCCTGCTACCCTTCTTGAATAATGGTACTACATTAGCTGTTCTCCAGTCCTCTGGTACATCCCCTGTGGCCAGAGAGGTTCTGAAAATTTGTGTCAGAGCCCCTGCAATCTCCTCCTTTGCCTCACACAGCAGCCTGGGATACATCTCGTCCAGGCCTGGGGATTTATCCACTTTTTGGCCTGCTAAAACTGCTAGTACCTCCTCCCTCTCGATGCTAATATGTTCAAGTATATCACAGTCCCCTTGCCCGATTTCTATGTCTACATCGTCTTCCTCCATAGTGAACACAGATGCAAAAAATTCATTTAAAACCCCGCCTACATCATCTGGCTCTACACACAGATTGCCACTTTGGCCCCTAATGGGCCCTACCCTTTCCCTGGTTATCCTCTTGCCCTTAATATACTTATAAAACATCTTAGGATTTTCCTTTATTTTGCTCGCCAGTGTTATTTCATGGCCCCTCCTCGCTCTCCTAATTTCTTTTTTAAGTATGCCCCTGCACTTTTTATACTCCTCTAGGGCTTCCTCCGTCTTTAGTCTTTTGTAACTGCCAAAAGCCCCCCTTTTTTTCCTGATGCATTTTTGTATATCCCTTGTCATCCAAGGTTCCCTTTGCTTGTTGGTACCACCCTTGACCTTTACGGGAACATGTTGGCGTTGTACTCTCTCTATTTCCCTTCTGAAAGTCTCCCACTGCTTTGATGTGGATTTTCCTATAAGTAGCTGCTCCCAGTCCACTTTGGCCAGATCCTGCCTTATCATATTAAAATCGGCCTTCCCCCAATTTAGAACCCTTATTTCCGGGCCATCTTTGTCTTTTTCCATGACCACTTTAAATCTCACTGAATTATGGTCACTGTCGCCAAAATGCTCTCCTATTGACACTTCCACCACTTGCCCGGCTACATTCCCTAGAATTAGGTCCAGTGCCGCCCCCTCTCTTGTAGGACTTTCTACACGCTGGCTCATCTTAATGTTGTGTCCTTCAATAATCAGACAACAGACTGCAGAGAATGATTCAACAGGTGTTTACTGAATGAGGGTTACTCTAGAACTAACTATACAGATCACTACTCAGGGTTTATATACAGGTGTGGTCACTGCCGGTACTACAGGATACAGGAGCTGTAAAATGTAGTTCTCTCCCTTAAAGGTACATACATTACACTGGGGGTTAAGGCCCAGACCTGAGATACAGACCATACGGACAAGGCAACATTCCCAACCCTTGGCAGCCATATTGGATCGAGCAGCTGTTTGTTCCTAATAAAGAACCCACCACACCACAGTCTCTCAGAGTACTCATGGCAAAAGATGTAGAAATGGGAGTGTAGGACAGACATTTCTAGCAGAATTACCCCTAAATTGGGTTGTTTCTGTGACTGAAATCAATATTAAATACACTAGAAATAAAAGATCTGAACTCACAAGATCATTCTGGGGTTAGAGCAGGAAAGCATCATTTCCAGCCCAGGTAATATTGGAGAACAATAAGGCTCCTTCACTCCAGTAGGATAATCCCAAATAATATGGAACGGGCCAGATACCATTTGCATTTGACTAGAAAGGCTCCTATCATCCCTTAAACTCTCCTACTCATATTCACGGCCATCCCCATAATGTTTCCATCTCCCATGGCCTCACTACTTCTATGGCCTCAATCACTGACAAGGCCATCTCTGGCCAACTGCCTGTATCACCCAAAATCCTCTTTGCAACCCCACTTCCTTCTGCATCCATCCCCTGCAAAATACTCTCTCTCATAGGAACAGGAGGAGGCCATTCAGCTCCCCGGTTTCGCTCCGCCATTCAATTAGATCACGGCTGATCTGCCTCAACTCCATTGACCCGCCTTTGCTCCGTGTCCCTTGATACCCTTACCTAACAAAATTCTATCTATCTCAGTCTTGAAAGCTCCAATTGTTCTAGAACCCACAGGCCTTTGGGGGAAGAAAGTTCCAGATTTCCACTGTGTGAAGAGGAGTTTCCTGATTTCACCACTGAATGTCTGGCTCTAATTTTAAGATTATGTCCCCTTGTTCTGAACTCCCCCACCAGAGGAAATAATTTCTCCGTAGCTACCCTATCGAATACTTTCAACATTTTAAACACCCCAATCAGATCAACCCTCAATCTCTTATACTCAGTTCACTTAAAAGGACACATTCAAACTCCTCACTGCCTAACCTTTGACCTTCCATTTGTCATGGTACTTCTGCAGTTGTCAATCTGCTCAACCAATTCTATTGATGCCTTGTCCCCAGTAAAATCCTTACGCTCTTCCACCCTTGTTGTTTCCTCTGGTACGGCCCCTTCTCATCTGCCCCTCCACCCCCACCTCCAACAAGCCCGAGGATCTCCTGGACTTCTTTGTCATTAAGATTGAGACCATCCGTTCAGCTGCCTCTGCCGCTTTCCTCCCCTCCCCTTGCCTTCCAAGCCGAGCTTCCCACAAAGTTCCTTCCCCCCGCCCTAGCCCTGACCTTGCATCTTCCTCTACTTTCTTTCTGCTCTCCCGTCATGGTGTCTCTGAGTTCATTTTCTCCAAGAGACCCACCTCCTGCTCTCTCAACCCTATTCTCACTAAACTGCTGATCACATAACTTACGTTCCTGGCCCCAAAGCTAGTTGACATTGTAAATGGTTCCCACTCCTCACAAACATTCCCCCTCCCAATTGATATCCTCTTTGACTGTCACCATGGTGCATTATCCCTCCTTGTGTAGACCCTGGTTAGGCCACACCTGGATCATTGTGAGCAGTTCTGGGCACCACACCTTAGGAAGGCTATATTGACCTGGAGGGAGTGCAGCGTAGGTTTACCAGAATGATACCCGGACTTCAAGGTTTAAGTTACGAGGAGAGATTACACAATAGGTTGTATTCCCTAGAATTTAGAAGGTTAAGGGGTGATCTGATCAAAGTTTTCAAGATATTAAGGGGAGCAGATAGGGTAGATAGAGAAACTATTTCTGCTGGTTGGGGATTCTAGGACTAGGGGGCACAGTCTAAAAATTAGAGCCAGACCTTTCAGGAATGAAATTAGGAAACACTTCTACACACAAAGGGTGGTAGAAGTTTAGAACTCTCTTCCACAAACGGCAATTGATGCTGGATCAATTGTTAATTTTAAATCTGAGATTGATACATTTTTGTTAACCAAAGGTATTAAGGGATATGGGCCAAAGACAGGTATATGGAGTTAGGTCGCAGATCAGCCATGATCTCGTTGAATGGCGGAACAGGCTCGAGGGGCTGAATGGCCTCCTCCTGCTCCTATGTTCCTCATTCTGTCAGCAGCCTTTGACAAGGTTGACCACATCCTCCTCCTCCAATGCCTTTCCTCTATTGTCCAGCTCAGTGGAACTGCCCTCACTTGCTTCCACTCTTGCCTGTTCAGTCATAGCCAGAGAATCTCCTGCACTAGCTTCTTTTCCCACCCACGTAGCTTCACTTCTGCAATTTCCTAAAAATCAGTTTTGGCCTTCTTGAATACCTCTATTAGGTCTCCCCTTAACCTTCTCTGCTCTAAGGAGAACAATCCCAGCTTCCTCAATCTCCACATAACTGAAGTTGCTCGTTCCTGGAATCATCCCAGTAAACCTCCTCTGTACCCTGTCCAAGGCCTTGACATCCTTCTGAAAGTGAAGGGCCCAGAACTGTGCACAATACTCCAGCTGAGCCTAACCAGTGTTTTGTAAAGGTTTAGCAAGACTTCCTTGTTTCTGTATTCAATTCCCAGGGGAGCTTAAACATCAGAAGAGAGGAGACTGGGGGGAAAGAGAGCAAAGGATGGCAATGGATTGTCAAAGATGGCAAAGGAGCTCCCTAGGGAGCTGCCAGCACAAGAGCCATCTTGAAAATATAAGACTCCGAAAACAAGCGCTCTACTCGGAGCTCCGGCACGGCAAGAGAGTCCCAGGTGGGCAGAGGAAAGGCTTCAAGGACACCCTCAAAGCCTCCTTGAAAAAGTGTAACATCCCCACCGACACCTGGGAATCCCTGGCCCAAGACCGCACAAAGTGGAGGAGAAGCATCCGGGAAGGCGCCGAACACCTCGAGTCTCTTCGCCGGGAGCAAGCGGAAGCCAAGTGCAAGGAGCGCAAGGAGCGCACATCAACCCAAGCACCCCACCCACCCGCCCCTTCAACCACCATCTGCCCCACCTGTGACAGAGACTGTAGGTCCCGCATTGGACTCATCAGTCACCTGCGAGCTCATTTTTAATGTGGAAGCAAATCATCCTCGGTTCTGAGGGACTGCCTAAGAAGATTCAATGCCCCTATTTACAAATTCAAGTATCCCGTACACTTCTTAACCACCTTGTCAACTTGCCCTTCCACCTTTGTAGATTTGTACATATCTCCCGACCACCCCCTGCCCCCGGGTCCCTCTGCTTTTTCTCCCCTCAAAATATTACCATTTGGATTATACCGCTTCTCCATGTTGTTTCTCCCAAAGTGCATCACTTCACACTTACCCACATTAAATTGCATTGGCCATGTATCTGCCCATTTCACCAGTCTGGCGATGTTGCCTTGAAGTCTGCTATTGTCCTGCTCACTATTTACTATGTTGCCAAGTTTTTCATCATCTGCAATCTTCCAATTTGTACTCCCTATACCCAAGTCCAGGTCATTTATATATAACAAGAAAAGCACTGACCCCTGGGGGACCCCACTGGACACTTCTCTCCAGTCAGAAAAGCATCCGTTCACCATTGCTCTCTCCTCTTATCCCTTAGCAAAATAAATACAACAACAACAACTTGTATTAATAAAGCGCCTTTAACGTAGTAAAACGTCCCAAGGCGCTGCACATGAGTGGTCGAAAGCAAAATCTGACACTGAGCCACAGAAGGAGAAATTAGGGCAGGTGACCAAAAGCTTGGTCAAAGAGGTAGGTTTTATGGAACGTCTTATAGGAGGAAAGAGAGGTAGCGAGACGGAAAGGTTTAGGCAGGGAATTCCAGAGCTTAGGGCCTTGGCAGCTGTAGGTAATTATAATCAGGGCTGCTCAAGAGGCCAGAATTGGAGGAGCTCAGATATCTCGGGGGGTTGTGGGGCTGAAGGAGTTACAGAGATAGGGAGGGGCGAGGCCATGGAGGGATTTGAAAACAAGGATGAGAATTTTGAAATCGAGGCTTTGCTTAACCGGGAGCCAGTGTAAGTCAGCGAGCACAGGGGTGATGGGCGAGCGGGACTTGGTGCGAGTTAGGACACGGGCAACAGAGTTTTGGATGAGCTCAAGTTTACGTAGGATAGAACGTGGGAGGCCGGCCAGGAGTGCGTTGGAATAGTCAAGTGTAGAGGTAACAAAGGCATGGATGAGGGTTTCAGCAGCAGATGAGCTGAGGCAAGGGCGGAGATGGGCGAGGTACCCAAGTTACTACTGTGCCTTTAATCACATGTGTTTCTATTTTCCGAATAAGTCTGTTCTGTGGTACTTTATCAAATGCCCTTCGAAAATGTATGTAGTTTATTTTATTCATTCACGGGATGTGGGCGTCACTGGCAAGGCCAGCATTTATTGCCCATCCCTAATTGCCCTTGAGAAGGTGGTGGTGAACCGCCTTCTTGAACCGCTGCAGTCCGTGTGGTGAAGGTGCTCCCACAGTGCGGTTAGGGAGGGAGTTCCAGGATTTTGACCCAGTGACGATGAAGGAACGACGATATATTTCCAAGTCAGGATGGTGTGTGATTTGGAGGGGAACTTGGAGGTGGTGGTGTTCCCATGCGCCTGCTGCCCTTGTCCTTCTAGGTGGAAGAGGTTGCGGGTTTGGGAGGTGCTGCTGAAGAAGCCTTGGCGAGTTGCTGCAGTGCATCTTGTAGATGGTACACACTGCAGCCACGGTACGCCGGCGGTGGAGGGAGTGAATGTTTAAGGTGGTGGATGGGGTGCCAATCAAGCGGGCTGCTTTGTCCTGGATGGTGTCGAGCTTCTTGAGTGTTGTTGGAGCTGCACTCATCCAGGCAAGTGGAGAGTATTCCATCACACTCCTGACTTGTGCCTTGTAGATGGTGGAAAGACTTTGGGGAGTCAGGAGGTGAGACACTTGCTGCAGAATACCCAGCCTCTGACCCGCTCTTGTTGCCACAGTATTTTGTAGCTGGTCCAGTTAAGTTTCTGGTCAATGGTGACCCCCCAGGATGTTGCTGGTGGGGGATTTGATGATATTAATGCCGTTGAATGTCATACGAGGGTGGTTAGACTCTTGCTTGTTGGAGATAGTCATTGCCTGGCACTTGTGTGGCGTGAATGTTACCTGCCACTTATCAGCCCAAGCCTGAATGTTGTCCAGGCCTTGCTGCATGCGGGCATGGACTGCTTCATTATCTGAAGAGTTGTGAATGGAACTCAACTCTGTACAATCACCAGCGAACATCCCCAGTTTTGACCTTATGATAATCCAAATGGTACTACTTTGAGGTGGGAGCAAGAGCAGAGGGACCTGGGGGTATATTCACAAATCCTTGAAGGTGGCAGGGCAAGTTGATAAGGCAGTTAAGAAAGCGTATGGGATACTTGTATTTGTAAATAGGAGAATTGAAGACAAAAGCAAGGAAGTCAAGCTAAACCTTTACCAATCACTGGTTAGGCCTCAGATGGTGTGTACCACACTTTAGGAAGGATGCTAAGGCGATGGAGAGGGTAAAGAGGAGGTTTACCAAGATGATACCAGGGATGAGGGACTTCAGTTATGTGGAGAGATTGGAGAAGCTAGGATTCTTCTCCTTAGAGCAGAGAGGGATAAGGGGAGACCTAATAGAGGTATTCTCCCTATCTCTGTAATGTCCTCCAGCCCCACAACCCTCCGAGATCTCTGTGCTCCTCTAATTCTGGCCTCTTGAACTTTCCCGATTTTAATCGCTCCACCATTAGTGGCCGTGCCTTCAGTTGCCAAGACCCCAAGCTCTGGAATTCCCTCCCTGCACCTCTCCACCTTTCTACCTCTCTTTCCTCCTTTTAGACGCTCCTTATAATATACCTCTTTGACCAAGCTTTTGATCAGCTTTCCTAATATCTCCTTATGTGGCCATGGTGTGGACACCACAAACTGCCGGCTCAAAGTGGAGAGGATCTCCAAGAAGATCGCGCATATCGACACAGACATCAAGTTTCTACAGAGATGCAAGAAAGCAGACAAGATCCCGAAAGGACTACAGATCACTAACCCACTCAAGTCGACCTACAACACAGACTACGCTGAGAGACCCTGCCGTCGTACCTCTCGCACACTCCTCAACCATCTCGTACACCAGCTCTACAGCAGACGCCGCAACCTCGAAACCGAGATGGAGTCCATGTTCTCAGCCTGTGTTCAGGATGCAGCAGACCAGCTACGAGACACCGCCAAACAAACAAGGCAACGGAACTACGATACCTACATGCACACCAAGAACAGGAAGCTTGAGAAACTTGGCATCACCAGCAGCAGCAACCAAGCCTCCCCCGGTACCACGGTTGAAACCACAGGGAAATCCATCGTCAAC
Source organism: Somniosus microcephalus (assembly GCF_052327205.1). NCBI lineage: Eukaryota > Metazoa > Chordata > Chondrichthyes > Squaliformes > Somniosidae > Somniosus > Somniosus microcephalus. The sequence goes on from NC_141008.1 coordinate 4,266,381, forward strand.
CTGTCCGACCACACCCTTCAACCAGACGAAATTGAAGTTCTCAGCCGAGGGCTCAATTTCTGCCCCACCACCAAAATGGACCCCATCGGTCTCGCGGCAGACACAGAGGAATTCATCAGGAGAATGAGGCTCCGGGAATTCTTCCACAAATCCCAAGATGTCAGCAGCGAACCCAATGAGACAATCAATGATCTGGAACAGCAGACAGAGGGATCCGCAGTGCAGCAACCGAAGAAGAAAGAGTCAAATTGGACCCCTCCGGAGGGTCGCTGCCCTAAGCTTGACATGTATGCTCAAGCTGTCAGGAGATGCATCAACGCCAGATTCATCAGCCGCACTCACAAGACAGTCCAGAATGTCACCCGAGCACAACGCAACGCCATCCACGCTCTCAAGACCAACCGCAACATCATCATCAAACCAGTAGACAAAGGAGGTGCCATCGTCATACAGAACAGAACGGACTATTGCAAAGAAGTATACCGACAACTGGACAACCAGGAACACTACAGACAGTTACCCGCAGATCCGACCAAAGAACACACCCGCCAACTCAACAGACTGATCAAAACCTTCGATCCAGACCTTCAAAGCATCCTACATGCTCTCATCCCACGTAATCCCCGCGTGGGAGACTTCTACTGCCTCCCAATGATACACAAAGCCAACACACCTGGACGTCCTATCGCATCAGGCAGCGGAACCTTGTGTGAGAACCTCTCTGGATATGTCGAGGGCATCCTGAAACCCATCGTACAGGGAACCCCCAGCTTCTGTCGCGACACTACAGACTTCTTACAGAAGCTCAGCACCCACGGACCAGTTGAACCAGGAACACTCCTCGCCACGATGGACGTCTCGGCACTCTACACCAGTATCCCCCACGATGACGGCATCGCTGCGACAGCCTCAGTACTCAACACCAACAACAGCCAATCTCCAGACGCCATCCTACAACTCATCCGCTTCATCCTTGACCACAATGTCTTCACCTTCGACAACCAGTTCTTTACCCAAACACACGGAACAGCCATGGGGACCAAATTCGCACCCCAATACGCAAACATCTTCATGCACAAGTTCGAGCAAGACTTCTTCGCTGCACAGGATCTCCAACCAACGCTATACACCAGATACATCGACGACATTTTCTTCCTATGGACCCACGGCGAAGAATCACTGAAAAGATTACACGATAACATCAACAAGTTCCATCCCACCATCAAACTCACCATGGACTACTCCTCAGAATCAGTCTCATTCCTGGACACACGAATCTCCATCAAAGACGGACACCTCAGCACTTCACTCTACCGCAAGCCCACGGACAACCTCACGATGCTTCACTTCTCCAGCTTCCACCCTAACCACGTTAAAGAAGCCATCCCCTATGGACAAGCCCTGCGAATACACAGGATCTGCTCAGACGAGGAGGAACGCGATGGACACCTACAGACACTGAAAGACGCCCTTGTAAGAACGGGATATGACGCTCGACTCGTCGATCGACAGTTCCGACGGGCCACAGCGAAAAATCGCATAGACCTCCTCAGAAGACAAACACGGGACACAACCAACAGAGTACCCTTCGTCGTCCAGTACTTCCCCGGAGCGGAGAAACTACGCCATGTTCTTCGCAGCCTTCAACATGTCATCGATGACGACGAACACCTCGCTAAGGCCATCCCCACGCCTCCACTACTCGCTTTCAAACAGCCGCCTAACCTCAAACAGACCATCGTTCGCAGCAAATTACCCAGCTTTCAGGAGAACAGCGACCACGACACCACACAACCCTGCCACAGCAACCTCTGCAAGACATGCCAGATCATCAACACAGATACCATCATCACACGTGAGGACACCACCCACCAGGTACATGGTACATACTCATGTGACTCGGCCAACGTTGTCTACCTCATACGTTGCAGGAAAGGATGCCCCGGAGCATGGTACATCGGCGAGACCATGCAGGCACTGCGACAACGGATGAACGGACACCGCGCAACAATCACCAGGCAGGAGTGTTCCCTCCCAGTCGGGGAACACTTCAGCAGTCAAGGACATTCAGCCTCCGATCTTCGGGTAAGCATTCTCCAAGGTGGCCTTCGAGACACACGACAACGCAAAATCGTCGAGCAGAAACTGATAGCCAAGTTCCGCACTCATGAGGACGGCCTCAACCGGGATCTTGGGTTCATGTCACGCTACATGTAACCCCACCTGATGCAGGGTCATCCAGACTCGAGTCGACATTGGCTTGTTCTCTCTACACAGATGCGGCCGGACCTGCTGTGATTTCCAGCCAAAAAAAATGTTTTTTGTCTTTTTTTGTTTTTCATACAGACCCCAGCATCTGCAATATTTGACCCCTTGTGACCCGACTTCATTGTTCTTTGATGTAATGTTTCCCTGACTGACCTGTTTGGACACCATTCACACCTTTGACTGCTGTGATTATCTCTCTGCCGAGGTGCGATAAATGGCAGTTGGAAAGGTTACCTGTAAACATCTGACATGATTCTCTGACTATATAAGCTGTGTCTTTATGCATTTCTCCACTTCACCTGAAGAAGGAGCAGCGCTCCGAAAGCTTGTGATTTCAAATAAAGCTGTTGGACTATAACCTGGTGTTGTGTGACTTCTTACATTACTCCTTATGTGGCTCAGTGTCAAATTTTGTTTGATAATCGCTACTGTGAAATGTCTTGGGACGTTCTACTACGTTAAAGGCGCTCTATAAATGCAAGTTGTTGTTGTTATTATTGTAAATTATTAGGGATTTTGACAGAGCAAGTATGGAGAAACGATTTCCTCTGGCAAGCAAGTCGGTAACCAGAGGTCATGGGGGAGAAATTCTGTATCGCCCCGTTTGGGGCACAATTATCGGCCGGGTGCACAGTTTAACATGCTTCAGCAACCGGGCCTTGGTGGCTCTGGTTGGCACTGTGGTGTAGCAACGGGCAGTGTTCTACCCACAGAGTGGCAGGAGCCATTGCCCCACAAATACAGAAGAGCCTGGAGGGAGGTGGCTCAGCACGTCTCCTCCAGGAGCCTGGTGCTGAGGACCCACACCTAATATCGGAAGAGGTTCAATGACATCACTCGGGTGGTCAGGGTGAGTGGCTGCTTTTCAGTACCTCTACATCCCTCCATCTCAACCTCACTCTGTGCCCAGAGGGTTTAAAAACCCCAAATGCCCAACACTCATCTAAGACCTATGGCCATCTCATAAAACACACACGCACGTTCCACACCTTGCACACATTAAGGGCTATTCAACTATGGGAGGCACATCAGGCAAGACCATGGCTGCACATTTACTCAGACGCCGTCCTTTTTCTTGCAGGCCAAGCTATCTCACAACGGACGGGTGGAGGACCGGCTGAGCTGCACACCCTCAGTGATTTGGAGGCGCACGTGCACAGGATCATTGTCAGCCAGGTGATAGGTGCTGTGGCCGCTGGAAAGGTCGACCCCCTTGGGGACAGCAATGGTAAGTTCATCAGCTTTCTCTCCTCTCTCATTCCACTTGCCACTCACAACACCAGCCTTTTACACTTTCAATCCAACTTACTAACTGTCTCCAGTCCTTGCTCCCTTACTGCCCCCCTGTCCTGACGCTAAAGCCACTCTTGTACCTCCTTGCTTTCAGATAGTGAACCACCAGCTGACCAGCCTGTCCCTCAACCTACCAGTGGCAGCGACACCCCAGGCGAGGAATAAGAGGAAGCCGGAGCCTCAGAGCCTGCGCCTCCCGAGGAAGCCCATGTCCACACTGGGACCACGCCTTCCCTGGAGGGGAGCAGGGGGGAAGGGTCTGAGGAGGGTGAAGCTCCGGGACCCAGCGGGCTGCAGCAACGCCATGGGGGTAGGGAAGCTCGGGGGCCATCTCCCCAGAGGGCGAGTAGGTAAGCGAGTCCTGCTGCACTGGACGCAGAGGAGGAGCGTGTCATCGTGGAAATGAATAGCCAGGCCTTGAGCATGCACACTGAGCTCATGGGTGCAATGGCAAGGGTGCCCGAAAGCATTGATGGACTGGCAAGGAGTGTGGAGCACTCCGCTGCAGCACAGGCTGATGCAACACAACGGCTTATTGCTGCAATTCAGTCACTGGCTGCTGTGATCCAGTCTCAGACTGCTCTCGTGCAGTCTCAGATTGTTGTAATGCAAGCACTGACTGCTGCCATCCTCGCTGGGTCTGCCACATTGCCCCGGGACTCTCACGGTGCCGCAGCAGGCCAGCAATCTGTGCTCCAGCAGATTGCTCCGGATGCTGAGGTGCTGCCCCGTGGGAGTGCCAGTGTGTCAGTCGAGCAGGGAGTTGCTGTCCTCTCTCAGGATGACAGCATTCCTGCTGCCACCACTGTCACTTCCCCCATTGCACTTGCCACCGCCTGCAACACAGCCAGCCCAGACTGCTGCCGCCCATGCAGAGTTGGTGCAGTCTGCAGCCGGGGCCTCCAGGCCCAGAGCTGGTCAAGGGCGTCCTTCAAGGGCATCTCACAGAATCACAGAAACCCCACAGTGCAGATAGAGGCCATTTCGGCCCATCGAGCCTGCACCGACACATATCCCACCCGATCCCCGTAACCCCTACACCAACACATATCCCACCCTATCCCTGTAACCCCACGTATTTAATCCCCCTAACACTAAGGGTCAATTTATCATAGCCAATCAACCTAACCCGCACATCTTTGGACTGTGGGAGGAAACCGGAGCACCCGGAGGAAACCCACGCAAACACGGGGAGAATGTGCAAACTCCACACAGACAGTCACCCGAGGCCGGATTTGAACCCGGGTCCCTGGCGCTGTGAGGCAACAGTGCTAACCACTATGCCACCGTGCTGCCGCATCTGTAGTCTCAGGATCTGACATTCAGCAGCCTTCCACCAGCCTTGCTGCAGCCACTGGGGCCCCATTAGGAGCAGTAAGGTGGGAAGGGGAGAAGTGCGCAGGAGATGGAGATCACCCTCGAAGGGCAAACAGTAGGATATCTAAATAAATGGTGGGAATGTTTGTAGTAAAGGTCGAAGTTCGTGTGATTACATTTGTTTATTGTTTTGCCGTATATCTCCAGCTTGTGAGAACCAGTTCTGTTAATTCATGATTTGTTGTGTTTGTTTCTAATTGTTTGTCCTGAATAAAGGACACACACAGAGTTTGTTAAAGAAAAAAGTTGTTGTATTCAAAATTTACATTTTTGCCCTTTGGAATAATTCCAGTTTTGGCCGGCTATGGGGGGTGCGGGTTGCTTTCCATGATGTTGTTCTCCATGCCAGAAGCCATCTTCTCAGCAGGAGCCTAGAAGCAGCTTCTTATCAGCCATTCACGGATGTCCCTTGCAGTGGCAACATTGTGTGCCTCCCTCCCACGTTGGTGCAGCTGATCCTCCTCTTCCTCCTCCTCCTCAGGAGGCATTGGCTGGGTCCTCAGGATTACCAGGTTGTGAAGCATGCAGCACACAACTATGAAGAGGGAGACTCGCTCAGGAGAGTACTGCAGGGCTCTTCCTGAGTGGTCCAGAGAGCGGAACCATTGCTTGAGCACACCGATCGTCTGCTCAATGATGTTCCTGGTGGCGATATGGCTCTCATTATACCGCAGCTCGGCAGGGGTGTTGGGGTTACGGAGCAGTGTCATCAGTCAGATGCAGAGTGATAACCCTTGTCCCCGAGGAGCCAACCACTTGGCTGATGCAGTGCCTGGAAAAGGTCTGGCACACCAGTCTGGTGCAGGATGAAAGCATAGTGGCTGCTGCCAAGATAGCGGGCATTGACGGTGAGTATGAGCTGTCTGTGATCACAGACCAACTGCACATTTAAGGAGTGGTAGCCCTTGTGGTTTCGGAATACCTCTGCATTTTCATGCGGTTCCCGCAATGCCACGTGCGTGCAGTCAATGGCGCCATGCACCATGGGAAAGCCCGCTATCCTCGCAAAGCCACATGCGCGTTCATGCTGTTTGGCCCGGGTCATGGGAAAAGAGATGTACTGGAGTCTCCTCTTATAGAGGGGCATTTGTCACCTCCCGGATACAACAACGGTTTAAATCAAAGGTGCCACAGTAAATAATAATTCGAATAGGTCTAAGAGCGTTAAAAAAACAAGCCTGAAGGCTTTGTGTCTTAATGCGAGGAGCATTTGTAATAAGGTGGATGAATTGGCTGCGCAAATAGAGGTAAACAGATATGATTTGGTTGGGATTACGGAAACGTGGCTCAAGGATGGCCAAGACTGGGAACTCAACATCCAAGGGTATTCAATATTCAGGAAAGATAGGCAAAAAGGAAAGGGAGGTGGGGTAGCATTACTGGTTAAAGAAGGGATTAATACAATTGTAATGAAGGATATTAGCTCTGATGACGTGGAATCTGTATGGGTAGAATTGAGAAATACTAAGGGGAAAAAAGCATTAGTGGGAGAGGTATATAGACCTCCAAACAGTAAGGCGGAGGTTGGGGGTGGCAGTAAAAGGGAAATTAAAGAAGCGTGCAATAAGGGCACAGCAGTCATCATGGGTGACTTTAATCTACATATAGATTGGGCCAACCAAATTAGTAACAATACTGTGGAGGAGGAATTCCTGGAGTGTTTACGGGATGGTTTCCTGGACCAATATGTCGAGGAACCAACCAGAGATTAGGCCATCTTAGACTGGGTATTATGTAACGAGAAAGGATTAATTAGCAATCTTGTTGTACGAGGCCCCTTGGGTCGGAGCGATCATAATATGATCGAATTCTTCATTAAGATGGAGAATGAAGTAGTTGACTCAGAGACAAGGGTCCTCAATTTAAATAAAGGAAACTACGATGGTCTGAGGAGCGAGTTGGGTAGGATTGATTGGGGAATGGCATTCAAAGGGTTGACAGTGGATAGGCAATGGCAAACATTCAAAGACCGAATGGATGAGCTACAGTATTTGTTCATCCCAGTTTGGCATAAAAATAAAACAAAAAAGGTGACTCAACCGTGGCTAACAAGGGAAATTAGGGATAGCATAAGATCCAAGGAGAGGACATATAAATTGGCTAGAAAAAGCAATAATCCTGAGGATTGGGAGCAGTTTAGGAGTCAACAAAGGAGGACAAAGGGATTAATTAAGAAACGGAAAATAGAATATGAGAGTAAGCTTACAGGGAACATAAAAACTGACTGTAAAAGCTTTTATAGATATGTGAAGAGAAAAAGAATGGTGAAGTCAATCATAGGTCCCTTACAGTCAGAATCAGGGGAATTTATAATGGGAAACAAGGAAATGGCAGAGCAACTAAATACATATTTTGGTTCTGTCTTCACAAAGGAGGACACAAATAACCTCCCAGAGATGTCGGGGAACATAGGGTCTGATGAAAGGGAGGAACTGAAAGAAATCAGTATTTGTAGGGAAATGGTGTTAGGAAAATTGATGAGACTGAAGGCCGATAAATCCCCAGGGCCTGATGGTCTACAGCCCAGGGTACTTAAGGAAGTGGCCCTAGAGATAGTAGATGCATTGCTGGTCATCTTCCAGAACTCGATAGACTCTGGAACAGTACCCATGGATTGGAGGGTAGCTAATGTTACCCCACTATTCAAAAAGGTGGTAGAGAAAAAGTGGGGAATTATAGACCGGTAAGCCTGACATCGGTAGTGGGGAAAATGCTGGAGTCTATTATAAAAGATGTAATAGCAGAGCACTTGGAAAGCAGTGACAGGATGGGACAAAGTCAACATGGATTTATAAAAGGTAAATCATGCTTGACTAATCTACTGGAATTTTTTGAGGATGTAACTGGTAAAATAGATAAGGGAGAACCAGTGGATGTGGTGTATTTGGACTTTCAGAAGGCTTTCGATAAGGTCCCACATAAGAGATTAGCTTGCAAAATTAAGGCACATGGGATTGGGGGCAAGGTATTGACTTGGATAGAGAACTGGTTGGCGGACAGAAAGCAAAGAGTTGGAATAAACGGGTCATTTTCCGAGTGGCAGGCAGTGACTAGTGGGGTACCGCAAGGATCGGTCCTAGGACCCCAGCTGTTCACAATATATATTAATGATCTGGACGAGGGAATTGGATGTAATATCTCCAAATTTGCAGACGACACAAAGCTGGGTGGGAGGGTAAGCTGCGAGGAGGATGTCGTGAAACTCCAGTACGATTTGGACAGATTGGGTGATTGGGCAGAAACATGGCAAATGCACTATAATGTGGATAAATGTGAGGTTATCCACTTTGGTGGCAAAAACAGGAAGGCAGATTATTATTTGAATGGCAATAGATTGGGAGAAGGGGAAGTGCAAAGAGACCTGGGTGTTATTGTGCACCAGTCGCTGAAGGTAAGCATGCAGGTGCAGCAAACGGTTAAGAAGGCAAATGGTATGTTGGCCTTCGTAGCAAGAGGGTTCGAGTACAGGAACAAGGATGTCTTGCTACAGTTGTACAGCGCCTTGGTGAGACCGCACCTTGAGTATTGTGTGCAGTTTTGGTCACCTTACCTGAGGAAGGACGTTCTTGCCATGGAGGGAGTGCAGCGAAGATTCACCAGGCTGATACCTGGGATGGCAGGAATGACGTATGAGGAGAGATTGTGTCGATTGGGCTTATACTCACTGGAGTTTAGAAGATTGAGAGGGGATCTCATTGAAACCTATAAAATTCTGTCAGGTCTGGACAGACTAGATGCAGGAAGGATGTTTATGATGGCCGGGAAGTCCAGAACCAGGGGTCATAGTCTAAGGATAAGGGGTAAGCCATTTAGGACTGAAATGAGGAGGAACTTCTTCACCCAGAGAGTGGTGAACCTGTGGAATTCTCTGCCACAGAGGGCGGTGGAGGCCAGTTCATTAAATATATTCAAGAAAGAGTTGGATATATTTCTTAAGGCTAAAGGGATCAAGGGATATGGGGAGAAGGCAGGGACAGGGTACTGAATTTGGATGATCAGCCATGATCTCATTGAATGGCAGAGCAGGCTCGAGGGGCCGAATGGCCTACTCCTGCTCCTATCTTCTATGTTTCTATGGACCACGAACTGGGAGATATTGATGATGTCCCCAGTAGATGCTTGCAAGGAGCCGGTGGCATAAAAATTCAGAGCCACTGTGACCTTTACTGCCACCGACAGAGATGTCCTGGTCCTCAGTTGAGGCTGCAGGTCTGGTTGCAGCAGGTGGCAGAGCTCAGTGACCATCTCCTTGCTGAAGCGCAGCCTTCGCAAACACTGCTCCTCAGACAAATGAATGTAGGAGAACTGCTCCCGGAATACCCTGGGAGGGTAAGGTCTATTGTGCAGAGGCCTGTTGGCCCTCCTCCCTCTGGCCATGCTTGTCACTCACTGCGCCTCTGTTGCCTCCGATTCTGCAGGTGCAGGACGATGCCCCAAATCAGTGCAGCCCCCATAGTCTCTTCTAAATCGATGCAATGAGCATTAAAACAAAATCAACCTGCAAAGTGCTGCTCAGTACCCAAAACTCCTTCACACAGCGTTGAATCCCTCCAGAAGTCTCTCTCTCACTCTCTCTCAGAATGCGTGGTGCAAAAATGTCGCTGACAAAAAAAGGCAGGGAGCGGGCCCCTTTAAATAGCGCCCCCCCAGTCCGTTCCCGACTGCAAAACGTTCCCCTCAACCTGTCATTGCTAGCGGCAAGCGGTAAGGCAGGGGGCGCCATTCGATATCCGGCCCGGGGCGCTACCAGGGCGTTGCACACTCGACTGACGTCACGATCTGCCAGCGCAGGAGATCGTGGCGGCAGTGTTTAGCACCGCCGCAAAATGCCTGGTCAATTTCGCGAGTGGCGCAAACATCGCCGCGCTTGTGCGCTAGTTGCTTTGCGCCCCGTTAGCGCCTTCTTAGGGTGTTAACGGGAGGCGCTAATCAAACGAATTCTTCCCCCCATTGATTTAAAATAATTGGAAAAGAACGAGAGAGGAAAAGAGGAGAATTTTTTTCACACAGAAGGTTGTTATGATCTGGAACACACTACCTGATAGAGGGGAGCAATCAGAATCCATCGAAGCGTTGAACAGACAATTGGACATACATTTGAAGAGGGCTAATTTGCAGGGTTATGGGGCAAAAGCTGGGATGTGGAGGAGCTCTCGCAAAGAGCCAGCACAGGCAAGATGGGCCGAATGGCCTCTTTCTGTGCTGATCTATGATTCTATGAAATACCCACCTGAACTGCTGCTCAAACCCGCCTCCGTTCCCCTGCTCAGTATCCTGAGCCCCGGGAAGCCCCTGCTACACAAGTAAAATTTGGAATCAATTTGAATACAATTTGAAAATACCTCATTAACATCTCCTAAGGCCATTAATAGAGCCAATCAGTACCCGCCCGCATCCAATGATTAAATCCCTGACTTGGGTGCGTCGGTTCCTCGCCAGCATCCAAAACCG
>NC_141008.1:4281769-4335136 GCF_052327205.1 Somniosus microcephalus
GAGTGAGAGTGTGTGAGTGTGTGAGTGAGTGCGAGTGAGTGTGTGTGCGTGTGTGTGTGTGAGTGAGTGTGTGTGTGTGAGTGTGAGAGCGAGTGCGTGAGTCAGTGTGTGAGTGCGTGAGTGAGAGTGTGTGTGAGCGTGTGTGTGTGTCTGTGAGTGTGTGTGTGTGTGTGCGTGTGAGTGTGTGTGTGTGTGAGTGTGTGAGAGTGACTGTGTGTGTGAGTGTGTGAGAGTGAGTATGTGTGAGTGCATGTGAGTGTGTGTGAGGGAGTGTTTGTTTGAGTGTGTGTGACTGTGTAAGTGAGTGTGTGTGTGTGTGTGTGAGAGTGAGTGTGTGAGAGTGAGTGTGTTTGTGAGTGTGTGAGTGAGTGTGTGTGTGTGTGTGAGAGTGACTGTGTGTGAGTGAGTGTGTGTGAGTGTGTGTGAGTGTGTGTGCGTGTGTGTGTGAGAGTGAGTGTGTGAGTGAGTGTGTGTGTGTGGGTGCATGAGTGTGTGTGTGTGTGTGTGTGAGTGTGTGTGGGTGTGTTTGTGTGAGTGTGTGAGTGAGTGTGTGTGAGTGTGTGTGTGTGAGTGTGTGTGAGTGTGTGTGAGTGTGTGAGTGAATGTGTGGGAGTGAGAGTGTGAGTGAGTGTGTGAGAGTGAGTGTGTGTGTGAGAGTGTGTGTGAGTGAGTGTGAGTGAGTGAGTGTGAGTGGGGGAGTGAGTGTGTGAGTGTGAGAGTGAGTGAGTGTGTGAGTGTGTGTGACTTTGTGTGTGACTGTGAGTGAGTGTGTGTGAGAGAGTGAGTGTGTGAGTGAGTGTGTGAGAGTGTGAGAGTGAGTGTGTAAGAGTGTGTGTGAGTGTGAGTGTGTGGATTGGAGTGTGTGTGTGAGTGAGTGTGTGTGTGAGTGTGTGTGAGTGAGAGCATGTGTGAGTGTGCGTGAGTGAGAGTGTGTGTGTGTGAGTGTGAGTGTGTGTGTGTGTGTAAGTGTGTGTGAGTGTGTGTGTGAGTGTGTGTGTGTGTGAGTGTGTGTGTGTGTGTGTGAGTGTGAGTGTGAGTGTGTATGTGAGTGTGAGTGTGTGTGAGTGTGAATGTGTGTGCGTGAGTGTGTGTGAGTGTGTGTGAGTGTGTGTGTGAGTGTGTGTGTGAGTGTGTGTGTGAGTGTGTGTGTGTGTGTGTGTGAGTCTTGGACCATGTACAGCAGGCACCTTAAAGCACTGGAGAGGTACCACCAACGCTGCCTCTGCACGATCCTGCAAATCCATTGGCAGGATAGGCGCACCAACGTCAGTGTTCTTGCTCAGGCCAACATCCCCAGCATCGAAGCTCTGACCACACTCAATCAGCTCCGATGGACGGGTCACATTGTCTGCGTGCCCGATACGAGACTCCCAAAACAAGCGCTCTACTCAGAGCTCCGGCACGGCAAGAGAGCCCCAGGTGGGCAGAGGAAACGCTTCAAGGACACCCTCAAAGCCTCCTTGAAAAAGTGTAACATCCCCACCGACACCTGGGAATCCCTGGCCCAAGACCGCACAAAGTGGAGGAGAAGCATCTGGGAAGGTGCCGAACACCTCGAGTCTCTTCGCCGGGAGCAAGCGGAAGCCAAGCGCAGGCAGCGCAAGGAGTGCACATCAACCCAAGCACCCCACCCACCCGCCCCTTCAACCACCATCTGCCCCACCTGTGACAGAGACTGTAGGTCCCACATTGGACTCATCAGTCACCTGCGAACTCATTTTTAATGTGGAAGCAAGTCATCCTCGGTTCCGAGGGACTGCCTAAGAAGAAGAAGAAGAATGAGTTGCTATTGGAGAGCTGGTGCTTCTCATTAAAGTTCCATGAATACAATGTGAATTATTGAGTGCCGACACTGACAGTTTCCACCTGCTCAGTCCCAGGCTTTCTTTCCATTCGGGTAAATTGGTATTGGTTCTGAATTCAAAAAGAGGTGGAAAATTTTAAAATATGTGAAATTTCTAAAACTGGGTTGACTGTCTTGAAAAAAATTGCATTTAGCAGGATCATATGTTTATCAATTTGTATTTTCCATTCAAACATTAGAACAATCCATGTAGGTTCACCATATATTGATAGATTTCTGCATTTATGGCAGGATTTAAAATCTAAGTTCTGATCATAATAGTGAAAGCCTCCTGCTAAATGCTCATTGCTTGAGCTACTTACTGATCTGCCATAACCCCAGGCACTGTGCTCCAAGCAGCAATCGCCGAATCTGAGTGGCTTTAGACTGAACGGGCTGCTCGGTCCAAGGAAGTTGTGTTTCAGAAGGAAAAGGAGCTGGTAACTGCAGCACGGCGACATTATACAGCAGGATGTAGACGGTGTCGACAGTTCTCAGACAGTAGTTCGTCTTACTGAGTGAGCAGGCTTCAATTACAGTTGTGGCAGAGAGACTGTCCAGAGCGCTCCCTGAATCCCGGGGCACTCAAATCTCTTTTCATACAGATTAATAGACTGCAGATTGAGTCACTTTCACAGGGGGTAACTGTTCAAGAGAGTAAACCTAACACAAATCTGGGTGGTTTTAATTGTGTGCCTTGCCAGCTGATGGTTAAGGAGCACCGCGGTGTGGAGTCCACACTGATAAAGTAGGTGTGGATAGTTACTGATTTACAATATGGATTACTGAGCCCATTGCCGAATTCAATAGGAGACTGAAGGACTTCTGATTGTGGCTCAGGCAGTTGGTGAGGGACCAGGTCCCAGGCCAGGCTGCTTGGAGGTGTCTATGGAGTGAAGGACGACTCTTCCTTCTCTCTTTCCGGATGTGGGAGGGGATGGGGCCAGGCGGGGGGGAGATGGGGACGGGGGGGGATGGGGACAGGCGGGGGGGATGGGGATGGGGGGGGATGGGGACAGGCGGGGGGGGATGGGGACGGGGGGGAGATGGGGATGGGGGGGATGGGGAATGGCGGGGGGTGAGATGGGGGCAGGGGGAATGGGGACGGGGTGGGAGTGGGGCCAGGCGGGGGGGGGGATGGGGCAGGGGGGATGGGGCCAGGCCGGGGTGGGGGGGGCGGGGGGGATGGGGCCAGGCCGGGGTGGGGGGGGGGCGGGGGGATGGGGCCAGGCGGGGGGGGATGGGGCGGGGGGGATGGGGACGGGGTGGGAGTGGGGCCAGGCGGGGGGGGGGATGGGGCGGGGGGGATGGGGCCAGGCCGGGGTGGGGGGGGGGCGGGGGGATGGGGCCAGGCCGGGGTGGGGGGGGGGCGGGGGGATGGGGCCAGGCGGGGGGGGGATGGGGCGGGGGGGAATGGGGCCAGGCGGGGATGATGGGGGCAGGGGGGATGGGGGCGGGGGGGGGATGGGGACGGGGTGGGATGGGGCCAGGCGGGGGGGGATGGGGACGGGGGGGGATGGGGCCAGGCGGGGGGGGATGGGGACGGGGTGGGAGTGGGGCCAGGCGGGGATGATGGGGGCAGGGGGGATGGGGGCGGGGGGGGGATGGGGACGGGGTGGGATGGGGCCAGGCGGGGGGGATGGGGACGGGGTGGGAGTGGGGCCAGGCAGGGGGCGGGGGGGATGATGGGGGCAGGGGGGATGGGGACGGGGGGGGATGGGGCCAAGCGGGGGGCGGGGGGATGGGGACGGGGTGGGGATGGGGGCAGGCGGGGGGGGGGGATGGGGACGGGGTGGGGATGGGGCCAGGCGGGGGGGGGATGGGGGATGGGGGCAGGGGGGATGGGGCGGGGGGTGGTTGGGGACAGGCGGGGGGGGGGTGGATGGGGACGGGGGGGATGGGGCCAGGCGGGGGGGGATGGGGACGGGGGGGGTGGGGATGGGGTGGGAGTGGGCGGGGGGGATGGGGACAGGCGGGGGGGGGATGATGGGGGCAGGGGGGATGGGGGCGGGGGGAATGGGGGCGGGGGGGATGGGGGCAGGCGGGGGGGGGGATGATGGGGGCTGAGGCCAGCTGAGAATGTTAACTCCAGACGTGGGTGTGAACTACGACCCTTGAGCAGATGCGTTGCCCACTGCGGCTACAATGTCCCTCGTCACTGCTGGGTTTTGGAAAAGATCTCCTCTCCATTAGGTGTCTGTGCTTAGCTGTGGACCCTGGCCCTTTGTGTGGCCTGTTTAATTTAAAACACACCACAAACTTTCATCTGTCATAAAAAAGAACAGTTGTTTTGAGTGACATGAGCTGGAATTCAACCCATAACACTGAGGGAAATTAGGCAAAATAATGAAGCAGGAAACTTAATAGGAGAGACACATTGAAACAATGAAACAATTGCAATAAACAGCTATTAGCAATTGTAATTTGTTCTAATAATAGTGGCCATTCATAAATGCCATAATTTCCATGTCTCAGGGGAGGCACAATAATGTTCTGCAGACAATTATTTATTCTTATCAAACAATGATGAATTTTCACCACGCTTACAGCAGACATGTGAAATTGGATTGGGACTGTAAGAGTTGTCTCCAGTCTCTAGTGAGAAAGATGGCTGTTAATCTTTGCGTTTTATGGTTAATATAATTAAAAACAGAATTGCAGAGGGATTGTAACAACTCCTGTTCCATTCAGGGGATTATTTTACAAAGCAAAATACTGCGGATGCTGGAAATCTGAAAGAAAAACAGAAAACGCTGGAAATACTCAGCAGGTCAGGCAGCATCTGTGGAGAGAGAAACAGAGTTAACGTTTCAGGTTGATGACCCTTCGTCAGAACTGGAAAAAGCTGGAGATGGAACAGATTTTTAAGCTAGTGTCGGGGCAGGGAAAGGGGGGAGGGGAGGAAAGAACAAAAGGGAAGGTCTGTGATAGGATGGAAGGCAGGAGAGATTAAGAGACAATGGGCCAGAAATTCGGGTCCCCACGGGTGAGTACGCACGTGGTACTCACGCGTAGGGCCAACGAAAGTGCCGGTTTCGTGCATGCACTGTGCATGCGCGGGAAACCGGAACTTCCGTTCCCTTGAAGGAAGGGGTTCACAGGTCGAACGTGTGCGCCGGAGAGGCAGCGCGTACACCTGGAACTTCTGTTTTTTTTTGCAGGTTTCTCCGGGAGGGTAAGTCTCCAGCAGCTACACTTTTAAAAAGCAGTCGCAAGACCTGCTTTTAACAAGGTAAGTAAAATTAAAACATTTTTTCCACAGGTTTATTATTTTTAAATACTTTAAAGAAAGGTAAGTTTATTTTTAGCCCTGTTAAAAATTGTAATTAATTTTTTTAAAATTTAAATTATTGTTTAAAATAATTATTTTATGTAATTTATAGTTATTTTAAAAATGTGATTTAAAAAACAAATGTATTTGAAGTTTTAGTTAGGTTTTGGGGCCGATCTCTATTCATAGATTTGACAGGTCTTCCTGTCAAATCTACGAATAGAGATTCCCTGCTACGATTGGCTCTCCATGGCCCATGTGATCCCAGGGGACGCTTCGAACTAACTGCGCCCCTGGGATACGCAAGCACTGCGCGCCGGCAACTAGAGGAGGCCCAGGATCGGAATCCCACGCGGGCCCACAGCACAATGGCAGGCGCACTAGGTAAGTGCTAGTTGGGGGCTTGCACCCGCGGGCAGCCCCCGACCCGAATTTCTGGCCCATTAAGAGATGGTGAAAGGCAAAAGGAGATGGTAATGGGACAAGTTAAGAAACAAAAGATGGCTCTAGATGAAGTGTAAATGGTGATGGCAGAATGAAAGACAGCTGCCCTGTGAGAGAAAGAGAAAAAGGAAAATAAAGACGGGGCCGAGGTTATGATCTGAAATTGTCGAACTCGATGTTGAGTCCAGAGGGCTGTAAAGTGCCTAATCGGAAGATGAGGTGCTGTTCCTCGAGCTCATGCTGAGCTTCATTGGAACAGTGTAAGAGGCCGAGGATGGAGAGGTCAGAGTGGGAGTGGAGCGGAGAATTAAAGTGACAGGCGACCGGAAGCTCGGGGTCACCCTTACGGACTGAATGGAGGTGTTCTGCAAAGCGGTCACCCAATCTGCATTTGGTCTCCCCAATGTAGAGGAGACCACATCGTGAGCAGCGAATACATTGTGAGAATTGACGAATTCCTAACCAATAACTGAGGTCGACTCAGGAGATCAATTAAACAGGTCTTTAATGTAAGACTAAACGAGTTCAAACAGTTTGTTGAGATTGTTGTGTCCGTGTATAATAAGACACAGACTGCAGGAGAACGGTACAACAGGTGTTTACTCAACGTGGCTCACACTGGAACTGATCTGTACAGATTACTACTCAGGGCTATATAGAGGTGTGGTCACTGCCGGTACTGCAGTATACATGGGCTGTAAAAGATAGTTCCCCCCTTAAAGGTATATACATTACAATTCCTCCCCTTTTAGATTAACAGTACCATAACACTCATTTAACAATTAAATATCAAACTAATTACAATTAACACTTTTAACATGCAACATTAGCTGAAAATAGTCTATTTATATATTCAGTCTTTGGAGAGGCTTCCTGATCCTTTCTGGATAGCGCCTTTCCCGAGTGTCTTGCTCTTGGTGCGAAGGCGATTCTGGCCCCCTGTCGTCGGTTGGTTCATCAGCTTCCGATGCTACTGTTTCTGGGGTAGATGCGACCTGTACGTCGGGTTCATCACCAGGCACGTATGGGCGAGGCATGGGTTGACTTGTTCCTGTGACTCTAGGATCTGGTCAGCATGGCGTCTCACGATGCTCTCCCCAACGTCCACTGTGTACATTAGTGGGCCCTGCCGTGTGCATATCGTTCCTGGCTGCCATTTTTCTGTTTGGTAGTCGCGGGCCAAGACTGGTTGCCCTACATTGAAGCTCCTTGTTGGCTTCTCATGGATGTGCTGGAATTGCTTACTCTCAACATCTCTTCGTACGTTTGGTCTGAGCAAATCCAGACGAGATCTTAACCTTCGGTTAAAGAACATCATGGCTGGGGCCTGGTTCGTGACTGCATGTGTCGCATTCCGGTAGGCAAACAGGAAATTGTCCACCTTGTGCTGCAGCGGAATGTTGTCATTGTACATAGCCTTTATTGCCTTAAAGGTTTGTACGAACCTCTCAGCCAATCCATTTGTGGCTGGATGATACGGGGCGGATGTGTAATGTCTTACCCCATTTTTTTTCAAGAACCTCCGGAACTCTTCGGACACAAACTGTGGTCGTTGTCGGAGCAAATCTGTTCTGGCAAGCCATTCTTGGCAAAAATGGTCCGTAGGACTGCAATAGTTTTCTCCGTGGTGGTGGAGGACATTTTGATGACCTCAGGCCATTTCGAGTGCGCATCCACGGCTATTAAAGACATTGAGTCCATGAATGGACCAGCAAAATCAATATGCACCTGTTGCCATGGAGATGAGGGCCACTCCCATGGGTGTAGAGGGGCATGTGGTAGTGCATTTTGGACTTTCTGGCATCCTGAGCAACTCTTGGTCAGGTCCTCGATTTGTTTATCGATTCCCGGCCACCACACATAAGCCCTGGCTAGGCTTTTCATTTTCACCCCTCCCAGATGACCCTCATGAAGCTCATTGAGCAATCTATCCCTTAACTTGGGTGGAATTACCACTCGGGATCCACACATCAAGGTCCCCCGGCACACTGACAGCTGTTCTCTCCTTGTCGAGAATGCTGGCAACAGTGAGACACCCTAGTCCACTCCTCTATCACCCCAAACAGCCCTTCCCCTTCGCCTGGCACCTTCCTGTGCAAGCGGAGGAGATGTAACACCTGCCCCTATACCTCCCCCCTTCCCACTGTCCAGGGCCCCAAACACCCCTTCCAGGTGAAACAGCGATTTACTTGTACTTCTCGCAATCTAATATACTGTGTTCGCTGCTCACGATGCGGTCTCCTCTACATTGGGGAGACCAAACGCAGATTGGGTGACCGCTTTGCGGAACACCTCCATTCAGTCTGTAAGGGTGACCCCGAGCTTCTGGTCGCCTGTCATTTTAATTCAACGCTCCATTCCCACTCGGACCTCACCGTCCTTGGCCTCTTGTATTGTTCCACGGAAGCTCAACGTAAACTCGAGGAACAGTACCTCATCTTCCGATTAGGCAGTCTGCAGCCTTCCGGACTCAATATCGAGTTCAACAATTTCAGATCATAACCTCGGCCCCTATTTCATTTTTTCTTGTAATTTTTCCACTCCTTTCCCCCCCCCCGCCCCTTTCCTTTTGTTTCGCTCTCACACCTGGCAGCTATCCCTTGCCCTGCCAGTACACTTTACACCCAATCTCAGCCTATTACCATCTTGTCTAGCTTCTAACACCTTTTATTGTCTCTTTTTTACTTCTTTTGTTTCTTTTATTCTTTTGTCCGATCGCAGCCCTGCCTCCGATCTATCTTTTCTTTCCAGTTTTGAAGAAGGGTTCGACCCAAAACGTCAACTCAAATTTCTGTCCACGGATGTTGCCTGACCTGCTGAGTTTTTCCAGCATTTTCTGTTGTTATTTCGGATTTCCAACATCCGCAGTATTTTGCTATCGTCGTAGTGAGTCGCCATGTGCTGGCCATCCCTTCACCGTCAAATCATATACCCAAGACAGTGTCGGGTCATTTTGGGTTTCCTTTTCGATACAAGCGTTAGTTACCGGTAGGTATTCAACTATAGTCGAATGGAATATTTCGACAGGATCCACTGCTGATGCTTCCTTCGCAGTAGGCAGTGGCAGGCGTGATAGCCCATTAGCATTTCCATGCTGTTTTGTGCCCTTATATTCAATCTCATAGTGGTGCGCCCCTAGAAAAAGTGACCATCTTTGTAGTCGTTGCGCAGTCATCACCGGAATGCCCTTCTTCGGATTAAAAATGGAGACAAGAGGCTGGTGATCCGTCAGCAAGGTGAATTTCTGCCCGTGCAGATAGTGATTGAACTTTTCACTCCCCACACTAGGCTGAGGGCCTCCCTGTCAATCTGGGTGTAGTTACGCTCGGCTGAGGTTAGTGATCGTGACGCAAATGCTATTGGCCTCTCTGAGCCGTCCGAGAATTTGTGCGACAGCACCGCTCCAATGATGTAGTGTGACGCATCACATGCCAACCAAATTGGTAATGCTGGGTTGTAATGGGCCAATACTTCTTTCGATGTGATTAGTGTTTTGCTCTTCTGGAAAACTCGTCTACATTCGTCACTCCACTTCCATGGCACCCCAGTTTGCAGTAGGGTGTTCAGTGGGTGTAGTATTGTAGACAAATTTGGCAAGAACTTATGGTAGTAGTTTACCAGCCCGAGGAACTACCTCAGTTGTGACACATTTTCCGGTGTTGGAGCCTTGACTACTGCCTCAATCTTCTCTGGAGACTTATGTAACCCCTCTTTATCGATAACGTGGCCACAGACTCTCCAGCTCTGCTTCGACGGCTGGGCGGATCGCATAAGGTACCGGTCTGGCCTTAAAACATTTTGGGCTTGCGTTTTCTTCAATTTTAATCGTCGCTGTCATGCCTTTTAGTGTTCCGAGTCCTTGCTGGAACACTTCTTTTGCGTCAGTTAGGATCTTTGACAGTCGCCCAGGTGTGACGTCGTCATCCTTTTTGTCAGCCACAGTCAGTGCCTGTATGGAATGCCAATCCAGTTGTATTTTCCGGATCCATTCACGTCCCAGTAATGGTGGTCCTCCATCTTGTAATACATACAGGTCTAGTTTTGGTGTTTCCTTACCGTTATATATAACGGTCACCCTTATTTTTCCTTTGGGGTAGACTTCTTGCCCCGTGTACGTCTTCAAAATAATTTTTGTGTCTCTCAAGGGTATGTGTGAGAATAGCCGCTCGTAGTCCCGTCAGTTTATGACTGTTAGGGCTGATCCTGTGTCCAATTCCATCTTTACCTGGTCTTCTGCTATCTTGAGAGTGACCCAAATGGTTCGGTGATCCTCCGTTGTGATCACATTATGTAGTTTCAGACAACTCAGTTCCCTGCTTTCGGAGTCGTTATCACTCTTTTGTTCGTCTGAACTATTCTCCGTCATCTTATGTACCTTCTTGTACTTTTCTTTGGTAGGTTTCTTATTGCTGGTTTTCTTTCCCGACCTGCAGACTCGTGCTATATGTTCTACTTTTCCACACTGTCTGCACACATTGTCTTTGAACCAGCAATCCTTCTGGTCGTGTGTTGTTCTGCCGCAGCGATAGCACTTCTCTGTTCTATATGACATTTCCTTTGTGCCATATTCCTGCGGTCTCTGTTGTATCTCTGCAGTGCCCTGTGCTGCTGCTTCATATGATACCACAATGCTGAAAGCCTTTTCCAGCGTAAGGTCCTTTTCAGATAAAAGCCGTTTCTGGGTTCCTTCACTTTGAAGCCTACACACAAATTTGTCCCTTAAGGTATCTGTCAGTCCCGCTCCAAACTGGCAGTGTTTCGATAGTTTGCGCAGTTCTGTTAAATAATCAGCATTGCTTTCATCCTTATGCTGGTTCCGTTTGTGAAGCTTGAATCTTTCTGCTATCAGCAGCGGTGTGGGGTTTAAATGTTCCTGTAGTATCGTTACTATGTCTTCAAAACTCTTTTCCATTGGCTTCGTAGGGGTTACTAGATTTCGTAATAAACCATACATCTTTGCACCCATTAAATTTAACAACACCGACGCTTTCTTGTCATCTGACACCTCATTTGCCTTGCAGTATACCTCTATTCGTTCGACATATGTAGTCCAATCTTTGACTTCATTGTCAAATGCGGTGATACTGCCACTCTTCGGCATTTTGGGTGTGGTTTAAAATGGCGTCTCCCGTGCTTTCCTTCCTCCCCCGCTGCTGCCAACGCTGCTCTCGGCGGTCCTCGTGGCAATGGCGGCACCCTGTAGGTTTCGCGCGCTTCTCCTGCGCTGCTGCCAACGCCACTCTCGGCGGTCCTCGTGGCAATGGCGGCGCCTCGCGAGTTTCTGCGCGTCTCTCTCTCCCTCTCTTCGACGCTGCTCGGCTCCTGAACACCGGCTGCGCCCTGTGCACTCTGCCCTCTCAACGTGGCTCACAGTGGAACTGATCTGTAGAGATTACTACTCAGGCCTATATACAGGTGTGGTCACTGCCGGTACTGCAGTATACATGGGCTGTAAAAGATCGTTCCCCCCTTAAAGGTATATACATTACAGAGATCGATACAGGAGAACCACAAAAACAGCTCTTAACAAGATGGAGATTCCATGAGGACTGCCCGGACAGTAACGTGGTTTGCGATGTGACGTTATCGCATTTGCCCGCGTTTTCCCGCGCTCTTAAAGGGGCCACGCCCCGTACATACAAACACTATATACAAAACACAGTAATGTCTAACACAATGGTACCGGCTTAGGCTGGTGTTAGAACATCGTTAAAGGGAATTATATACAGTTGCCCAGAGTCATTCAGTGGCTCCGCCACAACAGTATACTAAATTGCAAGAAGTACAAGTAAATCGCTGTTTCACCTGGAAAGGGTGTTTGGGGCCTTGGACAGTGGGAAGGGTGGAGGTAAAAGGACATGTGTTGCATCAGGGGATTATTTTCCCTGTCTAAGACTGGCCTGTGGAGCCTTGCCGCTATCAAAAGCACAGGTTCTGTTTCCAGGTAAGCCATATTTTATTTGCTTGAATAATACAAGTGTTGGGATATTAGGTTTGCATGGGGGACAGGGATCAATCGACAAGTGATTTCAAGATGAAAGTATCGGAGAGAACAGTTGGAACACTAGATGCTCAAAGGGATTCCTACTTTTCAGGCACGTTTCCAAATATCACATTCCCCTCACCACGAAAATCAATAGAACCTGTTTACACAAAGGAAGTAAGGCTTTGATCTCTTTAAATGTTGAATTGCACCTGCAGAATACATTTATAGGAATGGCAAGGGTTTGCTGATTTTTAGTGTTGATCAATGTGATTATTTCAGCAAGGCTGGGACCTCCAGCAGCCACAAGGAAGGTCAAAGTTCCAGGAGAGAATCATTGAAAAGTTTGCAGTGGAGTGACTGCTATCACACCACACAGTCCAGGTGGAGCCTGGAACGGTAGACGGATATTGATCAGTTCTCTACACAGAGAGTGTTTACTTCACTTTCCCCGGAGTGTTTAATTCACCTTCCCCGGAGTGTTTAATTCACCTTCCCCGGAGTGTTTAATTCACCTTCCCCGGAGTGATTAATTCACCTTTCCTGGAGTGTTTAAAACACCTTCCCCGGGGTGTGTAATTCACCTTCCCCGGAGTGTTTAATTGACCTTCCCTGGGGTGTGTAATTCACCTTCCCCGGGGTGTTTAATACACCTTCCCCGGAGTGTTTAATTCACCTTCCCCGGAGTGTTTAATTCACCTTCCCCGGGGTGTGTAATTCACCTTCGCCGGAGTGTTTAATTCACCTTCCCCGGAGTGTTTAATTCACTTTCCCCAGAGTGTTTAATTCACCTTCCCTGGAGTGTTTAATTCACCTTCCCCGGAATGTTTAATTCACCTTCCCCGGAATGTTTAATTCACCTTCCCCGGAGTGTTTATTTCACCTTCCCCCGGAGTGTTTAATTCACCTTCCCCGAAGTGTTTAATTCACCTTCCCCGGAGTGTTTAATTCACCTTCCCCGGGGTGTTTAATTCAACTTCCCTGGAGTGTTTAATTCACCTTCCCTGGAGTGTTTAATTCACCTTCCCCAGAGTGTTTAATTCACCTTCCCCGGAGTGTTTAATTCACCTTACCCAGAGTGTTTAATTCACCATCCCCGGAGTGTTTAATTCACCTTCCCCGGGGTGTTTAACTCACCTTCCCCGAGGTGTTTAATTCACCTTCCCCGGGGTGTTTAATTCACCTTCCCCGGAGTGTTTAATTCACCTTCCCCGGGGTGTTTAATTGACCTTCCCTGGAGTGTTTAATTCACCTTCACCGGAGTGTTTAATTCACCTTCCCCGGAGTGTTTAATTCACCTTCCCCGGAGTGTTTAATTCACCTTCGCCGCAGTGTTTAATTCACCTTCCCCGGAGTGTTTAATTCAATTTCCCCGGAGTGTTTAATTCATCTTCCCCGGAGTGTTTAATTCACCTTCCCCGGAGTTTTTAATTCACCTTCCCCGGAGTGTTAAATTCACCTTCCCCGGAGTGTTTTATTCACCTTCCCCGGAGTGTTTAATTCACCTTCCCCGGAGTTTTTAATTCACCTTCCCCGGAGTGTTAAATTCACCTTCCCCGGAGTGTTTTATTCACCTTCCCCGGAGTGTTTAATTCACCTTCCCCGGAGTGTTTTATTCACCTTCCCTGGAGTGTTAAATTCACCTTCCCCGGAGTGTTTAATTCACCTTCCCCGGAGTGTTTAATTCACCTTCCCCGGAGTGTTTAATTTACCGTCCTCGGGGTGTTTAATTCACCTTCCCCGGAGTGTTTAATTCACCATCCCCAGAGTGTTTAATTCACCTTCCCCGGAGTTTTTAATTCACCTTCCCCGGAATGTTAAATTCACCTTCCCCGGAGTGTTTAATTCACCTTCCCCGGAGTGTTTAATTCACCTTCCCGGAGTGTTTAATTCACCTTCGCCGCAGTGTTTAATTCACCTTCCCCGGAGTGTTTAATTCACCTTCCCCGGAGTGTTTAATTCACCATCCCCAGAGTGTTTAATTCACCTTCCCCGGAGTTTTTAATTCACCTTCCCCAGAGTGTTTAATTCACCTTCCCCGGAGTGTTTAATTCACCATCCCCAGAGTGTTTAATTCACCTTCCCCGGGGTGTTTAATTCAACTTCCCTGGAGTGTTTAATTCACCATCCCCGGAGTGTTTAATTCACCTTCCCCGGGGTGTTTAATTCAACTTCCCTGGAGTGTTTAATTCACCTTCCCCGGGGTGTTTAATTCAACTTCCCCGGAGTGTTTAATTCACCTACCCTGAAGTGTTTAATTCACCTTCCCCGGGGTGTTTAATTCAGCTTCCCCGGAGTGTTTAATTCACCTTCCCTGAAGTGTTTAATTCACCTTCCCCGGGGTGTTTAATTCACCTTCCGCGGAGTGTTTACTTCACCTTCCCCGGATTGTTTAATTCACCTTCCCCGGATTGTTTAATTCACCTTCCGCGGAGTGTTTAATTCACCTTCCCCGGATTGTTTAATTCACCTTCCGCGGAGTGTTTAATTCACCTTCCCTGGAGTGTTTAATTCACCTTCCCTGGAGTGATTAATTCACCTTCCCCGGTGTGTTTAATTCACCTTCCCCGGAGTGTTTAATTCACCATCCCCAGAGTGTTTAATTCACCTTCCCCAGAGTGTTTAATTCACCTTCCCCGGAGTGTTTAATTCACCTTCCCCGGAGTGTTTAATTCACCTTCCCCGGAGTGTTTAATTCACCTTCCCCGGAGTGTTTAATTCACCATCGTCGGTGTGTTTAATTCACCTTCTCCGGAGTGTTTAATTCACCTTCCGCGGAGTGTTTACTTCACCTTCCCCGGAGTGTTTAATTCACCTTCCCTGAAGTGTTTAATTCACCTTCCCCGGGGTGTTCAATTCACCTTCCCCGGAGTGTTTAATTCACCTTCCCTGAAGCGTTTAATTCACCTTCCCCGGGGTGTTTAATTCACCTTCCCCGGAGTGTTAAATTCAACTTCCCCGGAGTGTTTAATTCACCTACCCTGAAGTCTTTAATTCACCTTCCCCGGGGTGTTTAATACAACTTCCCCGGAGTGTTTAATTCACCTTCCCTGAAGTGTTTAATTCACCTTCCCCGGGGTGTTTAATTCACCTTCCCCGGAGTGTTTAATTCACCTTCCGTGGAGTGTTAACTTCACCTTCCCCGGAGTGTTTAATTCACCTTCCGTGGAGTGTTAACTTCACCTTCCCCGGAGTGTTTAATTCACCTTCCCCGGAGTGTTTAATTCACCTTCCGCGGAGTGTTTACTTCACCTTCCCCGGATTGTTTAATTCACCTTCCCCGGATTGTTTAGTTCACCTTCCCCGGAGTGTTTAATTCACCTTCCCCGGAGTGTTTAATTCACCTTCCCCGGAGTGTTTAATTCACCTTCCCCGGAGTGTTTAATTCACCATCGTTGGGGTGTTTAATTCACCTTCTCCGGAGTGTTTAATTCACCTTCCGCGGAGTGTTTACTTCACCTTCCCCGGAGTGTTTAATTCACCTTCCCTGAAGTGTTTAATTCACCTTCCCCGGAGTGTTTAATTCACCTTCCCTGAAGCGTTTAATTCACCTTCCCCGGGGTGTTTAATTCACCTTCCCCGGAGTGTTAAATTCAACTTCCCCGGAGTGTTTAATTCACCTACCCTGAAGTCTTTAATTCACCTTCCCCGGAGTGTTTAATTCACCTTCCCTGAAGTGTTTAATTCACCTTCCCCGGGGTGTTTAATTCACCTTCCCCGGAGTGTTTAATTCACCTTCCGCGGAGTGTTAACTTCACCTTCCCCGGAGTGTTTAATTCACCTTCCCCGGAGTGTTTAATTCACCTTCCCCGGGGTGTTTAATTCACCTTCCCCGGAGTGTTTAATTCACCTTCCCCGGAGTGTTTAGTTCACCTTCCCTGGAGTGATTAATTCCCCTTCCCTGGAGTGTTTAATTCACCTTCCCCGGAGTGTTTAGTTCACCTTCCCTGCATTGATTAATTCCCCTTCCCCGGAGTGATTAATTCCCCTTCCCCGGAGTGTTTAATTCACCTTCCCCGGAGTGTTTAATTCCCCTTCCCCGGAGTGTTTAATTCACCTTCCCTGAAGTGTTTAATTCACCTTCCCCGGAGTGTTTAATTCACCTTCCCCGGAGCGTTTAATTCACCTTCCCTGGGGTGTTTAATTCACCTTCCCCGGAGTGTTTAATTCACCTTCCCCGGAGTGTTTAATTCACCTTCCCTGGAGTGTTTAATTCACCTTCCCCGGAGTGTTTAATTCACCTTCCCTGAAGTGTTTAATTCACCTTCCCCGGGGTGTTTAATTCACCATCCCTGGAGTGTTTAATTCACCTTCCCCGGAGAGTTTAATTCACCATCCCTGGAGTGTTTAATTCACCTTCCCCGGAGCGTTTAATTCACCTTCCCCGGAGTGTTTAATTCACCTTCCCCGGACTGTTTAATTCACCTTCCCCGGAGTGTTTAATTCACCTTCGCCGGAGTGTTTAATTCACCTTCCCCGGAGTGTTTAATTCACCTTCCCCGGAGTGTTTAATTCACCTTCCCCGGGTTGTTTAATTCACCTTCCCCGGAGTGTTTAATTCACCATCCCCGGAGTGTTTAATTCACCTTCCCTGAAGTGTTTAATTCACCTTCCCTGGAATGTTTAATTCACCTTCCCCGGAATGTTAAATTCACCTTCCCCGGAGTGTTTAATTCACCTTCCCCCGGAGTGTTTAATTCACCTTCCCCGGAGTGTTTAATTCACCTTCCCCGAAGTGTTTAATTCACCTTCCCCGGAGTGTTTAATTCACCTTCCCCGGAGTGTTTAATTCACCTTCCCGGGAGTGTTTAATTCACCTTCCCCGGAGTGTTTAATTCACCTTCCCCGAAGTGTTTAATTCACCTTCCCCGGAGTGTTTAATTCACCTTTACCAGAGTGTTTAATTCACCTTCCCCGGAGTGTTTAATTCACCTTTGCCAGAGTGTTTAATTCACCTTCCCCGGAGTGTTTAATTCACCTTCCCTGGAGTGTTTAATTCACCTTCCCCGGAGTGTTTAATTCACCTTCCCCGGAGTGTATAATTCACCTTCCCCGGGGTGTTTAATTCACCTACGCCGGAGTGCTTAATTCACCTTCCCCGGAGTGTTTAATTCACCTTCCCCGGAGTGTTTAATTCACCTTCCCCGGAGTGTTTAAATCACCTTCCTCGGAGTGTTTAATTCACATTCCCCGGGGTGTGTAATTCACCTTCCCCGGAGTGTTTAATTCACCTTCCCCGGAGTGTTTAATTCACCTTCCCCGGAGTGTTTAATTCACCTTCCCCGGAGTGTTTAATTCACCTGCCCCGGGTTGTTTAATTCACCATCCCCGGAGTGTTTATTTCACCTTCCCTGAAGTGTTTAATTCACCTTCCCCGGGGTGTTTAATTCACCTTCCCCGGAGTGTTTGATTCACCTTCCCTGGATTGTTTAATTCACCTTCCCCGGAGTGTTTAATTCACCTTCCCCGGAGTGTTTAATTCACCTTCCCCGGAGTGTTTAATTCACCTTCCCTGTGGTGTTTAATTCACCTTCCCCGGGGTGTTTAATTCAGCTTCCCCGGAGTGTTTAATTCACCTTCCCCGGAGTGTTTGATTCACCTTCCCTGGAGTGTTTAATTCACCTTCACCGGAGTGTTTAATTCACCTTCCCCGGAGTGTTTAATTCACCTTCCCCGGAGTGTTTAATTCACCTTCCCCGGAGTGTTTAATTCACCTTCTTCGGAGTGTTTAATTCACCTTCCGTGGAGTGTTTAATTCACCTTCCCCGGGGTGTTTAATTCACCTTCCCTGAAGTGTTTAATTCACCTTCCCCGGGGTGTTTAATTCACCTTCCCCGGAGTGTTTAATTTAACTTCCCTGAAGCGTTTAATTCACCTTCCCCGGGGTGTTTAATTCACCTTCCCCGGAGTGTTTAATTCAACTTCCCCGGAGTGTTTAATTCACCTACCCTGAAGTGTTTAATTCACCTTCCCCGGGGTGTTTAATTCACCTTCCCCGGAGTGTTTAATTCACCTTCCCTGAAGTGTTTAATTCACCTTCCCCGGGGTGTTTAATTCACCTTCCCCGGAGTGTTTAATTCACCTTCCGCGGAGTGTTTACTTCACCTTCCCTGAAGTGTTTAATTCACCTTCCCCGGGGTGTTTAATTCACCTTCCCCGGAGTGTTTAATTCACCTTCCCCGGAGTGTTTAATTCACCTTCCCCGGATTGTTTAGTTCACCTTCCCTGGAGTGATTAATTCCCCTTCCCCGAAGTGTTTAATTCACCTTCCCCGGAGTGTTTAATTCACCTTCCCCGGAGTGTTTACTTCACCATCCCCAGAGTGCTAAATTCACCTTCCCCGGAGTGTTTAATTCACCTTCCCCGGAGTGTTTAATTCACCTTCCCCGGAGTGTTTAATTCACCTTCCCCGGAGTGTTTAATTCACCTTCCCCGGAGTGTTTAATTCACCTTCCCCGGAGTGTTTAATTCACCATCGTCGGGGTGTTTAATTCACCTTCCCCGGAGTGTTTAATTCACCTTCCCCGGAGTGTTTAATTCACCTTCCCCGGAGCGTTTAATTCACCTTCCCCGGAGTGTTTAATTCACCTTCCCTGAAGTGTTTAATTCACCTTCCCCGGAGTGTTTAATACACCTTCCCCGAAGTGTTTAATTCACCTTCCCCGGAGTGTTCAATTCACCTTCCCCGGAGTGTTTAATTCACCTTCCCGGGAGTGTTTAATTCACCTTCCCCGGAGTGTTTAATTCACCTTCCCCGAAGTGTTTAATTCACCTTCCCCGGAGTGTTCAATTCACCTTCCCCGGAGTGTTTAATTCACCTTCCCGGGAGTGTTTAATTCACCTTCCCCGGAGTGTTTAATTCACCTTCCCCGAAGTGTTTAATTCACCTTCCCCGGAGTGTTTAATTCACCTTTACCAGAGTGTTTAATTCACCTTCCCCGGAGTGTTTAATTCACCTTCCCCGGAGTGTTTAATTCACCTTCCCCGGATTGTTTAATTCACCTTCCCCGGAGTGTTTAATTCACCTTCCCTGGAGTGTTTAATTCACCTTCCCCGGAGTGTTTTATTCATCTTCCCTGGTGTGTTTAATTCACCTTCCCCGGAGTGTTTAATTCACCTTCCCCGGAGTGTTTAATTCACCTTTGCCAGAGTGTTTAATTCACCTTCCCCGAAGTGTTTAATTCACCTTCCCCGGGGTGTTTAATTCACCTTCCCCGGAGTGTTTAATTCACCTTCCCTGAAGCGTTTAATTCACCTTCCCCGGGGTGTTTAATTCACCT
The DNA here is from genome assembly GCF_052327205.1 of Somniosus microcephalus. Lineage (NCBI taxonomy): Eukaryota > Metazoa > Chordata > Chondrichthyes > Squaliformes > Somniosidae > Somniosus > Somniosus microcephalus. The sequence continues at coordinate 4,300,591 of NC_141008.1, forward strand.
TCCCCGGAGTGTTAAAATCAACTTCCCCGGAGTGTTTAATTCACCTACCGTGAAGTCTTTAATTCACCTTCCCCGGGGTGCTTAATACACCTTCCCCGGAGTGTTTAATTCACCTTCCCTGAAGTGTTTAATTCACCTTCCCCGGGGTGTTTAATTCACCTTCCCCGGAGTGTTTAATTCACCTTCCGCGGAGTGTTTACTTCACCTTCCCCGGAGTGTTTAATTCACCTTCCCCGGAGTGTTTAGTTCACCTTCCCTGGAGTGATTAATTCCCCTTCCCCGGAGTGTTTAATTCACCTTCCCCGGGGTGTTTAATTCACCTTCCCTGGGGTATTTAATTCACCTTCCCCGGAGTGTTTAATTCACCTTCTCCGGGGTGTTTAATTCACCTTCCCCGGAGTGTTTAATTCACCTTCCCCGGAGTGTTTAATTCACCTTCCCTGAAGTGTTTAATTCACCTTCCCCGGGGTGTTTAATTCACCATCCCTGGAGTGTTTAATTCACCTTCCCCGGAGTGTTTAATTCACCTTCCGCGGAAAGTTTAATTCACCATCCCTGGAGTGTTTAATTCACCTTCCCCGGAGTGTTTAATTCACCTTCCCCGGAGTGTTTAATTCACCTTTCCCGGAGTGTTTAATTCACTTTCCCCGGAGTGTTTAATTCACATTCCCTGGAGTGTTTAATACACCTTCCCCGGAATGTTTAATTCACCTTCCCCAGAATGTTTAATTCACCTTCCCCGGAGTGTTTAATTCACCTTCCCCCGGAGTGTTTAATTCACCTTCCCCGGAGTGATTAATTCACCTTCCCCGAAGTGTTTAATTCACCTTCCCCGGTGTGTTTAATTCACCTTCCCCGGAGTGTTTAATTCACCTTCCCTGGAGTGTTTAATTCACCTTCCCCGGAGTGTTTAATTCACCTTCCCCGAAGTGTTTAATTCGCCTTCCCCGGAATGTTTAATTCTCCTTCCCCGGAGTGTTTAATTCACCTTCCCCGGAGTGATTAATTCACCTTTCCTGGAGTGTTTAAAACACCTTCCCCGGGGTGTGTAATTCACCTTCCCCGGAGTGTTTAATTGACCTTCCCCGGGGTGTGTAATTCACCTTCCCCGGGGTGTTTAATACACCTTCCCCGGAGTGTTTAATTCACCTTCCCCGGAGTGTTTAATTCACCTTCCCCGGGGTGTGTAATTCACCTTCGCCGGAGTGTTTAATTCACCTTCCCCGGAGTGTTTAATTCACTTTCCCCAGAGTGTTTAATTCACCTTCCCTGGAGTGTTTAATTCACCTTCCCCGGAATGTTTAATTCACCTTCCCCGGAATGTTTAATTCACCTTCCCCGGAGTGTTTATTTCACCTTCCCCCGGAGTGTTTAATTCACCTTCCCCGAAGTGTTTAATTCACCTTCCCCGGAGTGTTTAATTCACCTTCCCCGGGGTGTTTAATTCAACTTCCCTGGAGTGTTTAATTCACCTTCCCTGGAGTGTTTAATTCACCTTCCCCAGAGTGTTTAATTCACCTTCCCCGGAGTGTTTAATTCACCTTACCCAGAGTGTTTAATTCACCATCCCCGGAGTGTTTAATTCACCTTCCCCGGGGTGTTTAACTCACCTTCCCCGAGGTGTTTAATTCACCTTCCCCGGGGTGTTTAATTCACCTTCCCCGGAGTGTTTAATTCACCTTCCCCGGGGTGTTTAATTGACCTTCCCTGGAGTGTTTAATTCACCTTCACCGGAGTGTTTAATTCACCTTCCCCGGAGTGTTTAATTCACCTTCCCCGGAGTGTTTAATTCACCTTCACCGCAGTGTTTAATTCACCTTCCCCGGAGTGTTTAATTCAATTTCCCCGGAGTGTTTAATTCATCTTCCCCGGAGTGTTTAATTCACCATCCCCAGAGTGTTTAATTCACCTTCCCCGGAGTGTTTAATTCATCTTCCCCGGAGTGTTTAATTCACCTTCCCCGGAGTGTTTAATTCACCATCGCCAGAGTGTTTAATTCACCTTCCCCGGAGTTTTTAATTCACCTTCCCCGGAGTGTTAAATTCACCTTCCCCGGAGTGTTTTATTCACCTTCCCCGGAGTGTTTAATTCACCTTCCCCGGAGTTTTTAATTCACCTTCCCCGGAGTGTTAAATTCACCTTCCCCGGAGTGTTTTATTCACCTTCCCCGGAGTGTTTAATTCACCTTCCCCGGAGTGTTTTATTCACCTTCCCTGGAGTGTTAAATTCACCTTCCCCGGAGTGTTTAATTCACCTTCCCCGGAGTGTTTAATTCACCTTCCCCGGAGTGTTTAATTTACCGTCCTCGGGGTGTTTAATTCACCTTCCCCGGAGTGTTTAATTCACCATCCCCAGAGTGTTTAATTCACCTTCCCCGGAGTTTTTAATTCACCTTCCCCGGAATGTTAAATTCACCTTCCCCGGAGTGTTTAATTCACCTTCCCCGGAGTGTTTAATTCACCTTCCCGGAGTGTTTAATTCACCTTCGCCGCAGTGTTTAATTCACCTTCCCCGGAGTGTTTAATTCACCTTCCCCGGAGTGTTTAATTCACCATCCCCAGAGTGTTTAATTCACCTTCCCCGGAGTTTTTAATTCACCTTCCCCAGAGTGTTTAATTCACCTTCCCCGGAGTGTTTAATTCACCATCCCCAGAGTGTTTAATTCACCTTCCCCGGGGTGTTTAATTCAACTTCCCTGGAGTGTTTAATTCACCATCCCCGGAGTGTTTAATTCACCTTCCCCGGGGTGTTTAATTCAACTTCCCTGGAGTGTTTAATTCACCTTCCCCGGGGTGTTTAATTCAACTTCCCCGGAGTGTTTAATTCACCTACCCTGAAGTGTTTAATTCACCTTCCCCGGGGTGTTTAATTCAGCTTCCCCGGAGTGTTTAATTCACCTTCCCTGAAGTGTTTAATTCACCTTCCCCGGGGTGTTTAATTCACCTTCCGCGGAGTGTTTACTTCACCTTCCCCGGATTGTTTAATTCACCTTCCCCGGATTGTTTAATTCACCTTCCGCGGAGTGTTTAATTCACCTTCCCCGGATTGTTTAATTCACCTTCCGCGGAGTGTTTAATTCACCTTCCCCAGAGTGTTTAATTCACCTTCCCTGGAGTGATTAATTCACCTTCCCCGGTGTGTTTAATTCACCTTCCCCGGAGTGTTTAATTCACCATCCCCAGAGTGTTTAATTCACCTTCCCCAGAGTGTTTAATTCACCTTCCCCGGAGTGTTTAATTCACCTTCCCCGGAGTGTTTAATTCACCTTCCCCGGAGTGTTTAATTCACCTTCCCCGGAGTGTTTAATTCACCATCGTCGGTGTGTTTAATTCACCTTCTCCGGAGTGTTTAATTCACCTTCCGCGGAGTGTTTACTTCACCTTCCCCGGAGTGTTTAATTCACCTTCCCTGAAGTGTTTAATTCACCTTCCCCGGGGTGTTCAATTCACCTTCCCCGGAGTGTTTAATTCACCTTCCCTGAAGCGTTTAATTCACCTTCCCCGGGGTGTTTAATTCACCTTCCCCGGAGTGTTAAATTCAACTTCCCCGGAGTGTTTAATTCACCTACCCTGAAGTCTTTAATTCACCTTCCCCGGGGTGTTTAATACAACTTCCCCGGAGTGTTTAATTCACCTTCCCTGAAGTGTTTAATTCACCTTCCCCGGGGTGTTTAATTCACCTTCCCCGGAGTGTTTAATTCACCTTCCGTGGAGTGTTAACTTCACCTTCCCCGGAGTGTTTAATTCACCTTCCGTGGAGTGTTAACTTCACCTTCCCCGGAGTGTTTAATTCACCTTCCCCGGAGTGTTTAATTCACCTTCCGCGGAGTGTTTACTTCACCTTCCCCGGATTGTTTAATTCACCTTCCCCGGATTGTTTAGTTCACCTTCCCCGGAGTGTTTAATTCACCTTCCCCGGAGTGTTTAATTCACCTTCCCCGGAGTGTTTAATTCACCTTCCCCGGAGTGTTTAATTCACCATCGTTGGGGTGTTTAATTCACCTTCTCCGGAGTGTTTAATTCACCTTCCGCGGAGTGTTTACTTCACCTTCCCCGGAGTGTTTAATTCACCTTCCCTGAAGTGTTTAATTCACCTTCCCCGGAGTGTTTAATTCACCTTCCCTGAAGCGTTTAATTCACCTTCCCCGGGGTGTTTAATTCACCTTCCCCGGAGTGTTAAATTCAACTTCCCCGGAGTGTTTAATTCACCTACCCTGAAGTCTTTAATTCACCTTCCCCGGAGTGTTTAATTCACCTTCCCTGAAGTGTTTAATTCACCTTCCCCGGGGTGTTTAATTCACCTTCCCCGGAGTGTTTAATTCACCTTCCGCGGAGTGTTAACTTCACCTTCCCCGGAGTGTTTAATTCACCTTCCCCGGAGTGTTTAATTCACCTTCCCCGGGGTGTTTAATTCACCTTCCCCGGAGTGTTTAATTCACCTTCCCCGGAGTGTTTAGTTCACCTTCCCTGGAGTGATTAATTCCCCTTCCCCGGAGTGTTTAATTCACCTTCCCCGGAGTGTTTAGTTCACCTTCCCTGCAGTGATTAATTCCCCTTCCCCGGAGTGATTAATTCCCCTTCCCCGGAGTGTTTAATTCACCTTCCCCGGAGTGTTTAATTCCCCTTCCCCGGAGTGTTTAATTCACCTTCCCTGAAGTGTTTAATTCACCTTCCCCGGAGTGTTTAATTCACCTTCCCCGGAGCGTTTAATTCACCTTCCCTGGGGTGTTTAATTCACCTTCCCCGGAGTGTTTAATTCACCTTCCCCGGAGTGTTTAATTCACCTTCCCTGGAGTGTTTAATTCACCTTCCCCGGAGTGTTTAATTCACCTTCCCTGAAGTGTTTAATTCACCTTCCCCGGGGTGTTTAATTCACCATCCCTGGAGTGTTTAATTCACCTTCCCCGGAGAGTTTAATTCACCATCCCTGGAGTGTTTAATTCACCTTCCCCGGAGCGTTTAATTCACCTTCCCCGGAGTGTTTAATTCACCTTCCCCGGACTGTTTAATTCACCTTCCCCGGAGTGTTTAATTCACCTTCGCCGGAGTGTTTAATTCACCTTCCCCGGAGTGTTTAATTCACCTTCCCCGGAGTGTTTAATTCACCTTCCCCGGGTTGTTTAATTCACCTTCCCCGGAGTGTTTAATTCACCATCCCCGGAGTGTTTAATTCACCTTCCCTGAAGTGTTTAATTCACCTTCCCTGGAATGTTTAATTCACCTTCCCCGGAATGTTAAATTCACCTTCCCCGGAGTGTTTAATTCACCTTCCCCCGGAGTGTTTAATTCACCTTCCCCGGAGTGTTTAATTCACCTTCCCCGAAGTGTTTAATTCACCTTCCCCGGAGTGTTTAATTCACCTTCCCCGGAGTGTTTAATTCACCTTCCCGGGAGTGTTTAATTCACCTTCCCCGGAGTGTTTAATTCACCTTCCCCGAAGTGTTTAATTCACCTTCCCCGGAGTGTTTAATTCACCTTTACCAGAGTGTTTAATTCACCTTCCCCGGAGTGTTTAATTCACCTTTGCCAGAGTGTTTAATTCACCTTCCCCGGAGTGTTTAATTCACCTTCCCTGGAGTGTTTAATTCACCTTCCCCGGAGTGTTTAATTCACCTTCCCCGGAGTGTATAATTCACCTTCCCCGGGGTGTTTAATTCACCTACGCCGGAGTGCTTAATTCACCTTCCCCGGAGTGTTTAATTCACCTTCCCCGGAGTGTTTAATTCACCTTCCCCGGAGTGTTTAAATCACCTTCCTCGGAGTGTTTAATTCACATTCCCCGGGGTGTGTAATTCACCTTCCCCGGAGTGTTTAATTCACCTTCCCCGGAGTGTTTAATTCACCTTCCCCGGAGTGTTTAATTCACCTTCCCCGGAGTGTTTAATTCACCTGCCCCGGGTTGTTTAATTCACCATCCCCGGAGTGTTTATTTCACCTTCCCTGAAGTGTTTAATTCACCTTCCCCGGGGTGTTTAATTCACCTTCCCCGGAGTGTTTGATTCACCTTCCCTGGATTGTTTAATTCACCTTCCCCGGAGTGTTTAATTCACCTTCCCCGGAGTGTTTAATTCACCTTCCCCGGAGTGTTTAATTCACCTTCCCTGTGGTGTTTAATTCACCTTCCCCGGGGTGTTTAATTCAGCTTCCCCGGAGTGTTTAATTCACCTTCCCCGGAGTGTTTGATTCACCTTCCCTGGAGTGTTTAATTCACCTTCACCGGAGTGTTTAATTCACCTTCCCCGGAGTGTTTAATTCACCTTCCCCGGAGTGTTTAATTCACCTTCCCCGGAGTGTTTAATTCACCTTCTTCGGAGTGTTTAATTCACCTTCCGTGGAGTGTTTACTTCACCTTCCCCGGAGTGTTTAATTCACCTTCCCTGAAGTGTTTAATTCACCTTCCCCGGGGTGTTTAATTCACCTTCCCCGGAGTGTTTAATTTAACTTCCCTGAAGCGTTTAATTCACCTTCCCCGGGGTGTTTAATTCACCTTCCCCGGAGTGTTTAATTCAACTTCCCCGGAGTGTTTAATTCACCTACCCTGAAGTGTTTAATTCACCTTCCCCGGGGTGTTTAATTCACCTTCCCCGGAGTGTTTAATTCACCTTCCCTGAAGTGTTTAATTCACCTTCCCCGGGGTGTTTAATTCACCTTCCCCGGAGTGTTTAATTCACCTTCCGCGGAGTGTTTACTTCACCTTCCCTGAAGTGTTTAATTCACCTTCCCCGGGGTGTTTAATTCACCTTCCCCGGAGTGTTTAATTCACCTTCCCCGGAGTGTTTAATTCACCTTCCCCGGATTGTTTAGTTCACCTTCCCTGGAGTGATTAATTCCCCTTCCCCGAAGTGTTTAATTCACCTTCCCCGGAGTGTTTAATTCACCTTCCCCGGAGTGTTTACTTCACCATCCCCAGAGTGCTAAATTCACCTTCCCCGGAGTGTTTAATTCACCTTCCCCGGAGTGTTTAATTCACCTTCCCCGGAGTGTTTAATTCACCTTCCCCGGAGTGTTTAATTCACCTTCCCCGGAGTGTTTAATTCACCTTCCCCGGAGTGTTTAATTCACCATCGTCGGGGTGTTTAATTCACCTTCCCCGGAGTGTTTAATTCACCTTCCCCGGAGTGTTTAATTCACCTTCCCCGGAGCGTTTAATTCACCTTCCCCGGAGTGTTTAATTCACCTTCCCTGAAGTGTTTAATTCACCTTCCCCGGAGTGTTTAATACACCTTCCCCGAAGTGTTTAATTCACCTTCCCCGGAGTGTTCAATTCACCTTCCCCGGAGTGTTTAATTCACCTTCCCGGGAGTGTTTAATTCACCTTCCCCGGAGTGTTTAATTCACCTTCCCCGAAGTGTTTAATTCACCTTCCCCGGAGTGTTCAATTCACCTTCCCCGGAGTGTTTAATTCACCTTCCCGGGAGTGTTTAATTCACCTTCCCCGGAGTGTTTAATTCACCTTCCCCGAAGTGTTTAATTCACCTTCCCCGGAGTGTTTAATTCACCTTTACCAGAGTGTTTAATTCACCTTCCCCGGAGTGTTTAATTCACCTTCCCCGGAGTGTTTAATTCACCTTTACCAGAGTGTTTAATTCACCTTCCCCGGAGTGTTTAATTCACCTTTGCCAGAGTGTTTAATTCACCTTCCCCGGAGTGTTTAATTCACCTTCCCTGGAGTGTTTAATTCACCTTCCCCGGAGTGTTTAATTCACCTTCCCCGGAGTGTATAATTCACCTTCCCCGGGGTGTTTAATTCACCTACGCCGGAGTGCTTAATTCACCTTCCCCGGAGTGTTTAATTCACCTTCCCCGGAGTGTTTAATTCACCTTCCCCGGAGTGTTTAAATCACCTTCCTCGGAGTGTTTAATTCACATTCCCCGGGGTGTGTAATTCACCTTCCCCGGAGTGTTTAATTCACCTTCCCCGGAGTGTTTAATTCACCTTCCCCGGAGTGTTTAATTCACCTTCCCCGGAGTGTTTAATTCACCTGCCCCGGGTTGTTTAATTCACCATCCCCGGAGTGTTTATTTCACCTTCCCTGAAGTGTTTAATTCACCTTCCCCGGGGTGTTTAATTCACCTTCCCCGGAGTGTTTGATTCACCTTCCCTGGATTGTTTAATTCACCTTCCCCGGAGTGTTTAATTCACCTTCCCCGGAGTGTTTAATTCACCTTCCCCGGAGTGTTTAATTCACCTTCCCTGTGGTGTTTAATTCACCTTCCCCGGGGTGTTTAATTCAGCTTCCCCGGAGTGTTTAATTCACCTTCCCCGGAGTGTTTGATTCACCTTCCCTGGAGTGTTTAATTCACCTTCACCGGAGTGTTTAATTCACCTTCCCCGGAGTGTTTAATTCACCTTCCCCGGAGTGTTTAATTCACCTTCCCCGGAGTGTTTAATTCACCTTCTTCGGAGTGTTTAATTCACCTTCCGTGGAGTGTTTACTTCACCTTCCCCGGAGTGTTTAATTCACCTTCCCTGAAGTGTTTAATTCACCTTCCCCGGGGTGTTTAATTCACCTTCCCCGGAGTGTTTAATTTAACTTCCCTGAAGCGTTTAATTCACCTTCCCCGGGGTGTTTAATTCACCTTCCCCGGAGTGTTTAATTCAACTTCCCCGGAGTGTTTAATTCACCTACCCTGAAGTGTTTAATTCACCTTCCCCGGGGTGTTTAATTCACCTTCCCCGGAGTGTTTAATTCACCTTCCCTGAAGTGTTTAATTCACCTTCCCCGGGGTGTTTAATTCACCTTCCCCGGAGTGTTTAATTCACCTTCCGCGGAGTGTTTACTTCACCTTCCCTGAAGTGTTTAATTCACCTTCCCCGGGGTGTTTAATTCACCTTCCCCGGAGTGTTTAATTCACCTTCCCCGGAGTGTTTAATTCACCTTCCCCGGATTGTTTAGTTCACCTTCCCTGGAGTGATTAATTCCCCTTCCCCGAAGTGTTTAATTCACCTTCCCCGGAGTGTTTAATTCACCTTCCCCGGAGTGTTTACTTCACCATCCCCAGAGTGCTAAATTCACCTTCCCCGGAGTGTTTAATTCACCTTCCCCGGAGTGTTTAATTCACCTTCCCCGGAGTGTTTAATTCACCTTCCCCGGAGTGTTTAATTCACCTTCCCCGGAGTGTTTAATTCACCTTCCCCGGAGTGTTTAATTCACCATCGTCGGGGTGTTTAATTCACCTTCCCCGGAGTGTTTAATTCACCTTCCCCGGAGTGTTTAATTCACCTTCCCCGGAGCGTTTAATTCACCTTCCCCGGAGTGTTTAATTCACCTTCCCTGAAGTGTTTAATTCACCTTCCCCGGAGTGTTTAATACACCTTCCCCGAAGTGTTTAATTCACCTTCCCCGGAGTGTTCAATTCACCTTCCCCGGAGTGTTTAATTCACCTTCCCGGGAGTGTTTAATTCACCTTCCCCGGAGTGTTTAATTCACCTTCCCCGAAGTGTTTAATTCACCTTCCCCGGAGTGTTCAATTCACCTTCCCCGGAGTGTTTAATTCACCTTCCCGGGAGTGTTTAATTCACCTTCCCCGGAGTGTTTAATTCACCTTCCCCGAAGTGTTTAATTCACCTTCCCCGGAGTGTTTAATTCACCTTTACCAGAGTGTTTAATTCACCTTCCCCGGAGTGTTTAATTCACCTTCCCCGGAGTGTTTAATTCACCTTCCCCGGATTGTTTAATTCACCTTCCCCGGAGTGTTTAATTCACCTTCCCTGGAGTGTTTAATTCACCTTCCCCGGAGTGTTTTATTCATCTTCCCTGGTGTGTTTAATTCACCTTCCCCGGAGTGTTTAATTCACCTTCCCCGGAGTGTTTAATTCACCTTTGCCAGAGTGTTTAATTCACCTTCCCCGAAGTGTTTAATTCACCTTCCCCGGGGTGTTTAATTCACCTTCCCCGGAGTGTTTAATTCACCTTCCCTGAAGCGTTTAATTCACCTTCCCCGGGGTGTTTAATTCACCTTCCCCGGAGTGTTAAAATCAACTTCCCCGGAGTGTTTAATTCACCTACCGTGAAGTCTTTAATTCACCTTCCCCGGGGTGCTTAATACACCTTCCCCGGAGTGTTTAATTCACCTTCCCTGAAGTGTTTAATTCACCTTCCCCGGGGTGTTTAATTCACCTTCCCCGGAGTGTTTAATTCACCTTCCGCGGAGTGTTTACTTCACCTTCCCCGGAGTGTTTAATTCACCTTCCCCGGAGTGTTTAGTTCACCTTCCCTGGAGTGATTAATTCCCCTTCCCCGGAGTGTTTAATTCACCTTCCCCGGGGTGTTTAATTCACCTTCCCTGGGGTATTTAATTCACCTTCCCCGGAGTGTTTAATTCACCTTCTCCGGGGTGTTTAATTCACCTTCCCCGGAGTGTTTAATTCACCTTCCCCGGAGTGTTTAATTCACCTTCCCTGAAGTGTTTAATTCACCTTCCCCGGGGTGTTTAATTCACCATCCCTGGAGTGTTTAATTCACCTTCCCCGGAGTGTTTAATTCACCTTCCGCGGAAAGTTTAATTCACCATCACTGGAGTGTTTAATTCACCTTCCCCGGAGTGTTTAATTCACCTTCCCCGGAGTGTTTAATTCACCTTTCCCGGAGTGTTTAATTCACTTTCCCCGGAGTGTTTAATTCACATTCCCTGGAGTGTTTAATACACCTTCCCCGGAATGTTTAATTCACCTTCCCCAGAATGTTTAATTCACCTTCCCCGGAGTGTTTAATTCACCTTCCCCCGGAGTGTTTAATTCACCTTCCCCGGAGTGATTAATTCACCTTCCCCGAAGTGTTTAATTCACCTTCCCCGGTGTGTTTAATTCACCTTCCCCGGAGTGTTTAATTCACCTTCCCTGGAGTGTTTAATTCACCTTCCCCGGAGTGTTTAATTCACCTTCCCCGAAGTGTTTAATTCGCCTTCCCCGGAATGTTTAATTCTCCTTCCCCGGAGTGTTTAATTCACCTTCCCTGGGGTGTTAATTCAACTTCCCCGGAGTGTTTAATTCACCTTCCCCGGAGTGTGTAATTCACCTTCCCCGGAGTGTTTAATTCACCTTCCCCGGAGTGTTTAATTCACCTTCCCCGGAGTGTTTAATTCACCTTCCCCGGAGTGTTTAATTCACCTTCCCCGGGGTGTTTAATTCAACTTCCCTGGAGTGTTTAATTCACCTTCCCTGGAGTGTTTAATTCACCTTCCCCAGAGTGTTTAATTCACCTTCCCCGGAGCGTTTAATTCACCTTCCCCAGAGTGTTTAATTTACCATCCCCGGAGTGTTTAATTCACCTTCCCCGGGGTGTTTAATTCACCTTCCCCGAGGTGTTTAATTCACCTTCCCCGGGGTGTTTAATTCACCTTCCCCGGAGTGTTTAATTCACCTTCCCCGGGGTGTTTAATTGACCTTCCCTGGAGTGTTTAATTCACCTTCACCGGAGTGTTTAATTCACCTTCCCCGGAGTGTTTAATTCACCTTCCCCGGAGTGTTTAATTCACCTTCGCCGCAGTGTTTAATTCACCTTCCCCGGAGTGTTTAATTCACCTTCCCCGGAGTGTTTAATTCACCTTCCCCGGAGTGTTTAATTCACCATCCCCAGAGTGTTTAATTCACCTTCCCCGGAGTTTTTAAATCACCTTCCCCAGAGTGTTTAATTCACCTTCCCCGGAGTGTTTAATTCACCATCCCCAGAGTGTTTAATTCACCTTCCCCGGAGTTTTTAATTCACCTTCCCCGGAGTGTTAAATTCACCTTCCCCGGAGTGTTTTATTCACCTTCCCCGGAGTGTTTAATTCACCTTCCCCGGAGTTTTTAATTCACCTTCCCCGGAGTGTTAAATTCACCTTCCCCGGAGTGTTTTATTCACCTTCCCCGGAGTGTTTAATTCACCTTCCCCGGAGTGTTTTATTCACCTTCCCTGGAGTGTTAAATTCACCTTCCCCGGAGTGTTTAATTCACCTTCCCCGGAGTGTTTAATTCACCTTCCCCGGAGTGTTTAATTTACCGTCCTCGGGGTGTTTAATTCACCTTCCCCGGAGTGTTTAATTCACCATCCCCAGAGTGTTTAATTCACCTTCCCCGGAGTTTTTAATTCACCTTCCCCGGAGTGTTAAATTCACCTTCCCCGGAGTGTTTAATTCACCTTCCCCGGAGTGTTTAATTCACCTTCCCCGGAGTGTTTAATTCACCTTCGCCGCAGTGTTTAATTCACCTTCCCCGGAGTGTTTAATTCACCTTCCCCGGAGTGTTTAATTCACCATCCCCAGAGTGTTTAATTCACCTTCCCCGGAGTTTTTAATTCACCTTCCCCAGAGTGTTTAATTCACCTTCCCCGGAGTGTTTAATTCACCATCCCCAGAGTGTTTAATTCACCTTCCCCGGAGTGTTTAATTCACCTTCCCCGGAGTGTTAAATTCACCTTCCCCGGAGTGTTTTATTCACCTTCCCTGGAGTGTTTAATTCACCTTCCCCAGAGTGTTTAATTCACCTTCCCCGGTGTGTTTAATTCACCTTCCCCAGAGTGTTTAATTCACCATCCCCGGAGTGTTTAATTCACCTTCCCCGGGGTGTTTAATTCACCTTCCCCGGGGTGTTTAATTCACCATCCCCGGAGTGTTTAATTCACCTTCCCCGGGGTGTTTAATTCACCTTCCCCGGATTGTTTAATTCACCTTCCGCGGAGTGTTTAATTCACCTTCCCCGGAGTGTTTAATTCACCTTCCCTGAAGTGTTTAATTCACCTTCCCCGGGGTGTTTAATTCACCTTCCCCGGAGTGTTTGATTCACCTTCCCTGGAGTGTTTAATTCACCTTCCCCGGAGTGTTTAATTCACCTTCCCCGGGGTGTTTAATTCAACTTCCCTGGAGTGTTTAATTCACCTTCCCCGGGGTGTTTAATTCACCATCCCCGGAGTGTTTAATTCACCTTCCCCGGGGTGTTTAATTCAACTTCCCTGGAGTGTTTAATTCACCTTCCCCGGGGTGTTTAATTCAACTTCCACGGAGTGTTTAATTCACCTACCCTGAAGTGTTTAATTCACCTTCCCCGGGGTGTTTAATTCAGCTTCCCCGGAGTGTTTAATTCACCTTCCCTGAAGCGTTTAATTCACCTTCCCCGGGGTGTTTAATTCACCTTCCGCGGAGTGTTTACTTCACCTTCCCCGGATTGTTTAATTCACCTTCCCCGGATTGTTTAATTCACCTTCCGCGGAGTGTTTAATTCACCTTCCCCGGATTGTTTAATTCACCTTCCGCGGAGTGTTTAATTCACCTTCCCCGGAGTGTTTAATTCACCTTCCCTGGAGTGATTAATTCACCTTCCCCGGAGTGTTTAATTCACCTTCCCCGGAGTGTTTAATTCACCATCCCCAGAGTGTTTAATTCACCTTCCCCAGAGTGTTTAATTCACCTTCCCCAGAGTGTTTAATTCACCTTCCCCGGAGTGTTTAATTCACCTTCCCCGGAGTGTTTAATTCACCTTCCCCGGAGTGTTTAATTCACCATCGTCGGTGTGTTTAATTCACCTTCTCCGGAGTGTTTAATTCACCTTCCGCGGAGTGTTTACTTCACCTTCCCCGGAGTGTTTAATTCACCTTCCCTGAAGTGTTTAATTCACCTTCCCCGGGGTGTTCAATTCACCTTCCCCGGAGTGTTTAATTCACCTTCCCTGAAGCGTTTAATTCACCTTCCCCGGGGTGTTTAATTCACCTTCCCCGGAGTGTTAAATTGAACTTCCCCGGAGTGTTTAATTCACCTACCCTGAAGTCTTTAATTCACCTTCCCCGGGGTGTTTAATACAACTTCCCCGGAGTGTTTAATTCACCTTCCCTGAAGTGTTTAATTCACCTTCCCCGGGGTGTTTAATTCACCTTCCCCGGAGTGTTTAATTCACCTTCCGTGGAGTGTTAACTTCACCTTCCCCGGAGTGTTTAATTCACCTTCCGTGGAGTGTTAACTTCACCTTCCCCGGAGTGTTTAGTTCACCTTCCCTGGAGTGATTAATTCACCTTCCCCGGAGTGTTTAATTCACCTTCCCCGGAGTGTTTAATTCACCTTCCCTGGAGTGTTTAATTCACCTTCCCCGGAGAGTTTAATTCACCTTCCCCGGGGTGTTTAATTCACCTTCCCTGGGGTGTTTAATTCACCTTCCCCGGAGTGTTTAATTCACCTTCCCCGGGGTGTTTAATTCACCTTCCCTGGAGTGTTTAATTCACCTTCCCCGGAGTGTTTAATTCACCTTCCCTGAAGTGTTTAATTCACCTTCCCCGGGGTGTTTAATTCACCATCCCTGGAGTGTTTAATTCACCTTCCCCGGAGAGTTTAATTCACCATCCCTGGAGTGTTTAATTCACCTTCCCCGGAGTGTTTAATTCACCTTCCCCGGAGTGTTTAATTCACCTTCCCCGGACTGTTTAATTCACCTTCCCCGGAGTGTTTAATTCACCTTCGCCGGAGTGTTTAATTCACCTTCCCCGGAGTGTTTAATTCACCTTCCCCGGAGTGTTTAATTCACCTTCCCCGGGTTGTTTAATTCACCTTCCCCGGAGTGTTTAATTCACCATCCCCGGAGTGTTTAATTCACCTTCCCTGAAGTGTTTAATTCACCTTCCCTGGAATGTTTAATTCACCTTCCCCGGAATGTTAAATTCACCTTCCCCGGAGTGTTTAATTCACCTTCCCCCGGAGTGTTTAATTCACCTTCCCCGGAGTGTTTAATTCACCTTCCCCGAAGTGTTTAATTCACCTTCCCCGGAGTGTTTAATTCACCTTCCCTGGAGTGTTTAATTCACCTTCCCGGGAGTGTTTAATTCACCTTCCCCGGAGTGTTTAATTCACCTTCCCCAAAGTGTTTAATTCACCTTCCCCGGAGTGTTTAATTCACCTTTACCAGAGTGTTTAATTCACCTTCCCCGGAGTGTTTAATTCACCTTTGCCAGAGTGTTTAATTCACCTTCCCCGGAGTGTTTAATTCACCTTCCCTGGAGTGTTTAATTCACCTTCCCCGGAGTGTTTAATTCACCTTCCCCAGAGTGTATAATTCACCTTCCCCGGGGTGTTTAATTCACCTACCCCGGAGTGCTTAATTCACCTTCCCCGGAGTGTTTAATTCACCTTCCCCGGAGTGTTTAATTCACCTTCCCCGGAGTGTTTAAATCACCTTCCTCGGAGTGTTTAATTCACATTCCCCGGGGTGTGTAATTCACCTTCCCCGGAGTGTTTAATTCACCTTCCCCGGAGTGTTTAATTCACCTTCCCCGGAGTGTTTAATTCACCTTCCCCGGAGTGTTTAATTCACCTTCCCCGGAGTGTTTAATTCACCTTCCCTGAAGTGTTTAATTCACCTTCCCCGGGGTGTTTAATTCACCTTCCCCGGAGTGTTTGATTCACCTTCCCTGGATTGTTTAATTCACCTTCCCCGGAGTGTTTAATTCACCTTCCCCAGAGTGTTTAATTCACCTTCCCCGGAGTGTTTAATTCACCTTCCCTGTGGTGTTTAATTCACCTTCCCCGGGGTGTTTAATTCAGCTTCCCCGGAGTGTTTAATTCACCTTCCCCGGAGTGTTTGATTCACCTTCCCTGGAGTGTTTAATTCACCTTCCCTGGAGTGTTTAATTCACCTTCCCCGGAGTGTTTAATTCACCTTCCCCGGAGTGTTTAATTCACCTTCCCCGGTGTGTTTAATTCACCTTCTTCGGAGTGTTTAATTCACCTTCCGCGGAGTGTTTACTTCACCTTCCCCGGAGTGTTTAATTCACCTTCCCTGTAGTGCTTAATTCACCTTCCCCGGGGTGTTTAATTCACCTTCCCCGGAGTGTTTAATTTAACTTCCCTGAAGCGTTTAATTCACCTTCCCCGGGGTGTTTAATTCACCTTCCCCGGAGTGTTTAATTCACCTTCCCTGAAGTGTTTAATTCACCTTCCCCTTAGTGTTTAATTCACCTTCCCCGGAGTGTTTAATTCACCTTCCGCGGAGTGTTTACTTCACCTTCCCCGGAGTGTTTAATTCACCTTCCCCGGATTGTTTAGTTCTCCTTCCCCGGATTGTTTAGTTCACCTTCCCCGGAGTGTTTAATTCACCTTCCCCGGAGTGTTTACTTCACCATCCCCAGAGTGTTTAATTCACCTTCCCCGGAGTGTTTAATTCACCTTCCCCGGAGTGTTTAATTCACCTTCCCCGGAGTGTTTAATTCACGTTCCCCGGAGTGTTTAATTCACCTTCCCCGGAGTGTTTAATTCACCATCGTCGGGGTGTTTAATTCACCTTCTCCGGAGTGTTTAATTCACCTTCCGCGGAGTGTTTACTTCACCTTCCCCGGAGTGTTTAATTCACCTTCCCTGAAGTGTTTAATTCACCTTCCCCGGGGTGTTCAATTCACCTTCCCCGGAGTGTTTAATTCACCTTCCCTGAAGCGTTTAATTCACCTTCCCCGGGGTGTTCAATTCACCTTCCCCGGAGTGTTTAGTTCACCTTCCCTGAAGTGTTTAATTCACCTTCCCCGGGGTGTTCAATTCACCTTCCCCGGAGTGTTTAATTCACCTTCCCTGAAGTCTTTAATTCACCTTCCCCGGGGTGTTTAATACAACTTCCCCGGAGTGTTTAATTCACCTTCCCTGAAGTGTTTAATTCACCTTCCCCGGGGTGTTTAATTCACCTTCCCCGGAGTGTTTAATTCACCTTCCGCGGAGTGTTTACTTCACCTTCCCCGGAGTGTTTAATTCACCTTCCCCGGAGTGTTAAGTTCACCTTCCCCGGGGTGTTTAATTCACCATCCCCGGATTGTTTAATTCCCCTTCCCCGGAGTGTTTAATTCACCTTCCCCGGGGTGTTTAATTCACCTTCCCTGGAGTGTTTAATTCACATTCCCCGGGGTGTTTAATTCACCTTCCCCGGAGTGTTTAATTCACCTTCCCCGGGGTGCTTAATTCACCTTCCCCGGAGTGTTTAATTCACATTCCTCGGAGTGTTTAATTCACCTTCCCTGAAGTGTTTAATTCACCTTCCCCGGGGTGTTTAATTCACCATCCCTGGAGTGTTTAATTCACCTTCCCCGGAGAGTTTAATTCACCATCCCTGGAGTGTTTAATTCACCTTCCCCGGAGTGTTTAATTCACCTTCCCCGGAGTGTTTAATTCACCTTCCCCGGACTGTTTAATTCACCTTACCCGGAGTGTTTAATTCACCTTCCCCGGAGTGTTTCATTCACCTTCCCCGGAGTGTTTAATTCACCTTCCCCGGAGTGTTTAATTCACCTTCCCCGGGTTGTTTAATTCACCTTCCCCGGAGTGTTTAATTCACCATCCCCGGAGTGTTTAATTCACCTTCCCTGAAGTTTTTAATTCACCTTCCCCGGAATGTTTAATTCACCTTCCCCGGAATGTTTAATTCACCTTCCCCGGAGTGTTTAATTCACCTTCCCCCGTAGTGTTTAATTCAACTTCCCCGGAGTGTTTAATTCACCTTCCCCGAAGTGTTTAATTCACCTTCCCCGGAGTGTTCAATTCACCTTCCCCGGAGTGTTTAATTCACCTTCCCGGGAGTGTTTAATTCACCTTCCCCGGAGTGTTTAATTCACCTTCCCCGAAGTGTTTAATTCACCTTCCCCGGAGTGTTTAATTCACCTTTACCAGAGTGTTTAATTCACCTTCCCCGGAGTGTTTAATTCACCTTCCCCGGAGTGTTTAATTCACCTTCCCCGGATTGTTTAATTCACCTTCCCCGGAGTGTTTAATTCACCTTCCCTGGAGTGTTTAATTCACCTTCCCCGGAGTGTTTTATTCATCTTCCCTGGTGTGTTTAATTCACCTTCCCCGGAGTGTTTAATTCACCTTCCCCGGAGTGTTTAATTCACCTTTGCCAGAGTGTTTAATTCACCTTCCCCGAAGTGTTTAATTCACCTTCCCCGGGGTGTTTAATTCACCTTCCCCGGAGTGTTTAATTCACCTTCCCTGAAGCGTTTAATTCACCTTCCCCGGGGTGTTTAATTCACCTTCCCCGGAGTGTTAAAATCAACTTCCCCGGAGTGTTTAATTCACCTACCGTGAAGTCTTTAATTCACCTTCCCCGGGGTGCTTAATACACCTTCCCCGGAGTGTTTAATTCACCTTCCCTGAAGTGTTTAATTCACCTTCCCCGGGGTGTTTAATTCACCTTCCCCGGAGTGTTTAATTCACCTTCCGCGGAGTGTTTACTTCACCTTCCCCGGAGTGTTTAATTCACCTTCCCCGGAGTGTTTAGTTCACCTTCCCTGGAGTGATTAATTCCCCTTCCCCGGAGTGTTTAATTCACCTTCCCCAGGGTGTTTAATTCACCTTCCCTGGGGTGTTTAATTCACCTTCCCCGGAGTGTGTAATTCACCTTCTCCGGGGTGTTTAATTCACCTTCCCCGGAGTGTTTAATTCACCTTCCCCGGAGTGTTTAATTCACCTTCCCTGAAGTGTTTAATTCACCTTCCCCGGAGTGTTTATTTCACCTTCCCCGGGGTGTTTAATTCACCATCCCTGGAGTGTTTAATTCACCTTCCGCGGAAAGTTTAATTCACCATCCCTGGAGTGTTTAATTCACCTTCCCCGGAGTGTTTAATTCACCTTCCCCGGAGTGTTTAATTCACTTTCCCCGGAGTGTTTAATTCACTTTCCCAGGAGTGTTTAATTCACATTCCCTGGAGTGTTTAATACACCTTCCCCGGAATGTTTAATTCACCTTCCCCGGAATGTTTAATTCACCTTCCCCGGAGTGTTTAATTCACCTTCCCCCGGAGTGTTTAATTCACCTTCCCCGGAGTGTTTAATTCACCTTCCCCGAAGTGTTTAATTCACCTTCCCCGGTGTGTTTAATTCACCTTCCCCGGAGTGTTTAATTCACCTTCCCTGGAGTGTTTAATTCACCTTCCCCGGAGTGTTTAATTCACCTTCCCCGAAGTGTTTAATTCGCCTTCCCCGGAATGTTTAATTCACCTTCCCCGGAGTGTTTAATTCACCTTCCCTGGAGTGTTAATTCAACTTCCCCGGAGTGTTTAATTCACCTTCCCCGGAGTGTGTAATTCACCTTCCCCGGAGTGTTTAATTCACCTTCCCCGGAGTGTTTAATTCACCTTCCCCGGAGTGTTTAATTCACCTTCCCCGGAGTGTTTAATTCACCTTCCCCGGGGTGTTTAATTCAACTTCCCTGGAGTGTTTAATTCACCTTCCCTGGAGTGTTTAATTCACCTTCCCCAGAGTGTTTAATTCACCTTCCCCGGAGTGTTTAATTCACCTTCACCAGAGTGTTTAATTCACCATCCCCGGAGTGTTTAATTCACCTTCTCCGGGGTGTTTAATTCACCTTCCCCGGGGTGTTTAATTCACCTTCCCCGGGGTGTTTAATTCACCTTCCCCGGAGTGTTTAATTCACCTTCCCCGGGGTGTTTAATTGACCTTCCCTGGAGTGTTTAATTCACCTTCCCCGGAGTGTTTAATTCACCTTCCCCGGAGTGTTTAATTCACCTTTACCAGAGTGTTTAATTCACCTTCCCCGGAGTGTTAAATTCACCATCCCCGGAGTGTTTAATTCACCTTCCACGGGGTGTGTAATTCATCTACCCCGGAGTGTTTAATTCACCTTCCCCGGAGTGTTTATTTCACCTTCCCCGGAGTGTTTAATTCACCTTCCACGGGGTGTGTAATTCACCTTCCCCGGAGTGTTTAATTCACCATCCCCAGAGTGTTTAATTCACCTTCCCGGAGTTTTTAAATCACCTTCCCCAGAGTGTTTAATTCACCTTCCCCGGAGTGTTTAATTCACCTTCCCCGGAGTGTTTAATTCACCTTTACCAGAGTGTTTAATTCACCTTCCCCAGAGTGTTTAATTCACCTTCCCCGGAGTTTTTAATTCACCTTCCCCGGAGTGTTAAATTCACCTTCCCCGGAGTGTTTTATTCACCTTCCCTGGAGTGTTTAATTCACCTTCCCCGAGTGTTTAATTCACCTTCCCTGGAGTGTTTAATTCACCTTCCCCGGATTGTTTAATTCACCTTCCCTGGGGTGTTTAATTCACCTTCCCCGGAGTGTTTAATTTACCTTCCCTGAAGCGTTTAATTCACCTTCCCCGGGGTGTTTAATTCACCTTCCCCGGAGTGTTTAATTCAACTTCCCCGGAGTGTTAAATTCACCTACCCTGAAGTGTTTAATTCACCTTCCCCGGGGTGTTTTATTCACCTTCCCCGGAGTGTTTAATTCACCTTCCCCGGAGTTTTTAATTCACCTTCCCCGGAGTGTTAAATTCACCTTCCCCGGAGTGTTTTATTCACCTTCCCCGGGGTGTTTAATTCACCTTCCCCGGAGTGTTTAATTCACCTTCCCTGGAGTGTTTAATTCACCTTCCCCGGAGTGTTTTATTCATCTTCCCTGGTGTGTTTAATTCACCTTCCCCGGAGTGTTTAATTCACCTTCCCCGGAGTGTTTAATTCACCTTTGCCAGAGTGTTTAATTCACCTTCCCCTGAGTGTTTAAGTCACCTTCCCTGGAGTGTTTAATTCACCTTCCCCGGAGTGTTTAATTCACCTTCCCCGGAGTGTATAATTCACCTTCCCCGGAGTGTATAATTCACCTTCCCCTGAGTGTTTAAGTCACCTTCCCTGGAGTGTTTAATTCACCTTCCCCGGGGTGTTTAATTCACCTACCCCGGAGTGTTTAATTCACCTTCCCCGGAGTGTTTAATTCACCTTCCCCGGAGTGTTTAATTCACCTTCCCCGGAGTGTTTAAATCACCTTCCCCGGAGTGTTTAATTCACCTTCCCCGGAGTGTTTAATTCACCTTCCCTGGAGTGTTTAAATCACCTTCCCCGGAGTGTTTAATTCACCTTCCCAGGAGTGTTTAATTCACCTTCCCTGGAGTGTTTAATTCACCTTCCCCGGGGTGTGTAATTCACCTTCCCCGGAGTGTTTAATTCACCTTCCCCGGAGTGTTTAATTCACCTTCCCCGGAGTGTTTAATTCACCTTCCCCGGAGTGTTTAATTCACCTTCCCCGGGTTGTTTAATTCACCTTCCCCGGAGTGTTTAATTCACCATCCCCGGAGTGTTTAATTCACCTTCCCTGAAGTGTTTAATTCACCTTCCCTGGGGTGTTTAATTCACCTTCCCCGGAGTGTTTGATTCACCTTCCCTGGATTGTTTAATTCACCTTCCCCAGAGTGTTTAATTCACCTTCCCCGGAGTGTTTAATTCACCTTCCCCGGAGTGTTTAATTCACCTTCCCTGTGGTGTTTAATTCACCTTCCCCGGGGTGTTTAATTCACCTTCCCCGGAGTGTTTAACTCACCTTCCCCGGAGTGTTTGATTCACCTTCGCTGGAGTGTTTAATTCACCTTCCCTGGAGTGTTTAATTCACCTTCCCCGGAGTGTTTAATTCACCTTCCCCGGAGTGTTTAATTCACCTTCCCCGGAGTGTTTGATTCACCTTCCCCGGAGTGTTTAATTCACCTTCCCCGGAGTGTTTCATTCACCTTCCCCGGAGTGTTTAATTCACCTTCCCCGGAGTGTTTAATTCACCTTCCCCGGAGTGTGTAATTCACCTTCCCCGGAGTGTTTAATTCACCTTCCCCGGGGTGTGTAATTCACCTTCCCCGGAGTGTTTAATTCACCTTCCCCGGGGTGTTTAATTCACCTTCCCCGGAGTGTTTCATTCACCTTCCCCGGAGTGTTTAATTCACCTTCCCCGGAGTGTTTAATTCACCTTCCCAGGAGTGTTTAATTCACCTTCCCCGGAGTGTTTCATTCACCTTCCCCGGAGTGTTTAATTCACCTTCCCCGGAGTGTTTAATTCACCTTCCCCGGAGTGTGTAATTCACCTTCCCCGGAGTGTATAATTCACCTTCCCGGGAGTGTTTAATTCACCTTCCGCAGAGTGTTTAACTCATCATCCCCGGAGTGTTTAATTCATCATCCCCGGAGGGTTTAATTCACCTTCCCCGGGGTGTTTAATTCACCTTCCCCGGGGTGTTTAATTAACCTTCCTCGGAGTGTTTAATTCACCTTCCCTGGAGTGTTTAATTCACCTTCCCTGGAGTGTTTAATTCACCTTCCCCGAAGTGTTTAATTCACCTTCCCCGGGGTGTGTAAATCACCTTCCCCAGGGTGTTTAATTCACCTTCCCCGGAGTGTTTAATTCACCTTCCCCGGAGTGTTTAATTCACCTTCCCCGAAGTGTTTAATTCACCTTCCCCGGCGTGTTTAATTCACCTTCCCCGGAGTTTTTAAATCACCTTCCCCAGAGTGTTTAATTCACCTTCCCTGGAGTGTTTAATTCACCATCCCCAGAGTGTTTAATTCACCTTCCCCGGAGTTTTTAATTCACCTTCCCCGGAGTGTTAAATTCACCTTCCCCGGAGTGTTTAATTCACCATCCCCAGAGTGTTTAATTCACCTTCCCCGGAGTTTTTAATTCACCTTCCCCGGAGTGTTAAATTCACCTTCCCCGAGTGTTTAATTCACCTTCCCTGGAGTGTTTAATTCACCTTCCCCGGATTGTTTAATTCACCTTCCCTGGGGTGTTTAATTCACCTTCCCCGGAGTGTTTAATTTACCTTCCCTGAAGCGTTTAATTCACCTTCCCCGGGGTGTTTAATTCACCTTCCCCGGAGTGTTTAATTCAACTTCCCCGGAGTGTTTAATTCACCTACCCTGAAGTGTTTAATTCACCTTCCCCGGGGTGTTTTATTCACCTTCCCCGGAGTGTTTAATTCACCTTCCCCGGAGTTTTTAATTCACCTTCCCCGGAGTGTTAAATTCACCTTCCCCGGAGTGTTTTATTCACCTTCCCCGGGGTGTTTAATTCACCTTCCCCGGAGTGTTTAATTCACCTTCCCTGGAGTGTTTAATTCACCTTCCCCGGAGTGTTTTATTCATCTTCCCTGGTGTGTTTAATTCACCTTCCCCGGAGTGTTTAATTCACCTTCCCCGGAGTGTTTAAGTCACCTTCCCTGGAGTGTTTAATTCACCTTCCCCGGAGTGTTTAATTCACCTTCCCCGGAGTGTATAATTCACCTTCCCCGGGGTGTTTAATTCACCTACCCCGGAGTGTTTAATTCACCTTCCCCGGAGTGTTTAATTCACCTTCCCCGGAGTGTTTAATTCACCTTCCCCGGAGTGTTTAAATCACCTTCCCCGGAGTGTTTAATTCACCTTCCCGGGGTGTGTAATTCACCTTCCCCGGAGTGTTTAATTCACCTTCCCCGGAGTGTTTAATTCACCTTCCCCGGAGTGTTTAATTCACCTTCCCCGGAGTGTTTAATTCACCTTCCCCGGGTTGTTTAATTCACCTTCCCCGGAGTGTTTAATTCACCATCCCCGGAGTGTTTAATTCACCTTCCCTGAAGTGTTTAATTCACCTTCCCTGGGGTGTTTAATTCACCTTCCCCGGAGTGTTTGATTCACCTTCCCTGGATTGTTTAATTCACCTTCCCCAGAGTGTTTAATTCACCTTCCCCGGAGTGTTTAATTCACCTTCCCCGGAGTGTTTAATTCACCTTCCCTGTGGTGTTTAATTCACCTTCCCCGGGGTGTTTAATTCACCTTCCCCGGAGTGTTTAACTCACCTTCCCCGGAGTGTTTGATTCACCTTCGCTGGAGTGTTTAATTCACCTTCCCTGGAGTGTTTAATTCACCTTCCCCGGAGTGTTTAATTCACCTTCCCCGGAGTGTTTAATTCACCTTCCCCGGAGTGTTTGATTCACCTTCCCCGGAGTGTTTAATTCACCTTCCCCGGAGTGTTTCATTCACCTTCCCCGGAGTGTTTAATTCACCTTCCCCGGAGTGTTTAATTCACCTTCCCCGGGGTGTTTAATTCACCTTCCCCGGAGTGTTTAATTCACCTTCCCCGGAATGTTTAATTCACCTTCCCCGGAATGTTTAATTCACCTTCCCCGGAGTGTTTAATTCACCTTCCCCCGTAGTGTTTAATTCAACTTCCCCGGAGTGTTTAATTCACCTTCCCCGAAGTGTTTAATTCACCTTCCCCGGAGTGTTTAATTCACCTTCCCCGGAGTGTTTAATTCACCTTCCCCGGGTTGTTTAATTCACCTTCCCCGGGTTGTTTAATTCACCTTCCCCGGAGTGTTTAATTCACCATCCCCGGAGTGTTTAATTCACCTTCCCTGAAGTGTTTAATTCACCTTCCCTGGGGTGTTTAATTCACCTTCCCCGGAGTGTTTGATTCACCTTCCCTGGATTGTTTAATTCACCTTCCCCAGAGTGTTTAATTCACCTTCCCCGGAGTGTTTAATTCACCTTCCCCGGAGTGTTTAATTCACCTTCCCTGTGGTGTTTAATTCACCTTCCCCGGGGTGTTTAATTCACCTTCCCCGGAGTGTTTAACTCACCTTCCCCGGAGTGTTTGATTCACCTTCGCTGGAGTGTTTAATTCACCTTCCCTGGAGTGTTTAATTCACCTTCCCCGGAGTGTTTAATTCACCTTCCCCGGAGTGTTTAATTCACCTTCCCCGGAGTGTTTGATTCACCTTCCCCGGAGTGTTTAATTCACCTTCCCCGGAGTGTTTCATTCACCTTCCCCGGAGTGTTTAATTCACCTTCCCCGGAGTGTTTAATTCACCTTCCCCGGGGTGTTTAATTCACCTTCCCCGGAGTGTTTAATTCACCTTCCCCGGAATGTTTAATTCACCTTCCCCGGAATGTTTAATTCACCTTCCCCGGAGTGTTTAATTCACCTTCCCCCGTAGTGTTTAATTCAACTTCCCCGGAGTGTTTAATTCACCTTCCCCGAAGTGTTTAATTCACCTTCCCCGGAGTGTTCAATTCACCTTCCCCGGAGTGTTTAATTCACCTTCCCGGGAGTGTTTAATTCACCTTCCCCGGAGTGTTTAATTCACCTTCCCCGAAGTGTTTAATTCACCTTCCCCGGAGTGTTTAATTCACCTTTACCAGAGTGTTTAATTCACCTTCCCCGGAGTGTTTAATTCACCTTCCCCGGAGTGTTTAATTCACCTTCCCCGGATTGTTTAATTCACCTTCCCCGGAGTGTTTAATTCACCTTCCCTGGAGTGTTTAATTCACCTTCCCCGGAGTGTTTTATTCATCTTCCCTGGTGTGTTTAATTCACCTTCCCCGGAGTGTTTAATTCACCTTCCCCGGAGTGTTTAATTCACCTTTGCCAGAGTGTTTAATTCACCTTCCCCGAAGTGTTTAATTCACCTTCCCCGGGGTGTTTAATTCACCTTCCCCGGAGTGTTTAATTCACCTTCCCTGAAGCGTTTAATTCACCTTCCCCGGGGTGTTTAATTCACCTTCCCCGGAGTGTTAAAATCAACTTCCCCGGAGTGTTTAATTCACCTACCGTGAAGTCTTTAATTCACCTTCCCCGGGGTGCTTAATACACCTTCCCCGGAGTGTTTAATTCACCTTCCCTGAAGTGTTTAATTCACCTTCCCCGGGGTGTTTAATTCACCTTCCCCGGAGTGTTTAATTCACCTTCCGCGGAGTGTTTACTTCACCTTCCCCGGAGTGTTTAATTCACCTTCCCCGGAGTGTTTAGTTCACCTTCCCTGGAGTGATTAATTCCCCTTCCCCGGAGTGTTTAATTCACCTTCCCCAGGGTGTTTAATTCACCTTCCCTGGGGTGTTTAATTCACCTTCCCCGGAGTGTGTAATTCACCTTCTCCGGGGTGTTTAATTCACCTTCCCCGGAGTGTTTAATTCACCTTCCCCGGAGTGTTTAATTCACCTTCCCTGAAGTGTTTAATTCACCTTCCCCGGAGTGTTTATTTCACCTTCCCCGGGGTGTTTAATTCACCATCCCTGGAGTGTTTAATTCACCTTCCGCGGAAAGTTTAATTCACCATCCCTGGAGTGTTTAATTCACCTTCCCCGGAGTGTTTAATTCACCTTCCCCGGAGTGTTTAATTCACTTTCCCCGGAGTGTTTAATTCACTTTCCCCGGAGTGTTTAATTCACATTCCCTGGAGTGTTTAATACACCTTCCCCGGAATGTTTAATTCACCTTCCCCGGAATGTTTAATTCACCTTCCCCGGAGTGTTTAATTCACCTTCCCCCGGAGTGTTTAATTCACCTTCCCCGGAGTGTTTAATTCACCTTCCCCGAAGTGTTTAATTCACCTTCCCCGGTGTGTTTAATTCACCTTCCCCGGAGTGTTTAATTCACCTTCCCTGGAGTGTTTAATTCACCTTCCCCGGAGTGTTTAATTCACCTTCCCCGAAGTGTTTAATTCGCCTTCCCCGGAATGTTTAATTCACCTTCCCCGGAGTGTTTAATTCACCTTCCCTGGAGTGTTAATTCAACTTCCCCGGAGTGTTTAATTCACCTTCCCCGGAGTGTGTAATTCACCTTCCCCGGAGTGTTTAATTCACCTTCCCCGGAGTGTTTAATTCACCTTCCCCGGAGTGTTTAATTCACCTTCCCCGGAGTGTTTAATTCACCTTCCCCGGGGTGTTTAATTCAACTTCCCTGGAGTGTTTAATTCACCTTCCCTGGAGTGTTTAATTCACCTTCCCCAGAGTGTTTAATTCACCTTCCCCGGAGTGTTTAATTCACCTTCACCAGAGTGTTTAATTCACCATCCCCGGAGTGTTTAATTCACCTTCCCCGGGGTGTTTAATTCACCTTCCCCGGGGTGTTTAATTCACCTTCCCCGGGGTGTTTAATTCACCTTCCCCGGAGTGTTTAATTCACCTTCCCCGGAGTGTTTAATTCACCTTCCCCGGGGTGTTTAATTGACCTTCCCTGGAGTGTTTAATTCACCTTCCCCGGAGTGTTTAATTCACCTTCCCCGGAGTGTTTAATTCACCTTTACCAGAGTGTTTAATTCACCTTCCCCGGAGTGTTAAATTCACCATCCCCGGAGTGTTTAATTCACCTTCCACGGGGTTTGTAATTCATCTACCCCGGAGTGTTTAATTCACCTTCCCCGGAGTGTTTATTTCACCTTCCCCGGAGTGTTTAATTCACCTTCCACGGGGTGTGTAATTCACCTTCCCCGGAGTGTTTAATTCACCATCCCCAGAGTGTTTAATTCACCTTCCCCGGAGTTTTTAAATCACCTTCCCCAGAGTGTTTAATTCACCTTCCCCGGAGTGTTTAATTCACCATCCCCAGAGTGTTTAATTCACCTTCCCCGGAGTTTTTAATTCACCTTCCCCGGAGTGTTAAATTCACCTTCCCCGGAGTGTTTTATTCACCTTCCCTGGAGTGTTTAATTCACCTTCCCCGAGTGTTTAATTCACCTTCCCCGGAGTTTTTAATTCACCTTCCCCGGAGTGTTAAATTCACCTTCCCCGGAGTGTTTTATTCACCTTCCCTGGAGTGTTTAATTCACCTTCCCCAGAGTGTTTAATTCACCTTCCCCGGAGTTTTTAATTCACCTTCCCCGGAGTGTTAAATTCACCTTCCCCGGAGTGTTTTATTCACCTTCCCCGGAGTGTTTAATTCACCTTCCCTGGAGTGTTTAATTCACCTTCCCCGGATTGTTTAATTCACCTTCCCTGGGGTGTTTAATTCACCTTCCCCGGAGTGTTTAATTTACCTTCCCTGAAGCGTTTAATTCACCTTCCCCGGGGTGTTTAATTCACCTTCCCCGGAGTGTTTAATTCAACTTCCCCGGAGTGTTTAATTCACCTACCCTGAAGTGTTTAATTCACCTTCCCCGGGGTGTTTTATTCACCTTCCCCGGAGTGTTTAATTCACCTTCCCCGGAGTTTTTAATTCACCTTCCCCGGAGTGTTAAATTCACCTTCCCCGGAGTGTTTTATTCACCTTCCCCGGGGTGTTTAATTCACCTTCCCCGGAGTGTTTAATTCACCTTCCCTGGAGTGTTTAATTCACCTTCCCCGGAGTGTTTTATTCATCTTCCCTGGTGTGTTTAATTCACCTTCCCCGGAGTGTTTAATTCACCTTCCCCGGAGTGTTTAATTCACCTTTGCCAGAGTGTTTAATTCACCTTCCCCTGAGTGTTTAAGTCACCTTCCCTGGAGTGTTTAATTCACCTTCCCCGGAGTGTTTAATTCACCTTCCCCGGAGTGTATAATTCACCTTCCCCGGGGTGTTTAATTCACCTACCCCGGAGTGTTTAATTCACCTTCCCCGGAGTGTTTAATTCACCTTCCCCGGAGTGTTTAATTCACCTTCCCCGGAGTGTTTAAATCACCTTCCCCGGAGTGTTTAATTCACCTTCCCGGGGTGTGTAATTCACCTTCCCCGGAGTGTTTAATTCACCTTCCCCGGAGTGTTTAATTCACCTTCCCCGGAGTGTTTAATTCACCTTCCCCGGAGTGTTTAATTCACCTTCCCCGGGTTGTTTAATTCACCTTCCCCGGAGTGTTTAATTCACCATCCCCGGAGTGTTTAATTCACCTTCCCTGAAGTGTTTAATTCACCTTCCCTGGAGTGTTTGATTCACCTTCCCTGGATTGTTTAATTCACCTTCCCCAGAGTGTTTAATTCACCTTCCCCGGAGTGTTTAATTCACCTTCCCCGGAGTGTTTAATTCACCTTCCCTGTGGTGTTTAATTCACCTTCCCCGGGGTGTTTAATTCACCTTCCCCGGAGTGTTTAACTCACCTTCCCCGGAGTGTTTGATTCACCTTCGCTGGAGTGTTTAATTCACCTTCCCTGGAGTGTTTAATTCACCTTCCCCGGAGTGTTTAATTCACCTTCCCCGGAGTGTTTAATTCACCTTCCCCGGAGTGTTTAATTCACCTTCCCCGGAGTGTTTCATTCACCTTCCCCGGAGTGTTTAATTCACCTTCCCCGGAGTGTTTAATTCACCTTCCCCGGAGTGTGTAATTCACCTTCCCCGGAGTGTTTAATTCACCTTCCCCGGGGTGTGTAATTCACCTTCCCCGGAGTGTTTAATTCACCTTCCCCGGGGTGTTTAATTCACCTTCCCCGGAGTGTTTCATTCACCTTCCCCGGAGTGTTTAATTCACCTTCCCCGGAGTGTTTAATTCACCTTCCCAGGAGTGTTTAATTCACCTTCCCCGGAGTGTTTCATTCACCTTCCCCGGAGTGTTTAATTCACCTTCCCCGGAGTGTTTAATTCACCTTCCCCGGAGTGTGTAATTCACCTTCCCCGGAGTGTATAATTCACCTTCCCGGGAGTGTTTAATTCACCTTCCGCAGAGTGTTTAACTCATCATCCCCGGAGTGTTTAATTCATCATCCCCGGAGGGTTTAATTCACCTTCCCCGGGGTGTTTAATTCACCTTCCCCGGGGTGTTTAATTAACCTTCCTCGGAGTGTTTAATTCACCTTCCCTGGAGTGTTTAATTCACCTTCCCTGGAGTGTTTAATTCACCTTCCCCGAAGTGTTTAATTCACCTTCCCCGGGGTGTGTAAATCACCTTCCCCAGGGTGTTTAATTCACCTTCCCCGGAGTGTTTAATTCACCTTCCCCGGAGTGTTTAATTCACCTTCCCCGAAGTGTTTAATTCACCTTCCCCGGCGTGTTTAATTCACCTTCCCCGGAGTTTTTAAATCACCTTCCCCAGAGTGTTTAATTCACCTTCCCCGGAGTGTTTAATTCACCATCCCCAGAGTGTTTAATTCACCTTCCCCGGAGTTTTTAATTCACCTTCCCCGGAGTGTTAAATTCACCTTCCCCGGAGTGTTTTATTCACCTTCCCTGGAGTGTTTAATTCACCTTCCCCGAGTGTTTAATTCACCTTCCCTGGAGTGTTTAATTCACCTTCCCCGGATTGTTTAATTCACCTTCCCTGGGGTGTTTAATTCACCTTCCCCGGAGTGTTTAATTTACCTTCCCTGAAGCGTTTAATTCACCTTCCCCGGGGTGTTTAATTCACCTTCCCCGGAGTGTTTAATTCAACTTCCCCGGAGTGTTTAATTCACCTACCCTGAAGTGTTTAATTCACCTTCCCCGGGGTGTTTTATTCACCTTCCCCGGAGTGTTTAATTCACCTTCCCCGGAGTTTTTAATTCACCTTCCCCGGAGTGTTTTATTCACCTTCCCCGGGGTGTTTAATTCACCTTCCCCGGAGTGTTTAATTCACCTTCCCTGGAGTGTTTAATTCACCTTCCCCGGAGTGTTTTATTCATCTTCCCTGGTGTGTTTAATTCACCTTCCCCGGAGTGTTTAATTCACCTTCCCCGGAGTGTTTAATTCACCTTTGCCAGAGTGTTTAATTCACCTTCCCCTGAGTGTTTAAGTCACCTTCCCTGGAGTGTTTAATTCACCTTCCCCGGAGTGTTTAATTCACCTTCCCCGGAGTGTATAATTCACCTTCCCCGGGGTGTTTAATTCACCTACCCCGGAGTGTTTAATTCACCTTCCCCGGAGTGTTTAAATCACCTTCCCCAGAGTGTGTAATTCACCTTCCCCGGGGTGTTTAATTCACCTTCCCCGGAGTGTTTAATTCACCTTCCCCGGAGTGTTTAATTCACCTTCCCCGGGGTGTTTAATTCACCTTCGCCGGAGTGTTTAATTCACCTTCCCCGGAGTGTTTAATTCACCTTCCCGGGGTGTGTAATTCACCTTCCCCGGAGTGTTTAATTCACCTTCCCCGGAGTGTTTAAATCACCTTCCCCGGAGTGTTTAATTCACCTTCCCGGGGTGTGTAATTCACCTTCCCCGGAGTGTTTAATTCACCTTCCCCGGAGTGTTTAATTCACCTTCCCCGGAGTGTTTAATTCACCTTCCCCGGAGTGTTTAATTCACCTTCCCCGGGTTGTTTAATTCACCTTCCCCGGAGTGTTTAATTCACCATCCCCGGAGTGTTTAATTCACCTTCCCTGAAGTGTTTAATTCACCTTCCCTGGGGTGTTTAATTCACCTTCCCCGAAGTGTTTGATTCACCTTCCCTGGATTGTTTAATTCACCTTCCCCAGAGTGTTTAATTCACCTTCCCCGGAGTGTTTAATTCACCTTCCCCGGAGTGTTTAACTCACCTTCCCCGGAGTGTTTGATTCACCTTCGCTGGAGTGTTTAATTCACCTTCCCTGGAGTGTTTAATTCACCTTCCCCGGAGTGTTTAATTCACCTTCCCCGGAGTGTTTAATTCACCTTCCCCGGAGTGTTTGATTCACCTTCCCCGGAGTGTTTAATTCACCTTCCCCGGAGTGTTTCATTCACCTTCCCCGGAGTGTTTAATTCACCTTCCCCGGAGTGTTTAATTCACCTTCCCCGGAGTGTGTAATTCACCTTCCCCGGAGTGTTTAATTCACCTTCCCCGGGGTGTGTAATTCACCTTCCCCGGAGTGTTTAATTCACCTTCCCCGGGGTGTTTAATTCACCTTCCCCGGAGTGTTTCATTCACCTTCCCCGGAGTGTTTAATTCACCTTCCCCGGAGTGTTTAATTCACCTTCCCAGGAGTGTTTAATTCACCTTCCCCGGAGTGTTTCATTCACCTTCCCCGGAGTGTTTAATTCACCTTCCCCGGAGTGTTTAATTCACCTTCCCCGGAGTGTGTAATTCACCTTCCCCGGAGTGTATAATTCACCTTCCCGGGAGTGTTTAATTCACCTTCCGCAGAGTGTTTAACTCATCATCCCCGGAGTGTTTAATTCATCATCCCCGGAGGGTTTAATTCACCTTCCCCGGGGTGTTTAATTCACCTTCCCCGGGGTGTTTAATTAACCTTCCTCGGAGTGTTTAATTCAGCTTCCCTGGAGTGTTTAATTCACCTTCCCTGGAGTGTTTAATTCACCTTCCCCGAAGTGTTTAATTCACCTTCCCCGGGGTGTGTAAATCACCTTCCCCAGGGTGTTTAATTCACCTTCCCCGGAGTGTTTAATTCACCTTCCCCGGAGTGTTTAATTCACCTTCCCCGAAGTGTTTAATTCACCTTCCCCGGCGTGTTTAATTCACCTTCCACGGAGTGTTTAATTCACCTTCCCCGGAGTGTTTAATTCACCATCCCCGGAGTGTTTAATTCACCTTCCCCGGAGTGTTTAATTCACCTTCCCCGGAGTGTTTTATTCACCTTCCCCGGAGTGTTTTATTCACCTTCCCCGGGGTGTTTAATTCAACTTCCCTGGAGTGTTTAATTCACCTTCCCTGGAGTGTTTAATTCACCTTCCCCAGAGTGTTTAATTCACCTTCCCCGGAGTGTTTAATTCACCTTCCCCAGAGTGTTTAATTCACCTTCCCTGGAGTTTTTAATTCACCTTCCCCAAAGTGTTTAATTCACCTTCCCCGGAGTGTTTAATTCACCTTCCCCGAAGTGTTTAATTCACCTTCCCCGGAGTGTATAATTCACCTTCCCCGGAGTGTTTAATTCACCTTCTCCGGAGTGTTTAATTCACCTTCCCCGGGGTGTTTAATTCACCTTCCCCGGAGTGTTTAATTCACCTTCCCCGGAGTGTTTAATTCACCTTCCCCGAAGTGTTTAATTCACCTTCCCCGGAGTGTTTAATTCACCTTCCCCGGAGTGTTTAATTCACCTTCACCGGAGTGTTTAATTCACCATCCCCGGAGTGTTTAATTCACCTTCTCCGGAGTGTTTAATTCACCTTCCCCGGAGTGTTTAATTCACCTTCCGCGTAGTGTTTAATTCACCTTCCCCGGGGTGTTTAATTCAACTTCCCTGGAGTGTTTAATTCACATTCCCAGGAGTGTTTAATTCACCTTCCCCAGAGTGTTTAATTCACCTTCCCCGGAGTGTTTAATTCACCTTCCCCAGAGTGTTTAATTCACCATCCCCGGAGTGTTTAATTCACCTTCCCCGGGGTGTTTAATTCACCTTCCCCGGGGTGTTTAATTCACCTTCCCCGGGGTGTTTAATTCACCTTCCCCGGAGTGTTTAATTCACCTTCCCCGGGGTGTTTAATTCACCGTCCCTGGAGTGTTTAATTCACCTTCCCCGGAGTGTTTAATTTACCTTCCCCGGAGTGTTTAATTCACCTTTACAAGAGTGTTTAATTCACCTTCCCCGAAGTGTTTAATTCACCTTCCCTGGAGTGTTTAATTCACCTTCCCCGGAGTGTTAAATTCAACATCCCCGGA
Organism: Somniosus microcephalus; assembly: GCF_052327205.1. NCBI lineage: Eukaryota > Metazoa > Chordata > Chondrichthyes > Squaliformes > Somniosidae > Somniosus > Somniosus microcephalus. Next base: position 4,333,532 of record NC_141008.1, read on the forward strand.
GTGTTTAATTCACCTTCCACGGGGTGTGTAATTCACCTACCCCGGAGTGTTTAATTCACCTTCCCCGGAGTGTTTAATTCACCTTCCCCGGAGTGTTCAATTCACCTTCCCCGGAGTGTTTAATTCACCTTCCCCGGAGTGTTTAATTCACCTTCCCCGGAGTGTTTAATTCACCATCCCCCGAGTGTTTAATTCACCTTCCCCGGAGTGTTTAATTCACCTTCCCCGGAGTGTTTAATTCACCTTCCCCAGAGTGTTTAATTCAGCATCCCCAGAGTGTTTAATTCACCTTCCCCGGAGTGTTTAATTCACCTTCCCCGGAGTGTTCAATTCACCTTCCCCGGAGTGTTTAATTCACCTTCCCCGGAGTGTTTAATTCACCTTCCCCGGAGTGTTTAATTCACCATCCCCGGAGTGTTTAATTCACCTTCCCCGGAGTGTTTAATTCACCTTCCCCGGAGTGTTTAATTCACCTTCCCCGGAGTGTTTAATTCACCATCCCCGGAGTGTTTAATTCACCTTCCCCGGAGTGTTTAATTCACCTTCCCCGGAGTGTTTAATTCACCTTCCCCGGAGTGTTTTATTCACCTTCCCCGGGGTGTTTAATTCAACTTCCCTGGAGTGTTTAATTCACCTTCCCTGGAGTGTTTAATTCACCTTCCCCAGAGTGTTTAATTCACCTTCCCCGGAGTGTTTAATTCACCTTCCCCAGAGTGTTTAATTCACCTTCCCTGGAGTGTTTAATTCACCTTCCCCGAAGTGTTTAATTCACCTTCCCCAGGGTGTGTAAATCACCTTCCCCGGGGTGTTTAATTCACCTTCCCCGGAGTGTTTAATTCACCTTCCCCGGAGTGTTTAATTCACCTTCCCCGAAGTGTTTAATTCACCTTCCCCGGAGTGTTTAATTCACCTTCCCCGGAGTGTTTAATTCACCTTCACCGGAGTGTTTAATTCACCATCCCCGGAGTGTTTAATTCACCTTCCCCGGAGTGTTTAATTCACCTTCCCCGGAGTGTTTAATTCACCTTCCCCGGAGTGCTTAATTCACCTTCCCCGGGGTGTTTAATTCAACTTCCCTGGAGTGTTTAATTCACCTTCCCAGGAGTGTTTAATTCACCTTCCCCAGAGTGTTTAATTCACCTTCCCCGGAGTGTTTAATTCACCTTCCCCAGAGTGTTTAATTCACCATCCCCGGAGTGTTTAATTCACCTTCCCCGGGGTGTTTAATTCACCTTCCCCGGGGTGTTTAATTCACCTTCCCCGGGGTGTTTAATTCACCTTCCCCGGAGTGTTTAATTCATCTTCCCCGGGGTGTTTAATTCACCGTCCCTGGAGTGTTCAATTCACCTTCCCCGGAGTGTTTAATTTACCTTCCCCGGAGTGTTTAATTCACCTTTACCAGAGTGTTTAATTCACCTTCCCCGGAGTGTTTAATTCACCTTCCCTGGAGTGTTTAATTCACCTTCCCCGGAGTGTTAAATTCAACATCCCCGGAGTGTTTAATTCACCTTCCCCGGAGTGTTTAATTCACCTTCCCCGGAGTGTTCAACTCACCTTCCCCGGAGTGTTCAATTCACCTTCCCCGGAGTGTTTAATTCACCTTCC
>NC_141008.1:4335636-4535636 GCF_052327205.1 Somniosus microcephalus
AAAAAGTGAGTTTAAATCCCACCCACCATGGCAGTTTGAGATTTTAGATTCAGTTTTTAAAAATCCTAAAATAAAAAGCTGGTGTCAGTAAAGTGACCACGAAGCTGTTGGGTTGTGGTAACAATCGAAGTGGTTCACTGATGTCCTGCAGGAAGGAGATCTGCGGTCTGGCCTATAGGTGACTCCAGTCCCAGAGCAATGTGGTTAACTCTTAACTGCCCTCTGAAATGGCCCAGCAAGTTCAGGGCAACTAGAGGTGGAGCTGTACAAAACGCTGGTTAGGCCACAGCTGGAATACTGTGTGCAGTTCTGGTCGCCACACTATAGGAAGGATGTGATTGCATTAGAGAGGGTGCAGAGGAGCTTCACCAGGATGTTACCTGGGCTGGAGCGCTTCAGCTATGAAGAGAGACTGGGCAGGCTGGGGTTGTTTCCCTTAGAGCAGAGAAGGCTGAGTGGGGACCTGATTGAGGTGTACAAAATTATGAGGGGCATAGATAGGGTAGATAGAAAGGGACTTTTCCCCTTAGTAGAGGGGTCAATAACCAGGGGCACAGTTTCAAGGTAAGGGGCAGGAGGTTTAGAGGGGATTTGAGGAAAAATTTCTTCACCCAGAGGGTGGTGGGAATCTGGAACTCACTGCCTGAAAGGGTGGTAGAGGCAGGAACCCTCACAACATTCAAGAAGCATTTAGATGAGCACTTGAAACGCCATAGCATACAAGGCTACAGACCAAGTGCTGCAAGGTGGAATTAGCATAGACAGGGCTTGATGGCCGGCACGGACACGATGGGCCGAAGGGCCTCTTTCTGTGCTGTCTAACTCTATGACTCAATGATTCTATGAGGGATGGGCAATCATTGCCAGCCTTGCCAGTGATGCCCACGCTCAGAATTATTTTTTTAAATATCCGTTCGTTATCATCATGTATAAACCTTTGGCCTTGAATTATTAAATGAGGAAAGTGCAGATGGTTACTGAAAACATAGACTTCCAATGGAAAACCCTCAACCCCTGTGCTATGAAGAGGAGGAGGGTGGTGAGCTGGAAAAGGCTAGCTTGAGGGCTCTTAGAGTGAGGCGTCACAGAAGCCACTCACCAGGATTACTAGGCCAAGAAGCTCTTCCACTCACCAGGATTACTAGGCCAAGAAGCTCTTCCACTCACCAGGATTACTAGGCCAAGAAGCTCTTCCACTCACCAGGATTACTAGGCCAAGAAGCTCTTCCACTCACCAGGATTACTAGGCCAAAAAGCTCTTCCACTCACCAGGATTACTAGGCCAAGAAGCTCTTCCACTCACCAGGATTACTAGGCCAAGAAGCTCTTCCACTCACCAGGATTACTAGGCCAAAAAGCTCTTCCACTCACCAGGATTACTAGGCCAAGAAGCTCTTCCACTCACCAGGATTACTAGGCCAAGAAGCTCTTACATAGATTCCTTTGCACTTCCCCTCCAAGCCTATTGGGAAAGTAAGCCAACAGTTGGTTGACGATCTGTAGCTCGCTTCCACCAGCAGAACAGCATTTTCAGTACCAGTGCTTTGAATTTATTTGCAACTGGGTCCTTCCAGGGAGCCTCTGCCACATTAGTCATGCAGCAGCACTCCATTGCATTAAGGAAGGTGACAAATGCACTATTCAGGCAGGCCTTGTACTTCATGCCCTTCCCAATGGAACTAGAGAAGCAAAGAGAAAGGTATCCCAAACCGGAGACTAGCAGGATTCCCACAGGTGCAAAAAGCAATTTATGGAACAAAAGTGACACTCAGGGCCTCATATGACAATCTTCTCAATTTTATAAACAGTTAAGGCTTTAACTATTTCTATTAATTTGCAGGTATTGTGCGATGCCAATGACCTCATCCTGCACGTGACTGCCATATACTCAGGAAGCTACAGATTATATAGAATTTACAACACAAAGACAGGCCATTCAGCCCAACTGGTCCGTGCCAGTGTTTATGCTCCACATGAGCCTCCGCCCACCTTAATAAATCTCACCCTATCAGCATCTCCTTCTATTTCTTTCTCCCTCATGTGTTAAATTAATCTATGCTGTTCTTCTCGAGCACTGCGTGTGGTAGCAGTTCCACATTCTCACCACTCTCTGGGGAAAGAAGTTGCTCCTGAACGTTGCCATGGTGCTGTGACAATTTACCATTGCACCCCCAATGACTTGGAGCCATCGATCAAGATGATTGATTGGCTATCAGGGTTATCCTCTGCAGTCATGGTTTATGATTCCAGTAAGGCATCCACAGACAGAGGGTGACCACAGATGTAATGAGGCTCCAGATAGTACAGGAAGTGTCATAGGGCGCACGTTATGAATTCTCAATAACTCTAAATCTGGTGGAGCCCAGCAATATACTCCAGCGCGAGCGTCGAGAATCATTTCAACTTGCTGTATACTACGTAACATTGTAATTAAGAAAGGCTTGGTGCCTGAGGGTGCTGAAAGAGATGATGTGGGGAAGGGCCTCCGTCCCCACACCATGTGGACGTGGCACAGGATGGGGAGAATGTGGAGCAGGAGAGCCAGCAGCCAATGTCATCAGTACCACTTCGTGTAAAGAAGGAAAGAAAAAGCTTGCATTTATATATGGTCACTGTTGTAATGTGGGAAGCGCGCCAGCCAATTTGTACACAGCAACCTCCCAGAAACCAGATAATCTACTTTTTTAATGATGTTGGTTAAGGGATAAATATTGGCCAGGACACCATGGAGAACTCCCCCTGCTCTTCTTCCAAATAGTGCCATCGCATTTGTGCACAAGAGAGTCCAAGGCTGCTAGATGCTGCAGGAAAGGCAGAAGTAGGTTTAAGGAATGAAACACAGTTAATTTAAAGCTTTGCAGAATTCCTCTGTCGATTTGCTCCTGCCAAATACTTTCACATCTGTCTTTCTGACATTTTTTGTGGGGCTGGACCCTCTCAACAACAACTTGCATTTACATAACGCCTTTAACATAGTAAAACGTCCCAAGACGCTTCACAGGGAGTGTTATCAAACAAAATTTGACACATATGGAAATATTAGGGTTGATGACCAAAAGCTTGGTCAAAGTGGTAGGTTTTAAGGAGCGTCTTAAAGGAGGAAAGAGAGGTAGCGAGGCGGAGAGGTTTAGGGCGGGAACTCCAGAGCTTAGGGCCCAGACAACAGAAGGCACGGTCACCAATGTTTGAGCGATTATAATCAGGGATGCTCAGGAGGTCAGAATTAGAGGAATGCAGATATCTCAGGGGGTTGTGGGGCTGGAGGAGATTACAGAGATAGGGAGGGGTGAGGCCATGGAGGGATTTGAAAACAAGAATGAGAATTCTCTTCAGATAAGCCGCAAAAGGGGTTTACCATTGGAGATTCCCCTGTACCTCCCCATTGAAGAAGAGGAAGAGTGGAGAGCGGCCGTGAGGCTGCACCAAAGATGCACGGCGCCACACCAAGAGCGCACAGCAAAGATGCTCCTAACTACATTTGGCGGGGAGCTGCAGCAACTTGAATAGGAAGCACATTTCCTGGCTCCAAAACACATTCATGTCACACTGATATAGGAGACCTTCTGGCCACTGCACAAACATCTGCCTCTCTTCAGGCCATGATTTTTAGAACTATAGAAGTTTACACACAGCTGGAGGCCATTCAGCCACTCCCTGTGGCAAAGCAATCTCTGTAAAGAAAGTTCTTGTAGCCTCTCTCCTCATTCTCGTAGTGATAACTTTAAATTGATAATCACTCATCCAAACCAGAGGAAATAGTCTTCTGCCATTCACATTATCAAAGCCCTTCACAATTTTAAAAACTTCTATTAAATCTCCTCTTCGACTTCTCTGCCCCAGTGGCAGTAGTTCCAGGATCTCAAGTATCTCATAATTAGAGTTTCCCACCCACCCCGGTATAAAAAGCAGGAACTAAGTGTCACAAAACATCTTTGAAAGTTCTCTATCTGAATGCACGTAGCATTCGTAACAAAATAGACGAGTTAATGGCACAAATAACTACATATGGGTATGACCTTGTGGCCATTACAGAAACATGGCTGCAGGGTGACAATGCCTGGGAATTAAACATACCAGGTTATTTAACGATCAGGAAGGACAGGCAGGAAGGAAGGGGAGGTGGGGTGGCTATGTTAATAAAGGAAGTAATCACTGTAATACAGAGAAATGATATTGGGTCAAAAGATCAGGATAATGAAACAGTTTGGGCAGAGGTAAGGAATAATAAGGGGAAAAAAACACTGGTGGGCGTAGTCTATAGGCCTCCGAACAGTGGCAACTCTGTTGGACGGAGTATCAATCAGGAAATAGTTGAGGCTTGTAATAAGGGAACATCTATAATTATGGGGAATTTTAACTATCATATTAATTGGACAAATCAAATTGGGCAGGGCTGCCTTGAGGATGAGTTCATTGAGTGTATTAGGGATGGGTTTCTTGAGCAGTATGTAACTGAACCGACCAGGGGGCAAGCAACCTTAGATCTGGTCCTGTGTAACAAGACAGGATTAATTAAAAATGTCCTAGTAAAGGATCCCCTTGGAATGAGTGACCATAACATGGTTGAATTCCATATTCAATTAGAGGGTGAGAAGGTTGGCTCTCAAACAAGCGTGCTAAGTTTGAATAAAGGAGACTATGAAGGTATGAGAGTGGAATTGAGTAGAGTGGATTGGGAAAATAGATTAAAGGGTAAGACGATACATGATCAGTGGTGTACATTTAAGGAGTTATTTTACAACTTCCAAAAAATATATATTCCACTGAGAAGAAAAGGGTGTAAAAGAAAAGACAGCCATCCGTGGCTAAGTAAAGAAATTAAGGATAGTATTCGACTAAAAACAAGGGCATATAAGGTAGCCAAATCTAGTGGGAGGATAGAGGATTGGGAAAACTTTAAAAGACAGCAAAAAATAACAAAAAGATTGATTAAGAAAGGGAAGATAGATTATGAAAGTAAATTAGCAAAAAATATAAAAACAGATAGTAAGAGTTTTTATAGTTATATAAAAAGAAAAAGGGTGGCTAAAGTAAATGTTGGTCCCTTAGAGGATGAGACCGGGAAATTAATGGTGGGAAATATGGAGATGGCAAAAACACTGAATGAATATTTTACTGACTGCTGGTGTTGCTGCAGCCACACTCTTTGAGCCACAGGAACTAACTGTGGTATAAAACGCCCCACACACACTGACACAACACAGGTAAATGTACTTCACGGGGATAGTTACTTAACAAACATCTGCCACCATTCAGTGACCAAGGAAGTAAAGCTTCCGACATGTCTTCCCTTTTCCTCAACTGAGGATTCCCCTCTACCGTGGTTGACATGGCCCTCGACCGTGTCCGTTCTATCTCCCGCACTTCTGCCCTCACCCCTGCCCCTCCCTCCCGGAACCACGATAGGGTTTCCCTTGTCCTCACCTTTCACCCCACCAGCCTCCACATTCAACGGATCATCCTCCGCCATTTCCGCCACCTCCAACGTGATCCCACCACCAAACACATCTTCCCCCCCCTCCCCTTTCAGCATTCCGTAGGGACCGCTCCCTCCGAGACACCCTAGTCGACTCCTCTATCACCCCCAACAGCCCTTCCCCTTCGCCTGGCACCTTCCCGTGCAAGCGCAGGAGATGTAACACCAGCCCCTATACCTCCCCCCTTCCCACCGTCCGGGGCCCCAAACACCCCTTCCAGGTGAAATAGCGATTTACTTGTACTTCTTGCAATCTAGTATACTGTATTCGCTGCTCACGATGTGGTCTCATCTACATTGGGGAGACCAAACGCAGATTGGGTGACCGCTTTGCGGAACACCTCCGTTCAGTCCGTAAGGGTGACCCCGAGCTTCTGGTCGCCTGTCATTTTAATTCACCGCTCCATTCCCACTCGGACCTCACCGTCCTCGGCCTCTTGCATTATTGCACAGAAGCTCAACGTAAACTCGAGGAACAGCACCTCATCTTCCGATTAGGCAATTTGCAGCCTTCCGGACTCAATATCGAGTTCAACAATTTCAGATCATAACCTCGGCCCCTATTACATTTTTACTTATATATTTTTTTCCACCCCTTTGTTTTAGGTTTTCCTTTCCCCCCCCCTTTCCTTCTTTTTTTTCTCTCTCCCACATGGCAGCTGTCTCCCATCCTGCCAGTACACTTCACACCTAATCTGAGCCGTCTTTTGTCTCCACTGTCCTATTACCATCTCGTCTGGTTTTGAATACCTCTTAATGTCTCTTTACTTCTTTTGTTCTATCGCAGCCCTGCCTTCGGCCTATTTCATTTCCTTTCCAGTTTGAAAAAGGGTTAGACCCGAAACGTCGACTCTATTTTCTCTCCACGGATGTTGCCTGGCCTGCTGAGTTTTTCCAGCATTTTCTGTTGTTATTTCGGATTTCCAGCATCTGCAGTATTTTGCTATCATCGAAGTAAAGCAGCCACAACGATCAAAACACTCACACTCTCTCTGCTTTTCATCTCACCATTAAACGCACAGACAGGTCACCGTTCACATGCACACGCCGTGTGAATACGAGCACTGAGCCCACATGACCAGCAACGGTGCTTTTACTCATTTTTATTTACCAATCAGAAATGAAATTCGCTACATGTGGCTAGTGGCTGATGTCCTGGGCAACACTGAGCAGAACTCTGCTGTTCAGCAGCCTGTTGCGGCATCAGATAATTTAATAAATTCTATGAAACAAGGCAAAAAATGACTTTCAATTCCTCTGAAAACCACCACCACTTTTTTCTTAAAATAACATGCGTCCCTCAAGAAATAGAACTTATATCCAATGTCCCATCTAAGTTCTGTGAGCTGCGTCATGCTGTACTCTGACCAACGCAGTCAATTTTAATATTTCCAATGTTCCCCACACTGTAGACAGTGACTTAAAGACATTCACTGTCCCAAAGAGTGAAAGGAAATCAGAGTGTGCGTTACCCTGAAATAATGTCCCGAGGCCAGGACACACAGCTGACCAGCCCAGCCCTGCAAACTATTTAAAATGACATCCAGTATTACCAGGGATACAATGAATGACTGAAGAGAGCGGGTCTGAGCTATCACACACACAAAATGGACACAGTCCTCAAACTAAGTGCTCCAAACAAACTATCAGAGAATAATGGAAATACAATGAATTACAAGGTAATATTTGTTAGGGGAACTGAAGCTGTACTCACCCCCCTCACAGAAGCAATGCTAGTATTGACAGAGTGACTATGTTGAAAGCACAGTTAGAATGGGAACCACAGGAAACAGCGAACACCCGAGCTCCCAGGAAGCTGCCCTGCACGGTGACAGTGTACAACTCAATCTGATCTCTTCAGATAAGAAGGCAGGAGCGCTGTGTCTGCAGGAAATCACTCACCATTAAACAAACTAAAGGGATCGACAAGGCAAGTTCACCAATCCTGTGCTCCCAACGTGAACTGCACTCGACAACAACAACTTGTATTTATATAGCGCCCATAACACAGTAAAACGTCCCAATGTGCTGCACAAGAGAATTAAAAGACAAAAAATTTGACACGAGCCATATAAGGAAATTTTTTTTGAAGAGGTAACAGTAGATGTAATTTATCTAGATTTTCAAAAGGCCTTCGATAAGGTACCCCATAATAGACTGATGAACAAGGTCACAGAATGCAGAGTCAGGGGACAAGTAGCAGAATGGATTGCTGGCTGGCTTCAGGACCGAAAGCAGAGAGTAGGGGTAAAGGGTAGCTATTCACAGTGGCAGAAAGTGGGTAGTGGTGTTCCACAAGGATCGGTGCTGGGACCACTGCTATTCACAATTTACATTAATGATTTAGACTTTGAAATCAAAAACACAATTTCTAAATTTGTAGATGACACCAAATTGGGAGGGGGGGGGGGCGGTAGTCAATACAGAGGAAGACTGCAAAAAGTTACAGGAGGACATTAATAAACTTGCAGAATGGGCATATACAGGAAACTTTTTTTTATCCGGCACCGATGGGACCGACATGGTGCCGATTCATCAAAAATTCCGGATAACCGAAAGCTATAGTAAAAGATACGGAGAGATGAGAGCTCCGTATAAAGCAACAAACCCTGTTGCTTAGCAACAGGTTCAGAACAATGGCCTCAAGTTCCAAGCGTCTCTGTAGCTTAGCAACAGGTGCAGCCACACCCTTGCACAGCAACAGATGGAGGAAAGCAAGTACAATATGAAGTAAAACTTACCTGAACCTACTCCTGAATTTTGCCGGTTAACCGAGATTTCCAGTTATTTAGGTGCCGGTAAATCAAAAGTTTCCTGTAATTGGCAAATGAAGTTCAACACAGACAAATGTGAGGTATTACATTTTGGTAGGAAGAATAGGGAGGTCACTTATCACTTGGAGGGTGTGAGTCCGGGGGGGGCGGGGCAAGGGGTAGAAGAACAAAGGGATCTCGGAGTACAAATACACAAATCACTAAAAGTTGCGACACAGGTTTGCAAGGCCATAAAAAAAGCAAACCAAGCACTAGGGTTTATTTCCAGAGGGATAGAATTGAAAAGTAGGGAAGTTATGCTAAACCTGTATCGAACCTTGGTTAGACCACACTTGGAGTATTGCGTACAGTTCTGGTCGCCATATTATAAAAAGGATACAGAGACACTGGAGAGGGTGCAGAGAAGATTTACAAGGATGATACCAGAAATGCGAGGGTATACATATCAGGAAAGGATGAACAGGCTGGGTCTCTTTCCTCTTGAAAAAAGGCTGAGGGGTGACCTAATAGAGGTCTTTAAAATTATGAGAAGTTTTGATAGAGTGGATACAGAGAGAGTGTTTCCACTTGTGGGGAAGAGCATAACTAGAGGCCATCAATATAAGATAGTCACCAAGAAATCCAATAGGGAATTCAGAAGAAACTTCTTTACCCAGAGAGTGGTGAGAATGTGGAACTCGCTACCACAGGAAGTGGTTGAAGTGAATAGTATAGACACATTTAAGGGGAGGCTGGACAAGCATATGAGGGAGAAGGGAATAGAGGGTTATGCTGGTAAATTTAGATGAGGAAAGATGGGAGGAGGCTCGAGTGGAGCATAATCACTGGCATGGACTGGTTGGGCGAATGGTCTGTTTATGTGATGTATATCCGATGGAATCCTATGTAATCCTACGTAAAATTAGGGCAAGTGACCAAAAGCTTGATCAAAGAGGTTGGTTTTAAGGAGCGTCTTAAAGGAGGAAAGAGAGGTAGTGAGGTGGAGAGCTTTAGGGAGGGAATTCCAGAGCTTAGGGCCTAGGCAACAGAAGGCACGGCCACCAAAGGTTGAGCAACTAGGGATGCTCAAGAGGCCAGAATTAGAGGAGCGCAGATATCTCGGGGGGTTGTGGGGCTGAAGGAGATTACAGAGATAGGAAGGGGCGAGGCCACGGAGGAATTTGAAAACTAGGGTGAGAATTTTGAAATCGAGGCATTGCTTAACCAGGAAACTATGGTCTTAAATCTAAACAAAGCAAACTATGTAGAAATGAGGGATGATTTGGCTAAAGTAGATTGTGAAACTACATTAAAAGATCTGACAATGGACGAGCAATAGCTAGCATTTAAAGAATTAATACATAATTTACAACAAATTTAAGGCAAGAGAAGTTAAAGATAGTATTAGATCAAAGGAAGGGGCTTATAATGTTGCCAAAAAGAGTAGTAAGCCTGAGGATTGGGAGGATTTTAGAATTCAGCAAAGGAAAACCAAGAAATTGACGAAGAAAGGGAAAATAGATTATGAGAGTAAACTAGCGAGAGACATAAAAACAGACTGTAAAAGCTTCTATGGGTATGTAAAAAGGAAAAGATTAGTGAAAGTAAATGTGGGTCCCTTAGAGGCTGAGACAGGAGAAATTATAATGGGGAATAAGGAAATGGCAGAGAAATTAAACAAATACTTTGGTCTATCTTCACAGAAGAAGACGCAAAAAACCTCCTGGAAATAGTGGAGAACCAAGGCTCTAGCGAGAATGAGGAACAAAAAGAAATTAGTATCAGTAAAAAATTAGTACTGGAGAAATTAATGGGACTGAAAGTCAATAAATCCCCTGGACTTGATGGCCTACATCCTAGGGTTTTGAAAGAGGTGGCTATAGACACAGTGGATGCATTGGTTGTCATCTTCCAAAATTCCATAGATTCTAGAATGTTTCCCGCGGATTGGAAGGTAGCAAATGTAACCCCACTATTTAAGAAAGGAGGGAGAGAGAAAACTGGGAACAACAGACCAGTTAGCCTGACATCAATAGTAGGGAAAATGCTAGAATCCATTATTAAGGACGTGGTAACAGGGCACTTAGAAAATAATAATAGGATTGGGCAGAGTCAACATGGATTTATGAAAGGGAAATCATGTTTGACAAATCTGTTAAAGTTTTTTGAAGTTGTAACAAGCAGAATAGATAAGGGGGAACCAGTGGATGTGGTGTATTTGGATTTTCAGAAGGCATTCGATAAGGTGCCACACAAGAGGTTATTAAACAAAATTAGGGCCCATGGGATTCGGGCTAATATACTGGCATGGATTGAGGTTTGGTTAATGGACAGAAAACAGAGAGTAGGAATAAACAGGTCATTTTTGGGTTGGCAGGCTGTAACTAGTGGGGTACCGCAAGGATCAGTGCTTGGGCCTCAGCTATTCACAATCAACATCAATGATTTGGATGAGGGGACCAAATGTAATATATCCAAGTTTGCTGATGATACAAAGCTACTCCATCAAAGCCCTTCATTTTTTGGAACACCTCTATTAAATCTCCACTTAACCTTCTCTGCTCTAAGGAGAACTATCCCAGCTTCTCCAGTCTCTTCACATAACAAAGTTCCCTCCTCCCTGGAACCATTCTAGTAAATCTCCTCTGCACCCTCTCCAAGGCCTTGACATCCTTCCTAAAGTGTAGTGCCCAGAATTTGACACAATGCTCCAACTTCAGAATGAAATCTAGTCTGACACTCCAGTGCAGTACTGAGGGAGTTCTCTTCTTAGGCAGTCCCTGGGAACCGAGGATGACTTGCTTCCACACTAAAAATGTGTTCTCAGGTGACTGATGAGTCCAATGCGGGACCTACAGTCTCTATCACAGGTGGGGCAGACGGTGGTTGAAGGGACGGGTGGGTGGGGTGCTTGGGTTGATGGGCGCTCCTTCCGCTGTTTGCGCTTGGCTTCCGCTTGCTCCCGGTGAAGAGACTCGAGGTGTTCGGCGCCTTCCCGGATGCTTCTCCTCTACTTTGTGCGGGCTTGGGCCAGGGATTCCCAGGTGTCACTTTTTCAAGGGGGCTTTGAGGGTGTCCTTGAAGCGTTTCCTCTGCCCACCTGGGGCTCTCTTGCCGTGCCGGAGCTCCGAGTAGAGCACTTGTTTTGGGAGTCTCGTATCAGGCATATGGACGATGTGGCCTGTTCATCGGAGCTGATCGAGCGTGCTCAAAACTTTGATGCTGAGGATGTTGGTCTGAGCAAAAACACTGATGAGGGCAGCTAAATTTGAGGAGGACACTCCTGCCAATGGGTTTGCAGGATCTTGCGGAGGCAGCGTTAGGGGTACCTCTCCAGTGCTTTGAGGTGCCTGCTGTACATGGTCCATGTCTCTGAAGCATACAGGAGGACGGGTATCACCGCTGCCCTGTAGACCATGAGCTTGGTGCTGGGTTTGAGGTCCTGGTTTTCAAACACTCTCTTCCTCAGGCGACCAAAGGCTGCACTGGCACACTGAAGGCAGTGTTGGACTTTGTCATCGACGTCTGCCCTTGTTGACAATAGGCTCCCGAGGTATGGAAAGTGGTCCACGTTGTCCAAGGTCTCGTCATGGATTTTGATAATCGGTTAGCAGTACTGTGTGGCGGGGGCAGGTTGGTAGAGGACCTTTGTTTTACGGATGTTTAGTGTAAGGCCCATGCTCTCGTACGCTTCGGTGAAGGTGTTGACGATAGTTTGGAGTTCGGCCTCAGAGTGTGCGCAGATGCAAGCATCATCTGCATACTGTAATTCGACGACAGAGGATGGGACGACCTTGGATCTGGACTGGAGGCGACAGAGGTTGAACAGTTTCCCGTTTGTTCTGTAGACTAGCTCTACTCCAGTGGGGAGCTTACTGAGGGTGAGATGGAGCATTGCAGCAAGGAAGATCAAGAAGAGTGTTGGTGCGATGACACAGCCTTGCTTGACCCCAGTCTGTACGTGAATTGGGTGGTGGAACCGTTGGTCAGGATCACAGCTTGCATGTCATCGTGAAGCAGGCGGAGGATGGTGACAAACTTTTGAGGGCAGCTAAATTTGAGGAGGACACTCCATAATCCCTCGCGGTTAACGGTGTCGAAGGCCTTTATGAGGTCAAAGAAGGACATGTACAGCGGTTGGTGCTGTTCCCTGCATTTCTCTTGTAGTTGACGCGTGGTGAAGATCATGTCCATTGTGCCCCTTAGTGGGTGGAATCTGCATTTCGACTCTGGGAGGAGCTCTTCAGCCACTGGGAGAAGGCGATTGAGGACGATTCTTGCGATGACTTTCCCTGTGGTAGACAGCAGGGAGACTCCTCTGTAATTACCGCAATCGGACTTGTCGCCTTTCTTGAAGATGGTCACAATTATGGCGTCTCTGAGATCCCCTGGCATGCTCTCCTCCTTCCAAATAAGAGAAATTAGTTCATGAATTCGCGCCAGTAGTGCTTCTTCACCATGCTTTAGTGCCTCGGCAGGGATTCCATCTGCTCCTGCCTTGTTGTTCTTCAGTTGTCAGATGGCCTTTTCAACCTCATGCCGGGCTGGGGTTGTGCTGAGATGGTGGCGGGTATCGTGCTGAGATAAGAACATAAGAACATAAGAACATAAGAACATAAGAAATAGGAGCAGGAGTAGGCCAATTGGCCCCTCGAGCCTGCTCCACCATTCAATAAGATCATGGCTGATCTGATCCTAACCTCAAATCTTCTATCACTCACCATCCCACCCGAACCCATGTGATCTCCCGGGAGAGGCGAAAAACCAGATAAAGAACCCAATGGCCAATTTGGGAGAAAAAATCTGGGAAATTCCTCTCCGACCCATCTAGGCGATCGAAACTCTTCCAGGAGATCACTCTGTCCCTATATTTTCTACAGTACTTACCTTCTGTAAAGGCGATCTCCACCCCAGCCAGGAACAGGAATAAAACCATCTCCTGAAATCTAACACAGAATTAGAACACAAGAAGTAGGAGCAGAACCAGGCTACACGGCCCCTGGGCCCGCTCCACTACCCACAGGGCCATGACCATTCCGAACCTAGACTCATGTCCAATTTCCTGCCCGCTCCCCGTAACCCTTAATTCCCTTTACTTCTAGGAAACTATCTATTTCTGTTTTAAATTTATTTAATGATGTAGCTTCCACAGCTTTCTGGGGCAGCAAATTCCACAAACCTACCACCCTCTGAGTGAAGAAGTTTCTCCTCATCTCAGTTTTGAAAGAGCAGCCCCTTATTTTAAGATTATGCCCCCTAGTTCTAGTTTCACCCATCATTGGGAACATCCTCACCGCATCCACCCGATCAAGCCCCTTCACAATCTTATATGTTTCAATAAGATCGCCTCTCATTCTTCTGAACTCCAATGAGTAGAGTCCCAATCTACTCAACCTCTCCTCATATGACCACCCCATCATCCCCGGGATTAACCGAGTGAACCTTCTTTGTACTGACTCGAGAGCAAGTATGTCTTTTCTTAAGTATGGACACCAAAACTGTATGCAGTATTCCAGGTGTGTATAACTGCAGCAATACCTCCCTGTTTTTATATTCTATCCCCCTAGCAATAAAAGCCAACATTCCATTGGCCTTCTTGATCACCTGCTGCACCTGCATACTAACTTTTTGAGTTTCGTGCACCAGGACCCCCAGATCCCTTTGTACTACAGTACTTTCCAGTTTCTTGCCATTAAGATAATAACTTGCTCTATGATTTTTCCTGCCAAAGTGCATAACCTCACACTTTCCAGTATTGTATTCCATCTGCCAAATCTCTGCCCACTTACTTAGCCTGTCTATGTCACTTTGCAGGTTTTTTATGTCCTCCTCACTCACTTCTTTCCCTCCCATCTTTGTATCATCTGCAAACTTTGATATGTTACACTCGGTCCCTTCCTCCAAATCGTTAATATAGATTGTAAAGTGTTGGGGACCCAGCACTGACCCCTGCGGAACACCACTAGTTACTGATTGCCAGTCTGAGAATGAACCATTTATCCTAACTCTCTGCTTTCTGTTAGAGAGCCAATGCTCCACCCACGCCAAAATATTACCCCCAATCCCGTGATTTTTTATCTTGAGCAATAATCTTTTGTGTGGCACCTTGTCAAATGCCTTTTGGAATTCTATATACACTACGTCCACTGGTTCTCCTTTATCCACCCTGTATGTTACTTCCTCAAAGAACTCCAGCAAATTTGTCAAACATGACTTCCCCTTCATGAAACCATGCTGAGTTTGTCCTATTCAATTATGTTTATCCAAATGTCCCGTTACTGTCTCCTTAATAATGGACTCTAACATTTTACCAACCACAGATGTTAGGCTAACAGGTCTATAGTTTCCAGCCTTCTGCCTACTACCCTTTTTAAATAAACATTAGCAGTTTTCCAATCTGCCGGGACCTTTGCTGAGTCCAGGGAGTGTTGGAAAATTATTGCCAATGCATCCACAATCCCTACCGCCACTTCCCTCAAGACCCTAGGAAGTAAGCCATCAGGTCCAGGGGATTTATCCGGCTTAAGCCCCATTATTTTACCAAGTACCACTTCCTTAGTGATTTTAATCGTATTTAGCTCCTCTCCCCCTAGAGCCCCCTGTTTGTCCAGTGTTGGGATATTCTTAGTGTCCTCTACCGTAAAGACTGATACAAAATGTTTGTTCAGCGTTATTGCCATCTCCATGATTCCCACCATTAATTTCCCAGTCTCATCCTCTAAGGGACCAACATTTACTTTAGCCACCCTTTTTCTTTTTATATAACTATAGAAACTTTTGCTATCCATTTTTTTATATTTTTTGCTAATTTACTTTCATAATCTATCTTCCCTTTCTTAATCAATCTTTTAGTTATTTTTTGCTGTCTTTTAAAGACTTCCCAATCTTCTATCCTCCCACTAGATTTGGCTACCTTATATGCCCTTGTTTTTAGTCGGATACTATCCTTAATTACTTTACTTAGCCACGGATGGCTGTCTTTTCTTTTACACCCTTTTTTCCTCAGTGGAATATATATTTTTTGGAAGTTGTAAAATAACTCCTTAAATGTACGCCACTGATCATGTACCATCTTACCCTTTAATCTATTTTCCCAGTCCACTCTAATCAATTCCGCTCTCATACCTTCATAGTCTCCTTTATTCAAGCTCAGCACGCTTGTTTGAGATCCAACCTTCTCACCCTCTACTTGAATATGGAATTCAACCATGTTATGGTCAGTCATTCCAAGGGGATCCTTTACTAGGACATTTTTAATTAATCCTGTCTCATTACACAGGACCAAACCTAAGGTTGCTTGCCCCCTGGTTGGTTCAGTTACATACTGCTCAAGAAACCCATCCCTAATACACTCAATGAACTCATCCTCAAGGCAGCCCTGCCCAATTTGATTTGTCCAGTTAATATGATAGTTAAAATCCCCCATAATTATAGCTGTTCCCGTATTACAAGCCTCAACTATTTCCTGATTAATACTCCGTCCAACAGAGTTGCAACTGTTCGGAGGCCTATAGACTACGCCCACTAATGTTTTTTTCCCCTTATTATTCCTTATCTCTACCCAAACTGTTTCACTATCCTGCTCCTTTGACCCAATATCATTTCTCTGTATTATAGTGATTCCTTCCTTTATTAACACAGCCACCCCATCTCCCCTCCCTTCCTGCCTGTCCTTCCTGATTGTTATGTTTAATTCCCAGTCATGGTCACCCTGCAGCCATGTTTCTGTAATGGCCACAAGATCATACCCATATTTGTGCCGTTAACTCATTCATTTTGTTACGAATGCTACGTGCATTCAGATAAAGAACTTTCAAGTATGTTTTGTGACACTTAGTTCCTGTTTTTTCCCCTTTACCTTTTACTCCATACCTTCTGTCCCTTCCTGACACATTCTGTTTTTTAATTTCCCCACTGCTACCTAAGTCTATGACCTTCTCCGTTGTCATTTCTGTTATTTGCTCTAGAAACCTCCCCCCCACTAATTAGTTTAAAGCCCTCTCTACAGCCCTAGTTATATGATTCGCCAGGACTCTAGTCCCAGCACTGGCCAAGTGGAGTCCGTCCCAATGGAACAGCTCCCTCCTGTCCCAGTACTGGTGCCAGTGTCCCAAGAAGCAAAACCCATTTCTCCCACACCAGCCTTTGAGCCACGCATTTAACTCTTTAATTTTATTTATCCTAGCCAAATTCGCTCGTGGCTCAGAGATTATTACCCTTGAGGTTCTGTTTTTTAATTTGACCCCTAGCTGCTCATACTCCTTTAACAGAACCTTCTTCCTTGTCCTATCTATGTCGTTTGTACCAACATGGACCACGACAACTGGATCCTCCCCCTCCCACTCCAAGTTTCTTTCCAGCCCAGAAGAGATGTCCTTAACCCTGGCACCGGGCAGGCAACACAGCCTTCGGGACTCCCGCTCTTGACTGCAGAGAACCCTATCTATCCCCCTAATGATACTATCCCCTACCACTACAACATTTCTTTTTACCCCCTCCACTTGAATGGCCCCCTGCACCATGGTGCTGTGGCCAGGTTGCTCATCCACCCTGCAGTCCCCACTCCTGCCCTCACAGGGAGTAAGAACCTCAATCCTGCTTGACAAGAGCAAGGGTTGCGGCTCCTTCAACACTACATCCTGGATCCCTGTACCTTCCTCACTCGTAGTCACACCATCCTGTCCCTGACCACGGACTACATCTGCAGTAATTAATTTCATAGGTGTGACCACCTCCTGAATCATAGAGTCCAGGAACTTCTCCCCCTCCCTGATGTGTCGCAGTGTCTGAAGCTCGGTCTCAAGCTCTTTAACATGGAGCTTGAGTTCCTCTAGCAGCAAACACTTATCGCAAATGTAATCACCGTGAGCCACAATGGGGTCCACCAGCTCCCACATTTCGCAACAGTGACACATCACCTGTTCACCCATATCTGTGTAATTAATTAAATTTCTTATTATTAGTTATGAAGACCCTCTGCCCTGATATAGATGATAATATTACACCACTATTTTATAGGACTTACTGTTGTGTATGTGCCTTTAAGAGAATAACTGGTCTCAGACTGCAGTACCGGCAGTGACCACCCCTGTATAAAAGGCGCTAGTGAGCCTCTGTTGTTTTCAGTTTCACTATTGACTTCCATCAGTAAAGACCTGTTTTGTTCAACTCCTGCTGTCCGTGTCTCAATCATTCACGGACGTAATACTGGCGACGAGCAGATACGAACCTACCTACAGTCTGCACCACCTCCTGGGATCCATTCCTACAGCAAAGTGAGCAGAGGTCGAGGCCAGAAAGAAAAGAAAGTAAGAGGCAGTAGAAACGGGCATCGACCGTGGGCATCCGCCCCTGTGTTGCGGAGTTGAAGATTGCTGGAGAAGCTGTCGGAAGCGGGGCCTGGTTCCTGTCGACGGTGCTTCAGCTAATCGGGCTGGTGGCAGGTAGTGCACTGATCCTTCCTGGGCTGCGGCGGTCGCGAACTCGAGCGGGTGGTTTGCAACTGGGCCGAGCAGCATTGTCGGGAAGAAGAGAGAGAGAGGGTGGAGCACACAGGGCGCGGCCGGTGCTACAAAGCCGGGCTGCATATAGACCCGCAAAGAGGGAGGCAAGAGTCCCACAGGGTTGTTCCACGACGGGAAAATAATTTTAAAAAAGAAATATTAAACGCGCAAGAAACCGTGAGGAGCTGCAGGTTGCAATGGGAACCGCGGAAAGCAGCGCTGACAACAGCGGGGAAGAAGGCAAAGCGCGGGAGGCACCATCTTAATCAGCGGGGAAGAAGGCAAAGTGCGGGAGGCACCATTTTGTTAAATCGGGGAAGAAGGCAAAGCGCGGGAGGCGCCATTTTAGATTTGCAAGATGCCGAAGACTGGCTGTATCACTGCTTTTGATAATACAATAGAGGACTGGACCACATATGTGGAAAGAGTCGAGGTATATTTCGAGGCAAACGAAATAGCGGAGGAGAAAAAGGCATCGATATTGCTAAACTTAATGGGCGCTAGAACGTACGGCCTATTGTGGGACCTGATTACTCCAGCCAAACCGAAGGCGAAGAGTTTTAACGAAATTGTTGCTGTCCTACAGGAACACCTAAACCCTGCACCGCTGTTGATAGCAGAAAGATTTAAATTCCACAGGAGAACTCAGCATAAAGATGAGAGCAATGCTGAGTACCTTACGGAACTACGCAAGCTATCAAAGCACTGCCAGTTCGGAGCAGGACTGGCAGATACCCTACGGGACAAATTTGTCTGTGGACTCCTGAGTGAAGGAACACAGAAGAAGTTACTCTCAGAGAAAGAGCTGACGCTAGATAAGGCTTTCAGCGTGGCAGTATCGTATGAAGCAGCAGCCAGGGGAGCTGCAGAAATTCAACAAAAACCATAGGAATACGGCACCCACGAAATGACACGGGGATTTGCAAAATGTTATCGCTGCGGCAGAACTAACCATGACCAGAAGGACTGCTGGTCCAAAGACAAAATATGCAGGCAATGCGGGAAGATGGGACACATTGCACGAGTTTGCAGGTCTGGTCTTCACCAGCAACAACAAAAAGGCTACTAAGGAACCATACAAGAAAGTACAAAAGATGACGGACAGTAGTTCCGAAGACCAGATGAGCAATAGTGAATCCGGGAACAGGAGACTAAGCTGTCTCAAACTTCACAATGTAATCGTAAAAGAGGATCACCGAACCATTTGGGTCATCCTCACGATAGCAGGGTCCCAAGTTAAAATGGAATTGGATACAGGATCAGCGCTAACCGTCATGAATCGACGAGACTACGAGCGGCTATTTTCACACATACCCTTGAGAGAGACATCCATCGTCTTGACGACGTATACGGGGCAAAAAGTATACCCCAGAGGAAAAATAAGGGTGCCTGTCGAATACAACGGCAAGAAAATACGGAAATTGTATCTCTACATACTGCCAAATGGTGGACCACCGTTATTGGGACGGGAATGGATCAGGAAGATAAACTTAGATTGGCACTCCATTCATACAATGACGGTGGACGGTAAAAAAGATGAAGACGTCACTCTGGACGATTGTCAACAATATTAGCTAACGCCAAAAAGGTATTTCAACAAGAGCTGGGCACGCTTAAAGGCGTGACCGCCTCGGTAAAAATAGAAGAGGATGCAGTTCCCAAGTTTTTCAAAGCAAGACCGGTACCATATGCAATTCGCCCAGCCGTCGAGGCAGAGCTGGCAGGCGTGTTGTCTAAGGTCGACTGGAGCGAGTGGGCGACACCCATCGTTCCTGTCATGAAGAAAACGTTAAGCAATAAGGCCGGGGAGCCAAGGAAGATTCGCATCTGTGGGGATTTCAAGGTGACGGTGAACCCAGTCCTTCACACTGTACAATATCCTCTTCCAAGGATAGAAGACATCTTCGCCTCACTGTCTGGAGGGAAGCGTTTTACAAAAATTGACCTAGCACAAGCATATTTGCAGATGGAGGTTGAAGAGTCCTCTAGGAAATATCTCACGATAAACACTCACAAAGGTCTTTACCAGTATCATTGATTGGTATTCGGAGTAGCATCGGCTCCGGCGATATGGCAAAGAGCGATGGAACAAGTCCTGCAAGGGATTCCGGGGACTCAGTGTTACTTGGACGACATCCTTGTGAAAGGTGAAGATGACAGTGAACACCTTAACAACCTAGAACAGGTGCTCACTAGACTACGGGAACATGGGCTGCGAGCCAACCGCCCCAAGTGCGAATTTTTAAAGAAACAGATATCGTATTGTGGCCACGTGATTGATGAAGAGGGGTTACATAAATCCCCTGACAAAATTGAAGCGGTTGTTAAGGCCCCAGCGCCTGAAAATGTGTCGCAACTGAGGTCATTCCTCGGATTGGTGAATTACTACCATAAGTTTTTGCCGAATTTGTCGACAATTCTGCACACACTGAACGCCCTGCTACGAACGGGGGTAGCATGGAAATGGAGCGATGATTGTAAGCGGGCCTTTCAGAAGAGTAAGGACTTAATCACTTCAAGGGAAGTATTGGCTCACTACAACCCAGCACTGACGATCAGACTGGCGTGTGATGCGTCTCCCTACGGCATTGGGGCGGTACTGTCACATAAATTCCTTGATGGTTTAGAGAGGCCGATAGCTCGTTAACTTCTGCCAAGCGTAACTACGCCCAGATTGACAGAGAGGCCCTCAGCCTAGTGTGGGGGGTGAAGAAGTTCAATCACTACCTGCACGGTCAAAAATTTACTCTACTAACCGATCATCAACCTCTTGTCTCCATTTTCAACCCTCAGAAGGGCGTACAACGGCTGCAGAGGTGGTCCCTTTTCCTAGGGGCACACCAATATGACATCGAGTACAAAGGAACTAAACAGCATGGAAATGCTGATGGATTGTCACGCCTACTGTTGCCGACGGTGGAAGAAGAAGACC
Source organism: Somniosus microcephalus (assembly GCF_052327205.1). Lineage (NCBI taxonomy): Eukaryota > Metazoa > Chordata > Chondrichthyes > Squaliformes > Somniosidae > Somniosus > Somniosus microcephalus. The sequence continues at coordinate 4,356,301 of NC_141008.1, forward strand.
TTGCAGTGGATCCAATGGAGTTATTCCACTCAACCATAGTCGAATGTCTCCCTGTGACGAATGCAAACATAGAAAAGGAAACACGGAATGACCCGACACTATCACGGGTCTATGATTTAACGGTGAAGGGATGGCCAGCACATGGCGAACCACTTATCGAAGAGATGACCAAGAGCTGTGCAGGATGCCAGAAGGTCCAAAACGCCCCACCACAAGCTCCTCTGCATCCATGGGAGTGGCCCTCATCTCCATGGCAAAGGGTGCACATTGATTTTGCTGGTCCCTTCATGGACTCGATGTTTTTAATTGCGGTGGATGCACATTCAAAGTGGCCAGAGGTAATAAAAATGTCCTCAACCACCACGGAAAAAACTATCACAGTTTTACGAACCATATTCGCCAGGAATGGGCTGCCTGAACAGATTTGCTCTGACAATGGACCACAGTTTGTGTCTGAAGAGTTCCGGAGGTTCTTAAAGAGCAATGGTGTTAAACATTACACATCTGCCCCACATCATCCAGCCACTAATGGATTGGCCGAGAGGTTTGTCCAAACATTCAAGAAGGCTATCAAGGCAATGTGTAATGAAGATATACCCCTACAACACAAGGTGGACAACTTCTTGTTTGCCTACCAGAATGCGACACATGCGGTTACCAACCAAACTCCAGCCATGATGTTCTTCAATCAAAGACTACGATGCTGCTTGGATTTGGTTAAGCCAAACGTCTGAAGAGATGTGGAGAACAGGCAGTTTCAGAATATGAATGAAAGACCAGGAGTTTTAAGATAGGTCAACCAGTTTTGGCCCGGGACTACCGCACTGAGAAATGGCAGCCAGGAACGATTTGTACACGGCAAGGACCTCTCATGTATACCGTGGACGTTGGAGAGAGCATTGTAAGACGCCATGCTGACCAGATTCTAGAGTCACTGGAAAACGTCAACTCCACACCACGATCTGATACACCTGGTAATGAAATCGATGTTCCAATTGCAGCTACCGCAGAACCGGTAATATTGGAAGCAGATGAACCAAACAACGATATTGATCCCGACTCAACATTGCCAGAAGAACCTGATACCCCAAAGAGGCATTATCCAGACAGAATCAGGAAGCCTCCTCAAAGACTGAACTTATAATTGCTTAAACTTAACCAATGTATCTAGCAACCGTAATTGTGATTGTAATTAGTTATCATTTAGTTGTTAAATGAATGTTATGTACTGTTTATCTAAAAGGGGAGGAATTGTTGTGAATGTGCCTTTAAGAGAATAACTGGTCTCAGACTGCAGTACCGGCAGTGACCACCCCTGTATAAAAGGCGCTAGTGAGCCTCTGTTGTTTTCAGTTTCACTATGGACTTCCATCAGTAAAGACCTGTTTTGTTCAACTCCTGCTGTCCGTGTCTCAATCATTCACGGATTTAATACTTACCAACTTAAAGGTATAGAAGAGAAGGAGGAGAACCTACCAACCAGTTGATCACCAACCTCCCTCGTGGAAGCTATCTGGGGGACCTATCCGGTTGAATTGTCTCACTGCTCCACCTCCGCAGTGTTGGATTAGCCTGAGAGAGGGAAGCAAAACAGAGCAACAAGCATCCCCTCACCTCCCACTTGCCCGAACTCTGCCACTTACCAAACTCTACTTAAACTCAATGCGATTGCACTCAGCCTGCAGCTCTAAGCCCGCCCCTTTTTATACCCGGATTCTACTTCCGGTTTCAACTCCCCAACAGCTTAATTTACTCTAAAAAATTTAACTTACTTCAAATAATTCACTTTTTTACTCACTATAATTCAGTAAATGCACTTAAAAGACTTTTTCTGCCACTTAGCAAAGTCTGCTTAAAGTCAATGCGAGATGGTGGCGGGTATCATGCTGCGGGATGGAGTTGAGGGCACTAGCATTGAAGACAGAGTCTCGGTTAAGGAGATCTTCGAAGTGCTCCTTCCAGCGGGCACTGACTGCCTCTCTGTCCTTGATGAGTAATTCTCCGTTCTTGGCCCGCAGTGGGATAGGACCTTGGGTGCTTGGGCTGCACTAAAGAATCCACGCACGTCATGGTTGTCGGCTAGCTGCTGGATCTCATGTGCTTTCTCCACCCACCATCTGTTCTTTAGGTTGCGAGTTTTTTGTTGGACCTCGGCCTTCAGGCGTCGGTAGAGCTGCTTTCTTGCTCTCGAGTTCTGTTGCTGTTTATGGAAGCCTTGAGTGCAGACCAGGCGCTGTGGACGCTCTGTGTTTCTGAATCACTGGAAGTTGTCAGGTTGGTTGTGAGGCGCAGGCTGAATAGGGCTTTCTTAGCGGGGTCTTTGAGTGCTCCAACTTTGATTTTCCTGTGGCATTGTTTCTGTTGCCGCCGCTGTTTTGGGGCTACATTGATGGAGATGACAGAGCGGATTAGGCGGTGGTCTGTCCAGCAGTTGTCAGCTCCTGTCATGGCGCGGGTGATGCGGATGTCCTTGCAGTCCCTCGCTTGGACGATGACGTAGTCCAGCAGATGCCAGTGCTTGGAGCGAGGGTGCTGCCATGAAGCCTTGTACTTGTCTCTCTGACAGAACAAGGTGTTGGTTATGTTCTAAGCATTTCGGCAGGAGGAGGGTACTGTTGAAATATGGCTTTCCCTACCCCCTCTCTGCCGATCACACCTCCCCAGAGGTCTGTGTCCTTTCCAACTCTGGCGTTAAAGTCACCAAGGAGGATCAGCTTATCGCCCATTGGGACTTGGGACAGGGATTGTTCGAGGCTGGAGTAGAATTCCTCTTTGGTCTCGTCTGTGGCTTCCAGTGTTGGGGCGTACGCACTGATGACCGTAGCGCACTGGTTCCGGGCTAGGGTGAGTCGAAGAGTCATGAGGCACTCGTTTATACCACTAGGGGAGTCTCTGAGACGCCCGACCAGTTCATTTTTTATGGTGAAGCCTACCCCATGGAGGCGCCGTTCATCTTCAGGTTTGCCTTTCCAGAAGAAGGTGTAACCATCGCCTTGCTCCTTGAGCTGGCCTTCCCCTGCCCGCCTGGTCTCGCTTAGGGCGGCGTTGTCAATGTCGAAACATCTGAGCTCCCGGGCAACGATAGCAGTACGGCGCTCCGGTCTGTCTCTGTTGGGGTTGTCCATGAGGTAATCCTGATGTTCCAGGTCCCGAACTTTATTTTAAAGGGTGGAAGATGCCTGTGCGTGAATTCTTTTAACGTGGGGTGGCCGTTGCACACCAGCTACCACACGGGCTTGACAGAGCAAGGTCTTGGTCCAATGACAAGGGGATCCAAGACGATTGGAGACCAGGCTCTGCTACAATGGCCTAGCCCACACACACAAACATACTCCTACTGTCCTCCTCCCTCCTTCCCGCAGGTCCTCTCTGCCTGGGATTCACAGGCTGCAGTGTGGTCCTCCCGACCCCGCTGCTGGTCCACGCTGCGCCACTCCTGGGTCCCGACCTCACTCCTGGGCCCCGTCCTCGCCCCTGGGCCCCGTCCTTGCCCCTGGGCCTCGTCCTCGCTCCTGGGCCTCATCCTCGCTCCTGGGCCTCGTCCTCGCCCCTGGGCCTCGTCCTCGCTCCTGGGCCTCGTCCTCGCCCCTGGGCCTCATCCTCGCCCCTGGGCCCCGTCATCGCTCCTGGGCCTCGTCCTCGCCCCTGGGCCTCGTCCTCACTCCTGGGCCCCGTCCTCGCTCCTGGGCCCCATCCTTACCCCTGGGCCTCGTCCTCGCTCCTGGGCCTCGCCCTCACTCCTGGGCCACATCCTCGCTCCTAGGTCCCGACCTCGCTCCTGGGCCCCGTCATCGCTCCTGGGCCTCGTCCTCGCTCCTGGGCGCCGTCATCGCTCCTGGGCCCCGTCCTCGCTCCTGGGCCCAGTCCTCACTCCTGGGCCCCGTCCTCGCTCCTGGGCCTCGTCCTCACTCCTGGGCCTCGTCCTCGCTCCTGGGCCTCATCCTCGCCCCTGGGCCCCGTCCTCACCCCTGGGCCCTGTCCTCGCTCCTGGGCCTCGTCCTCGCTCCTGGGCCTCATCCTCGCCCCTGGGCCCCGTCCTCGCCCCTGGGCCTCGTCCTCGCTCCTGGGCCCCGTCCTCGCTCCTGGACCTCGTCCTCGCTCCTGGGCCCCGTCCTCGCTCCTGGGCCTCATCCTCGCTCCTGGGCCTCGTCCTCGCTCCTGGACCTCGTCCTCGCCCCTGGGCCTCGTCCTCACTCCTGGGCCCCATCCTCCCCCTCGCCCCTGGGCCTCCTCCTCACTCCTGGGCCTCATCCTCGCTCCTGGGTCTTGTCCTCGCTCCTGGGCCCCGTCCTCGCTCCTGGGCCTCGTCCTCACGCCTGGGTCCCGACCTCCTTATCATGTGTTTCCTTCCAGTGAGTGTGTCCCGCGGTGTCTCCTTCCAGAGCATGCTGCACTTTTGGAGGGGCAGTACTGAGGGAGCGCCGCACTATCGGTGGGGCAGTACTGAGGGAGTGCTGCACTGTTGAAGGGGCAGTACTGAGGGAAGGCTGCACTGTCGGAGGGACAGTACTGAGGGAGCACCGCACTGTCAGAGGGGAAGTACTGAGGGAGTGCTGCACTGTCGGAGGGGCAGTACTGAGGGAGTGTTTCACTGTCGGAGGGGCAGTACTGAGTGAGCGCTGCACTGTTGGAGGGGCAGTACTGAGGGAGCGCTGCACTGTTGGAGCGGCAGTACTGAGGGAGCACCGCACTGTCAGAGGGGAAGTACTGAGGGAGTGCTGCACCATCGGAGGGGCAGTACTGAGGGAGTGTTTCACTGTTGGAGGGGCAGTACTGAGCGAGCGCTGCACTGTTGGAGGGGCAGTACTGAGGGAGCGCTGCACTGTTGGAGGGGCAGTACTGAGGGAGCACCACACTGTCAGAAGGGTAGTACTTAGGGAGTGCTGCACTGTTGGAGGGGCAGTACTGAGGAAGTGCTGCACTGTCAGAGGGACAGTGCTGAGTGAGTATTTCACTGTTGGAGGGGCAGTACTGAGGGAGCGTTGCACTGTTGGAGGGGCAGTGCTGAGGGAGCACTGCACTGTCGGAGGGGCAGTACTGAGTGAGCGCTACACTGTCAGGGGGTAGTACTGAGGGAGCGCTGCACTATCGGAGGGGCAGTACTGAGGAAGTACTGCACTGTCGGAGGGACAGTGCTAAGGGGGCGCTGCACTGTTGAAGGACAGTATTGATGGAATGCTGCACTGTCAGAGGGGCAGCACTGTGGCAGAATAAGCCATATTCCAAGAGATACACCATCATATAAACAGAATTCTAACATTATTAATACATGATATACTGGGTTTAAAAATCTGAAGCCTCGGAGACACAAGCTATATCAATACAGGCTTCTGAGATGGGCTGGTTTGATAACACAAGCTGTAAAAACCACACAGGCTTTTGAAATGGGAATTGATTGTTAATGCTAAAACAATGGCCCTATTGAAATAGCAGTTTGGCACTACCAGAAGGTCTGGAGTTTGGGAGAAACACAATGGAATGACCCAAGTAATAATAATAATAATAATCAACTTTATTGTCATTGTTAGTGCACAAGTGCAGTACCAGGAAATGTAAGCTTGCGGCTCCCGAGAGTGTACATTTTGATTAAGACATTTAACATTCAACATTCATTTGGCTTGTAATACATAAACATAACCATAATAAAGTGCATTGGCAGATGTGCAGGCTTTAGAGTTTATTTGCAGAGTTCAATAGGATGACAGCCCTGGGAAAGATGTCGAAGTCTCGACTCCCGAGTAAGACTCTTTAAACACAAAGTATCGTCAAAGACAGGCTTCATTTGTTTGCAAGGGAAGGGTTGTGTAGTCAAAGGCTACATCAGACCTCTTCGAAGTAATACAGAATTTGTAACATATTTATGCAGTACAGAAACAAAACCGGCTTTCTATGCCACATGACATAGTATTGAATCATACCTGATTACAAAGGCACAGACCTTGCAAATTACTGAAACAACGTATTCCAGGCTTCGTTAGAATAACGAACGGAACTACCTTGGGATAAGATTACCTAATCCTTTATTATGGGATCCTTCTGTTCTCCCACTGTACCAACTGAGCCTGTGGGCTGATGTTTACCTTATCATGTCCTTGGCTATTTGTTTGGTAAACGAGGCTCCTTGTTAAGCTTATCACAGATAAGGAGTATGTGCGTAGCATTCCTAAATTGTCTCATCCCCTTGAAACTGATTAGTGAATCATGCTGTCGGCCATTTGAGTTTTTATTCTATGCCTAGGAAGCCATTTTGTGTCTAAGTGAGAAACTGTACCTCCACAAAGAAGCTGTTCCTAAATCTGGTCATTCGGGTGCCAATGCATCTGTAGCGTCTCCCAGATGGCAGGGGGGTGAACAAACTGTGGCTGGGGTGGGTAGGGTCTTTGATGATGGTCAGTGACCTCCGTAAACAGTGTTTCTAGTAGATGTTCTCAATGGTCGGTAGCCGGGTGCCGGTAATGCGTTGGGCAGTTTTGACTACCCGCTGCAGGGCTTTCCGGTCATAGGAGCTACAGCTGCCATACCACACTGTGATACAGTTCGTCAGGATGCTCTCTATTGTGCAGCCGTAAAAGTTAGAGAGGATCAGGGGTGACAGGTTACATCCCTTCAGCCTCCTTAGGAAATATAGGCACTGCTGGGCCTTCTTCACCAAAGAGGAGGTATTGAGGGACCAGGAGAGGTCTTCCGTGATGTGGACTCCAAGCTGTCCACCCTTTCCACCACAGCCCCATGGATGTGGATGGGGGTGTGTCTTCCGCCTTTAGACTTCCTGAAGTCCACAATGATTTCCTTGGTTTTCTTGATGTTAAGGGCCAGGTTGTTATCGGCACACCACTTCACGAGGTGCTGGACCTCCTCCCTGTAGGCTGACTCATCGTTGTTGGTGATCTGGCCTACCACCGTGGTATCATCCGCAAACTTGATGATGGTGTTGGAACCATGAACAGCCACACAGTCGTGGGTGAAGAGGGAGTAGAGGAGGGGGCTCAGCACACAACCTTGTGGGGCCCCCGTGTTCAGGGTCAGTGGGGGGGAGGTATGGTTAACTAATTTGACAGACTGGTGTCTGTTAGTTAGGAAGTCCAGGGTCCAGTTGCAAAGGGAAGTGTTCAGGCCAAGAGTGTGGAGTTTGGTGGCCAGCTTGTTGGGGACGATAATGTTGAATGCTGAGCTGTAGTCTATGAACAGCATTCTGATGTAGGTCTCTTTACCGTCGAAGTGTTTCAATGCAGAATGTAGAGCAGTTGTGATTGCATCCTCCATTGATCTGTTTGCACGATAGGCAAACTGGTGTTGGTCAAGAGAGGCGGGAACACTGGCTTTGATGTGAGCCAGGACCAGTCTCTCGAAACACTTCATTATGATGGGTGTGAGTGCGACAGGTCGATAGTCGTTCAGACACGTCACAGCCGTTTGCTTTGGCACAGGAATAATGGTGGCGGTCTTGAAGCATGTAGAGACTACTGCCCGGGCCAGTGACAGATTGAAGATGGCGGTGAAGACATCAGCCAGCTGATCAGCACATTCTTTGAGTACCCATCCAGGGATGCTATCAGGTCCAGCAGCCTTACGTGTGTTCACTCCGCGTAGAACACCCCTTACGTCGGAGGTCGACAGAGTGAGCACCTGGTCTTCCGGGGGGTGGCAAGGCTTTGGTAGCCGGCTCCCTGTTGTCCCTGTCAAAGCGAGCGTAGAAGTTGTTAAGCTCCTCCGGAAGGGAGGCATCGCTAACCGGGGGGCTGGTGTTTTTACTCTTATAGTCAGTGATGGACTGGATGCCTTGCCACATGCGCCGGGGGTCCGAGTTGTTGTGGAAATGATCCTCAATCTGCAGTGTCTGTTTCCTTTTGGCAGTCCTGATACCCTTTTTTAGGTTGGTCCTAGCTGCACTGTAAGCCGCCGCATCGCCAGATTTAAATGCTACGTCGCTGGGTTTCTGGTTGGGGTATGTCCTGATATTTTTATGGATCGTGACGACCTCGACGCAACTGTTGATGTAGAATAGCACTGTGGATGTGTATTCCTCGATATCAGTATGGGCAAACATGCTCCAATCAGTGCGTTCGAAGCAATCCTGAAGCTCTGAGACTGCCCCCTCTGGCCATACTTTCACTGATCTTACTGATGTTTTCACTCTTTTGATGAGCGGTTTGTATGCCGGGGCTAGAAACAGGGAGAGGTGGTCAGACTTCCCAAGGTGGGGGCAGGGAATGGCCTTATAAGCACCTACAATGCTCGTGTAGACTTGATCCAGTGTGTTCTCCCCTCTTGTGGGGCAGGAAATATTCTGGTGGAATTTCAAGAGTACAGATTTTAGGTTTATGTGATTGAAGTCCCCCGCGACGATAAAAGCTCCGTCTGGGTGCGCAGTTTGTTGTTCGCTGATGGCCCTGTAGAGGTCCTTCAGTGCTAGTTTGGCATTAGCATGTGGTGGGATGTAGACCGCAGTGATGATAACAGCCGTGAATTCCCGAGGCAGATAGAAGGGTCTACACCTTACCATGAGGAATTCCAAATCAGCAGAACAGGATCTATCAATTATGTCCGTGTTAGTGCACCAGGCATTGTTAGTGTAAATGCACAAACCGCCTCCCTTGCTCTTACCGGAGTCTGCAGTACTGTCGGCGCGGAAGACCGTGCGTCCTTCTAGCTTAATGGTTGTGTCAGGGATGCCGTTGTTCAACCAGGTCTCTGTGAAGATCATGGCACAGCATTCCTTTGTCCTTTTCTGTGAGGAGAGATCAAGTTTAATCTCATCCATTTTATTTTCCAGTGACCTAACATTGGCCAGGAAAATACTTGGGAGGGAGGGTTTGTGTGGGGCCCTCTTCAGCCTATTGTGGATTCCGGCCCTCTTGCCCCGCTTCTGTTTGCGCTCTCTGTGTTATAAACGAACACTAAGGGAAACAGAAACACAGAATATTAAAAAACCATGTGCCTTTGAAAAGATGGCATCAAGTAAAAGAAACACCTGCTGGTCAAATAGATTTTATGTTAAACTTGAAAGACAGGAAACATAAGATTATAATGCAACCAATTGAGATAGCTAGAAAACAAGTAAATACTTGGTTGAAGTGGCTTTGATTTACATATTGTAAATATGATACCTACAGAACACTTTGAAGATATGACTTCGATAGACGCACCAAGCAATCACATGGTTTTTGTACTGAACTTGGAACACCACGGAGTCACAACATCTGCTAATAACGACTTAAACCAATATTAAGAATTGAATGAAAGACCTTCGATAAGAATGACATCAAATAAATATTACTGTCATATTGTTTTTATGATAAGCTTTTGAAACACCTAAACACACAGACAGGATTCTAAAAGTTAATGACTAAATTTACAATAAGATCAGAAAGAAGTCAACAGAAAGAATGACTAGAGATAATTAGCTTACATCAGGTGAAAACTTCAAAGAATATACCAATAAAAAAGAGTATAAAAGATAGGATTTTCAAATGGGAAAACAGAAGTCACTGGAAGGGCAAGCATTTCTCAAATTCACAGGCACGCTCTGTAAGTTTTTAACTTTGAGTCTCGGGTAATCAAGTTATTTGATTTTGGTGGATATTCTGGATTAAGAATAAGTAGAAGTGTGGAAATGTAACAAAGTTAAGATTTGAGAATAAGGATCTCTGAGAATAAGATTGTGTAAGCAAATTGTTTTTGAACTGTTAATGTTGCGATTGACTCAACAGCTGTTAACTGAATGTCAGCTCTTAAATAAATCTATATATTTTTAGAATTGTCTCACAGAGTATTTCTGTATCAACCTCATGAACTCAATTTCTGTACACTCTTTTGTAAGGAGTTGCAGAATTCTGGGGGGTATTCCAGACCCTCATAATATCCGGAAGGTTACAGTCTAGTTAAACTTATTAAAAGTGCTATCCAGAGGACGGTAACATCTTCAGTCGTTCCTTTCCTTTAGGGAGACATAGCCTGAATCTTTAGACCCATTTAAGCGTCTTATAGAATTCGGCTATCTCTAACTTAAGTTGAAGGTGAACGTCTGGGGAATACCCCTGATCTGGGGTAGCCCAAGATAGGGCTAGGACTTGTAATTATCCCTTCAGTACTGAGGGAGCGCTACACTGTCAGAGGGTCAGTACTGAGGGAGCGCTGCACTGTTGGAGGGGCAGTACTGAGGAAGTGGTGCACTGTCAGATGGGCAGTACTGAGGGAGCGCTGCACTGTCAGAGGGACAGCGCTGAGGGAGTGCTGCACTGTCAGAGGGGCAGTACTGAGGGAGAGCTGCACTGTCGGAGGGGCAGTACTGAGGGAGCGCCGCACTGTCGGAGGGGCAGTACTGAGGGAGCACTGCACTGTTGGAGGGGCAGTACTGAGGGAATGCCGCACTGTTGGAGGGGCAGTACTGAGGGAGCGCCGCACTGTCGGAGGGGCAGTACTGAGGCAGTACCCTGAACACGGGGGCCCCACAAGGATGTGTGCTGAGCCCCCTCCTCTACTCCCTCTTCACCCACGACTGTGTGGCTGTTAATGGTTCCAACACCATCATCAAGTTTGCAGATGACACCACGGTAGTAGGCCAGATCACCAACAACGATGAGTCAGCCTATAGGGAGGAGGTCCAGCATCTCGTGAAGTGGTGCGCCGACAACAACCTGGCCCTTAACGCCAAGAAAATAAAGGAAATAATCGTGGACTTTAGGAAGTCCAAAGGCGGAAGTCACACCCCCATCCACATCAATGGGGCGGAGGTGGAAAGGGTGGCCAGCTTTAAGTTCCTCGGAGTCCACATCACGGAAGACCTCTCCTGGTCCCTCAACACCTCCTCTCTGGTGAAGAAGGCCCAGCAGCGCCTATATTTCTTGAGGAGGCTGAAGGGATGTAATCTGTCACCCCCGATCCTCTCTAACTTCTACCGCTGCACTATAGAGAGCATCCTGACAAACTGTATCACGGTATGGTACGGCAGCTGTAGCTCCCATGACCGGAAAGCCCTGCAGCGGGTAGTCAAAACTGCCCAACGCATTACCGGCACCCGGCTACCGACCATAGAACATATATATCAGAAACGCTGCCTACGGAGGGCACGGTCCTTCATCAAAGACCCTACCCACCCCAGCCACAGTCTGTTCGCCCTCCTACTATCTGGAAGACGCTACAGATGCATTCGCACCCGTACGACCAGATTTAGGAACAGCTTCTTTCCCAGGGCTGTCATCCTACTGAACTCCACAAATAAACACTAAAGCCTGCACATCTGCCGATGCACTTTATTATGGTCATATTTATGCTAATATATATGTACAAATGTATGTTGCAATGTTTAAGTGTCCTAATCCAAATTGTACACTCTCGGGAGCCGCAAGTCTACATTTCGTTGTACTGCACTTGTGCACTAACAATGACAATAAAAGTTGATTTGATTTGATTTGATTTGATTTGTCGGAGGGGCAGTACTGAGGGACTGCCGCACTGTCGGAGGGGCAGTACTGAGGGAGCGCCGCACTGTCAGAGGTGCCGTCTTTTGGCTGAGTCTTCAGGTGGATATAAAAGATCCCATGACACTATTTCGAAGAAGAGCATGGGAGTTATCCCCGGTGTCCTGGTCAATATTATCCCTCAACCAACATCACTAAAACAGATTATTTCCCCATTATCATATTGCTGGTTGTGGGAGCTGGCTGTGCACAAATTATCTGCTGCATTTCCTACATGACAACAGGGACTCCACTTCAAAAGTACTGTAAAGCACCTTGGGACATCCTGTGGTCGTGAAAGGTGCTATATAGATGTAAGTCTTTCTTTCTTTAGCTAAGGCCTAACCAGTGATTTCTAAAGGTTTACCATCACTTCCTTGCTTTTGTACTGACTTACTAACCTGGTTAGTGAAGGAGGGTTGGCGATTAAAGCAGTGAAATGTACCTTCAGCTTGGTGGAGATATTGTACCCAGGTCACAGTGAGGGTGAGGAGGAAGCAGAGACTCAACCAGGCGAAGGTGGATGCCATCTCACCATGAGCAAGAAACAGGCGTGGGAATTCTTCAGGTTCCCCGGTCATTGCAGCAGGCTTGTCCCCGACTGTAATGGGTAATGGATGTAGTGATTCGGTGCCATTGACGGATTGAACTCAGCCAGGCAATAGACCCTGGGAGGAACAACTATCATCTATCTGAGCCATTAGATACCGGAATGGGAATTGGCTTATGATTGGAAATGGGCCTCAGTTGGCACTGAAACACTGCAATGATATGGAACTGCTTTGGCCACGTATTCTGACCACAATACCTTGGTTTGGTGAAATTTTGATACTTGACCCCAAAATTCCTGGTGGTTCAGAATTATTCAGGTAACTGAGTTGGGCGCATCTAAAACCCCAGCCCCAGTCCTACCAGAGAACACCGAGGCATTGCCTAAGGTAAGGGTTTGTTTGCTCTTAAGGGAGAGGGAGGAACTTGCGGACATTTTAAAGATAATGGCCCAGAAATTCAGGTCTCCATGGGTGAGTACGCACGGGGTACTCACCCGTAGGCCCAATGGAAGTGCCGGTTTCGTGCATGCACTGCGCATGCGCGGAAAACCGGAACTTCCGTTCACTTGAAAGAAGGGGTTCAGAGGTGGAACGCGTGCGCCGGAGAGGCTGCGCGTGTGCATCGAACTTACATTTTTTTCCCGGGAGGGTAAATCTCCAGAAGTTACACATATAAAAAGGCCTGTTTTTAACAAGGTAAGTGGTGAATTAATTAAAATTAAAACATTTTTTCCACAGGTTTATTATTTTTAAATACTTTAAAGAAAGGTAAGTTTATTTTTAGCCCCGTTAGAAAATGTAATTAATTTTTTCAAAAATTTAAATTATAGTTTAAAATAGTTAATTCATGCAATTTATAGTTATTTTAAAAATGTGATATAAAAAAAAAATTATTTGAAATTTTAGTGATGTTTTGGGGCTTATAGTATTTATAGGTTTGACATTGGCTCCCCATGGCCCACGTGATCCCAGGGGACACATCGAACTAACTGCGCCCCTGGGATACGCAAGCACTGCGCGCCGGCAGTTGGAGGAGACCCAGGATCGGAATCCCACGCGGGCCCACAGCTCAACGGCCGGCGCGCTAGGTAAGTGCAGGTCGGGGGCTTACACCTGCGGGAAGCCCCCGACCCGAATTTCTGGGCCATTCAATCCCCTTCGGGTTAGATGATATTTTTCTCAGGAGATGCTGGAGCCGTTCATTACACCAGTTCTCAGCTGATGAGAATTCTACTGAAGTTTTTTGCAAAGTGATACATTTTGGTAGAAAGAATGAAGAGAAAAAATATAAACTAAAGGGTACAATCCTAAAGGGGGTGTATGAACAGAGAGACCTGGGGATATATGTGCACAAATCGTTGAAGGTGACAGGGCAGGTTGAGAAAGCAGTTAAAAAAGCAAACGGGATCCTGGGCTTCATAAATAGAAGTATAGGGCTGGATTTTGCCATTGGGGTCGGGTTGGGGCGTGTCAGGTGGTTTTTGTGTCTGGACCCCGGCTCCGGTGTGAAGTGGGGGAAAAGTGCGATTCTCCCCTAATTGGGCACTTGATTTCCAGCGTGTGGGAACCCCTGGCCCAATTAGTCTTTTCATCCTGAAAGTCGCCTCCGATGACGTCATCAGTGCTGCTGGATTTAAGGCCTGCAAGCAGCCTTGCTTCTTCTGGAGACTGGAAACGCTTTGGACATTGATTGAAGGACTTAATTTACTGACCATGTCCACCAGCAAGCAAAAGTGTGCACCTCGATTTGATGAGCCCTCCCTCCAAGCTCTGGTGCAGGGAGCAAGATCTAATAAGGAGGTGAAAAAAGCCACCACAACAGACTAAAGCTGTGTGGCTGCAAGTGACCCAGGAGGTCAATGCCATCTCTATGTTCCACAGAACCTGGCTGCAGTGCAGGAAGAGGTTTCATGACCTTCTCCGCACAAGAAAAGTGAGTATAACTTTCTCATCGCCCTCAATCTCATCCCCATCACCTCTCCTCACCAGCACTCTGCTTTGCCAACCTCTTCCTCCACATCCCACTTGACACTGACATCCCTGCTCCCTTACCCATTCCCTCTCTCTCTATGGTCACATTCACTTAACTATTCGACCATGCAGCCCTCACACTCCCTATCACTGTGACGCAATGACAACAACTTACAACACACAGGGAGGGCCCTTTGTCTCCTAAGCATCGATGCTATGGATTCTCTACACTCACTCCTTCATTCTCACTCAAACTCCACTGTGTCCCTCATTGCAGGAAAAGAGAGCCCACAATAAGAGGGAAAGAGCGAGGACAGGAGGAGGGTCACCCTCAGTAGCCCAGCTCACCACCTCGGAGGAGGCGGCCCTGGAAATTGCCGGGATTGAGGAGGATTCCCAAGTGGGGGACAGACACGCGGGCGCATCACAGCAAGCTGGTGACAGAATAGTTTGGCATCTCTCTCATTGACATTGCATGAGTGACTGATAATGATTCTGATGCTCTAACAGATTGACTTATGATCATCTGCACAATTCAATGTGCATGCAACCTTTACCTCACATCTCTAACTCTTTCCTTTACTCCCCCACAGGACCATCGAGAGCCCCCGTCCCCACTGTCCAGGAAGAAGAGCCTGAGCTTCCAGACTCCTCAGAGGAAGCTGCAACCTCTGAGGGTGCAGTGTCAGCAGAATTCAGCGCACCCAGCACCAGCGCAGACACTCACACCTCGATGGCTTGATGTTCAGCAGTGGGGTCATGGTCCAGGAGGTGGTGTCAGAGGGTTGGCGTTCAGCCTCCACAAGGCAGAGGCCTTTTCACCAAACAACAGCAATGCCCTTATCAGCAGGTTTAATGACAATGTTAGGGTTGGACCTGAGAGAACAGAATGTTCATACCTGAGAGAACAGAGGGAGGTAGGTTGGAGTGAGTGAGGGGAGCAGAGAAATTGTAACGGCTGAGGCCACGCCAGCAGATCCCAATGAAAAGATCTAGAGATGGTAAGAGGCCAGAGGGAGGGGTCCAGGTGGAATTAGCATTTTGCCGGCAGGAATCAGGAATGGGGGGAAGATTCCTGGCCAAAGAAGTGGGCATGGAGGCAAAGGCGACGGAAGAAGAGCTCAGCATCGTGCCGAGCTCGAAATTCATTGAGGTGGGGGCGTAAGGGGATGAAGCTGAGGGCTGATCATTCAGAGTCAGAGAGGGGAAAGTCAGAGGAGATAGTGACAACACGGCAAAGGGTGAGATTGGAAGGAGGGATGGGATTAGAGGAAAGTGAGGGGAAGAAGGATCCGGAGAGGCGTTGGCATCCAAGAGCTGTTGAAGCTCGCGATCCTTGACACCAGAAAGAAAGAAAAAATGTTTTTTGTTAAAGCGCCGGATGAGGCAAAGGATGAAATGGAACTGCAGACCAGGACAGCTTTGAGATCGAGTGGGTTGCACACCGGAGTCATGAGCCAGGTGGTCAGCGGATAGCCCTTGTCGCCCAGTAGCCACCCTCTGGTTTGTCGTGCTGCCTCAAATGCAGATGGGACAGCGGACCGCCGCAGAATGAAGGCATCATGACTGCTGCCAGGATCCCGGGCATTGATCTGCATGATTCACTGAGTGTGGTCGCACACCAGCTGACCATTGAGGGAGTGGAATCCCTTTCGGTTCTGGCACATGGCAGAGTTGACATGCAGCGCCCGCGAAGCGATGTGCGTACAGTCAATAGCGCCCTGCACCATGGGGAAGCCTGCAATCCTAGCAAACCCTCGTGCTCGCTCTGCCCGCTTCTCTCTGGCAAGAATTTTGCGCCAATTATTTCTTTATATGCATCATGGCCCTTGCAATAAAAACCCAGATGCTAAACAGATGGACCTTAAAGATCCCCATATTATATGTTCAGAATTATTTACGTCACAGGGTATGTAAATTTATTTATATTACATTATTTTTACATTTCCAGTATTTGCAGCTTTTTTCTTATTTATCTTATTTCACTGATTCTAAGCAAGTCTCTGTTAAACTTCAGTGGAAATCTTTTCAGTGGACATGTGAACCCGCTCACCCTTTCTACCCTTCAGCGTTCCCCTCCTTTGTCAGCAATGCCACGGGAGATCTGCTAGCTTTTCCCACGGTTTCTTAGAGTTAGGGGGCAGGAGCTGGAGAGCAGTCTGACTTCAGGAATAACTTACTTTACCTGAAGACCCCAGGTAGAGCAATAACTAAATGTATCCAAAGGAACCACACAATTACTGGTGGTAGCTGTCATTGGTAGAAGGCCAAGGGTTCAAGCCCACTCCGGAGACTTGAGCAGGTAATCCAGGCTGATACTCCAGTGCAGTACTGAGGGAGTGGTGCACTGTCGGAGGGGCAGTACTGAGGGAGCGCTGCACTGTCGGAGGGGCAGTACTGAGGGAGTGCTACACTGTCGGAGGGGCAGTGCTGAGGGAGTGCTGCACTGTGGGAGGGGCAGTACTGAGGGAGCGCCGCACTGTCGGAGGGGCAGTACTGAGGGAGCGCCGCACTGTGGGAGAGGCAGTACTGAGGGAGTACTGCACTGTCGGAGGGCCAGTACTGAGGGTGTGCTGCACTGTCGGAGGGGCAGTACTGAGGGAGTGCGGCACTGTCGGAGGGGCAGTACTGAGGGAGTGCTGCACTGTCGGAGGGCCAGTGCTGAGGGAGTGCTGCACTGTCGGAGGGGCAATACTGAGGGAGTGCTACACTGTCGGAGGGGCAGTACTGAGGGAGCGCCGCACTGTGGGAGGGGCAGCACTGAGGGAGTGCTACACTGTCGGAGGGGCAGTACTGAGGGAGCGCTGCACTGTCGGAGGGGCAGTACTGAGGGAGCGCCGCACTGTGGGAGGGGCAGTACTGAGGGAGTGCTACACTGTCGGAGGGGCAGTACTGAGGGAGCGCCGCACTGTCGGAGGGGCAGTACTGAGGGAGTGCTGCACTGTCGGAGGGGCGGTACTGAGGGAGTGCTGCACTGTCAGGGGGCTGTACTGAGGGAGCGCTGCACTGTCGGAGAGGCAGTACTGAGGGAGTGCTGCACTGTCGGAGGGGCGGTACTGAGGGAGTGCTGCACTGTCGGAGGGGCGGTACTGAGGGAGTGCTGCACTGTCAGGGGGCAGTACTGAGGGAGTGCTGCACTGTCGGAGGGGCAGTACTGAGGGAGCACTGCACTGTCGGAGGGGCGGTACTGAGGGAGCGCTGCACTGTCGGAGGGGCGGTACTGAGGGAGCGCTGCACTGTCGGAGGGGCGGTACTGAGGGAGCGCTGCACTGTCAGAGGGGCGGTACTGAGGGAGCGCCGCACTGTGGGAGGGGCAGTACTGAGGGAGCGCCGCACTGTGGGAGGGGCAGTACTGAGGGAGTGCTGCACTGTCGGGGGGGGCGGTACTGAGGGAGTGCTGCACTGTCAGAGGGGCAGTACTGACGGAGCGCTGCACTGTCGGAGGGGCACTACTGAGGGAGTGCCGCACTGTCGGAGGGGCAGTACTGAGGGAGTGCTGCACTGTCGGAGGGGCAGTACTGAGGGAGTGCTGCACTGTCGGAGGGGCAGTACTGAGGGAGCGCTGCACTGTCGGAGGGGCGGTACTGAGGGAGTGCTGCACTGTCGGAGGGGCAGCACTGAGGGAGCGCCACACTGTGGGAGGGGCAGTACTGAGGGAGCGCCGCACTGTGGGAGGGGCAGTACTGAGGGAGCGCCGCACTGTGGGAGGGGCAGTACTGAGGGAGTGCTGCACTGTCGGAGGGGCGGTACTGAGGGAGTGCTGCACTGTCAGAGGGGCTGTCTTTCTCATGAGACGTTAAACGGAGGATTGTCTGCTTGTTCAAGTGGATGTAAAGGATCCGGTGGTTCTATTCAAAGAGCAGGGGAGTTTTCCCTGCACCCTGGACAACACTCATCCTTCACTCTGTGCCAGATTAACTGGCCGCTTATCTCACTGTTGTCTTTCACGTATTGGCTTTTGCTTTTGACTACAAACAGCAGCAATTCATTGGCTGTGAAGCGCCTTGGGATATCCTGAGGGTGTGATAAGGCGCAATGTAAATGCAAGTCCTTTCTTCACAAACTGAAAGTAATTCACTTAATTCAATCAAAATAAACCAATTTCAAGCAGAGCAGCATTCCCAGCCCTTCGAGGGCCAGTGTTACTCTGGGTGAACTGGCCAGACTTCTGCTGTAGCCTCTTAGACAGACCCAATTTAACGGCAGTGTCTCCCTGTCTGCTTCAACAATACCTGCAACATCTTCACTATCTTGTACATCCTTTCAGTTGACCCAAAGAGAAGCAGACAACCAGCAGGTCGAAGTGTGCTGGAGCAAATCTGGCTCACATTTTAAAAAAATTACAAGCATTGAGGAAGCTAAAGATACATTCCACTGTAATTTAAATTAATAGCTTTTAAATACCAATTTTTTTAATTAGTTCCTGGGATGTGGGCATCGCTGGCAAGGCCCAGCATTTATTGCACATCCCTAGTTGCCCTTGAGAAGGTGGTGGTGAGCCACCTTCTTGAACCGCTGCAGTCCGTGTGGTGAAGGTACTCCCACAGTGCTGTTAGGGAGGGAGTTCCAGGATTTCGACCCAGCGACGATTAAGGATCGGTGATATATTTCCAAGTCAGGATGGTGTGTGACTTGGAGGGGAACTTGGAGGTGGTGGTGTTCCCATGCGCCTGCTGCCCTTGTCCTTCCAGGCGGAAGAGGTCGCGGGTTTGGGAGGTGCTGCCGAAGAAGCCTTGATGAGTTGCTGCAGTGCCTCTTGTGGATGGTACACACTGCAGCCATGGTACGCCAGTGGTGGAGGGAGTGAATGTTTAAGGTGGTGGATGTTGTTCCACAGCAAGCCCAGTTTAAGAACATAAGAACATAAGAATTAGGAGCAGGAGTAGACCATACACCCCTCGAACTTGCTCAGCCATTCAATAAGATCATGGCTGATTTTCGACCTCAAATCCCCCTTCACGTCTGATCCCCATATCCCTCGATTCCTTTAAGAGTTCATTTTGGCATTCTCAGTAGTTGTGCTCCGCCTAGTGGAGGTATTTATACACTGATGTATTTTCAATTGTTCAAAAACCCAACAAAGAATAATTTATGTAACTGGGGTGTGTACTGGTGTATCAATGTGACACAATATTGGAACGTATTAATGTGAAAATAACAGGACATCTCGGGCATCAGTCAGTGATCTGACTCCTAAGTATCGACTGTACTCAATACTGTGGGTGAGATCCTGATGATCCCTCCATCGACTGTACTCAATACTGTGGGTGAGATCCTGATCATCCCTCCATCGACTGTGCTCAATACTGTGGGTGAGATCCTGATCATCCCTCCATCGACTGTGCTCAATACCGTGGGAGAGACCCTGATCATCCCTCCATCGACTGTGCTCAATACTGTGGGAGAGACCCTGATCATCCCTCCATCGACTGTACTCAATACTGTGGGAGAGACCCTGATCATCCCTCCATCGACTGTACTCAATACTGTGGGTGAGATCCTGATGATCACTCCATCGACTGTACTCAATACTGTGGGAGAGATCCTGAGCATCCCTCCATCGACTGTACTCAATACTGTGGGAGAGACCCTGATCATCCCTCCATCGACTGTACTCAATACTGTGGGTGAGATCCTGATGATCACTCCATCGACTGTACTCAATACTGTGGGAGAGATCCTGATCATCCCTCCATCGACTGTACTCAATACTGTGGGAGAGACCCTGATCATCCCTCCATCGACTGTACTCAATACTGTGGGAGAGATCCTGATGTTCCCTCCATCGACTGTACTCAATACTGTGGGTGAGATCCTGATGTTCCCTCCATCGACTGTACTCAATACTGTGGGAGAGATCCTGATGATCACTCCATCGACTGTACTCAATACTGTGGGAGAGACCCTGATCATCCCTCCATCGACTGTACTCAATACTGTGGGAGAGATCCTGATGTTCCCTCCATCGACTGTACTCAATACTGTGGATGAGATCCTGATCATCCCTCCATCGACTGTGCTCAATACTGTGGGTGAGATCCTGATGATCCCTCCATCGACTGTACTCAATACTGTGGGTGAGATCCTGATCATCCCTCCATCGACTGTACTCAATACTGTGGGAGAGACCCTGATCATCCCTCCATCGACTGTACTCAATACTGTGGGTGAGATCCTGATCATCCCTCCATCGACTGTACTCAATATTGTGGGTGAGACCCTGATGTTCACTCCATCGACTGCGCTCAATACTGTGGGAGAGACCCTGATCATCCCTCCATCGACTGTGCTCAATACTGTGGGAGAGACCCTGATGTTCACTCCATCGACTGCGCTCAATACTGTGGGAGAGACCCTGATCATCCCTCCATCGACTGTGCTCAATACTGTGGGAGAGACCCTGATGTTCACTCCATCGACTGCGCTCAATACTGTGGGAGAGACCCTGATCATCCCTCCATCGACTGTGCTCAATACTGTGGATGAGATCCTGATGATCACTCCATCGACTGTACTCAATACTGTGGATGAGACCCTGATCATCCCTCCATCGACTGTACTCAATACTGTGGGAGAGACCCTGATCATCCCTCCATCGACTGCGCTCAATACTGTGGGAGAGACCCTGATCATCCCTCCATCGACTGTGCTCAATACTGTGGGAGAGACCCTGATGTTCACTCCATCGACTGCGCTCAATACTGTGGGAGAGACCCTGATCATCCCTCCATCGACTGTGCTCAATACTGTGGGAGAGACCCTGATGTTCACTCCATCGACTGCGCTCAATACTGTGGGAGAGACCCTGATCATCCCTCCATCGACTGTGCTCAATACTGTGGATGAGATCCTGATGATCACTCCATCGACTGTACTCAATACTGTGGATGAGACCCTGATCATCCCTCCATCGACTGTACTCAATACTGTGGGAGAGACCCTGATCATCCCTCCATCGACTGCGCTCAATACTGTGGGAGAGACCCTGATCATCCCTCCATCGACTGTGCTCAATACTGTGGATGAGATCCTGATGTTCACTCCATCGACTGTGCTCAATACTGTGGATGAGATCCTGATGTTCACTCCATCGACTGCGCTCAATACTGTGGGAGAGACCCTGATCATCCCTCCATCGACTGTGCTCAATACTGTGGGAGAGATCCTGATGTTCCCTCCATCGACTGCGCTCAATACTGTGGATGAGATCCTGATGTTCCCTCCATCGACTGTGCTCAATACTGTGGATGAGATCCTGATGTTCCCTCCATCGACTGCGCTCAATACTGTGGGTGAGATCCTGATGTTCACTCCATCGACTGCGCTCAATACTGTGGGTGAGATCCTGATGTTCACTCCATCGACTGCGCTCAATACTGTGAGTGAGATCCTGATGTTCACTCCATTGACTGTGCTCAATACTGTGGGTGAGATCCTGATGTTCACTCCATCGACTGCGCTCAATACCGTGAGTGAGATCCTGATGTTCACTCCATCGACTGCGCTCAATACTGTGGGTGAGATCCTGATGTTCACTCCATCGACTGTGCTCAATACTGTGGGTGAGATCCTGATGTTCACTCCATTGACTGTGCTCAATACTGTGGGTGAGATCCTGATGTTCCCTCCATCGACTGCGCTCAATACTGTGAGTGAGATCCTGATGTTCACTCCATCGACTGTACTCAATACTGTGAGTGAGATCCTGATGTTCACTCCATTGACTGTGCTCAATACTGTGGGTGAGATCCTGATGTTCACTCCATCGACTGCGCTCAATACTGTGGGTGAGATCCTGATGTTCACTCCATCGACTGTACTCAATACTGTGGGAGAGATCCTGAGCATCCCTCCATCGACTGTACTCAATACTGTGGGAGAGACCCTGATCATCCCTCCATCGACTGTGCTCAATACCGTGGGAGAGACCCTGATCATCCCTCCATCGACTGTGCTCAATACTGTGGGAGAGACCCTGATCATCCCTCCATCGACTGTACTCAATACTGTGGGAGAGACCCTGATCATCCCTCCATCGACTGTACTCAATACTGTGGGTGAGATCCTGATGATCACTCCATCGACTGTACTCAATACTGTGGGAGAGATCCTGAGCATCCCTCCATCGACTGTACTCAATACTGTGGGAGAGACCCTGATCATCCCTCCATCGACTGTACTCAATACTGTGGGTGAGATCCTGATGATCACTCCATCGACTGTACTCAATACTGTGGGAGAGATCCTGATCATCCCTCCATCGACTGTACTCAATACTGTGGGAGAGACCCTGATCATCCCTCCATCGACTGTACTCAATACTGTGGGAGAGATCCTGATGTTCCCTCCATCGACTGTACTCAATACTGTGGGTGAGATCCTGATGTTCCCTCCATCGACTGTACTCAATACTGTGGGAGAGATCCTGATGATCACTCCATCGACTGTACTCAATACTGTGGGAGAGACCCTGATCATCCCTCCATCGACTGTACTCAATACTGTGGGAGAGATCCTGATGTTCCCTCCATCGACTGTACTCAATACTGTGGATGAGATCCTGATCATCCCTCCATCGACTGTGCTCAATACTGTGGGTGAGATCCTGATGATCCCTCCATCGACTGTACTCAATACTGTGGGTGAGATCCTGATCATCCCTCCATCGACTGTACTCAATACTGTGGGAGAGACCCTGATCATCCCTCCATCGACTGTACTCAATACTGTGGGTGAGATCCTGATCATCCCTCCATCGACTGTACTCAATATTGTGGGTGAGACCCTGATGTTCACTCCATCGACTGCGCTCAATACTGTGGGAGAGACCCTGATCATCCCTCCATCGACTGTGCTCAATACTGTGGGAGAGACCCTGATGTTCACTCCATCGACTGCGCTCAATACTGTGGGAGAGACCCTGATCATCCCTCCATCGACTGTGCTCAATACTGTGGGAGAGACCCTGATGTTCACTCCATCGACTGCGCTCAATACTGTGGGAGAGACCCTGATCATCCCTCCATCGACTGTGCTCAATACTGTGGATGAGATCCTGATGATCACTCCATCGACTGTACTCAATACTGTGGATGAGACCCTGATCATCCCTCCATCGACTGTACTCAATACTGTGGGAGAGACCCTGATCATCCCTCCATCGACTGCGCTCAATACTGTGGGAGAGACCCTGATCATCCCTCCATCGACTGTGCTCAATACTGTGGGAGAGACCCTGATGTTCACTCCATCGACTGCGCTCAATACTGTGGGAGAGACCCTGATCATCCCTCCATCGACTGTGCTCAATACTGTGGGAGAGACCCTGATGTTCACTCCATCGACTGCGCTCAATACTGTGGGAGAGACCCTGATCATCCCTCCATCGACTGTGCTCAATACTGTGGATGAGATCCTGATGATCACTCCATCGACTGTACTCAATACTGTGGATGAGACCCTGATCATCCCTCCATCGACTGTACTCAATACTGTGGGAGAGACCCTGATCATCCCTCCATCGACTGCGCTCAATACTGTGGGAGAGACCCTGATCATCCCTCCATCGACTGTGCTCAATACTGTGGATGAGATCCTGATGTTCACTCCATCGACTGTGCTCAATACTGTGGATGAGATCCTGATGTTCACTCCATCGACTGCGCTCAATACTGTGGGAGAGACCCTGATCATCCCTCCATCGACTGTGCTCAATACTGTGGGAGAGATCCTGATGTTCCCTCCATCGACTGCGCTCAATACTGTGGATGAGATCCTGATGTTCCCTCCATCGACTGTGCTCAATACTGTGGATGAGATCCTGATGTTCCCTCCATCGACTGCGCTCAATACTGTGGGTGAGATCCTGATGTTCACTCCATCGACTGCGCTCAATACTGTGGGTGAGATCCTGATGTTCACTCCATCGACTGCGCTCAATACTGTGAGTGAGATCCTGATGTTCACTCCATTGACTGTGCTCAATACTGTGGGTGAGATCCTGATGTTCACTCCATCGACTGCGCTCAATACCGTGAGTGAGATCCTGATGTTCACTCCATCGACTGCGCTCAATACTGTGGGTGAGATCCTGATGTTCACTCCATCGACTGTGCTCAATACTGTGGGTGAGATCCTGATGTTCACTCCATTGACTGTGCTCAATACTGTGGGTGAGATCCTGATGTTCCCTCCATCGACTGCGCTCAATACTGTGAGTGAGATCCTGATGTTCACTCCATCGACTGTACTCAATACTGTGAGTGAGATCCTGATGTTCACTCCATTGACTGTGCTCAATACTGTGGGTGAGATCCTGATGTTCACTCCATCGACTGCGCTCAATACTGTGGGTGAGATCCTGATGTTCACTCCATCGACTGCGCTCAATACTGTGGGTGAGATCCTGATGTTCACTCCATCGACTGCGCTCAATACTGTGGGTGAGATCCTGATCATCACTCCATCGACTGTACTCAATACTGTGAGTGAGATCCTGATGTTCACTCCATTGACTGTGCTCAATACTGTGGGTGAGATCCTGATGTTCACTCCATCGACTGTGCTCAATACTGTGGGTGAGATCCTGATGTTCACTCCATCGACTGTGCTCAATACTGTGGGTGAGATCCTGATGTTCCCTCCAAGTGCCGTTGAATTTTTCGGCCACTGATTCCTGGCCTTGTGTCAAACTGTCCTGAATGGCCATCGGGAGCGCAACTGCCGTCTGAGCTAAATATGGCCTCAACGTAGGAGAAGTCTGGGCCAGGGAATAGGGATTCCAAAGGTCAGAGTTCATGCCTATGGTGAAACCAGCCGTAACTTAAGGGGCTGAAGTTGGACTTGCCTGTGGTCCAGGCCAGGATTGAGGCCTGGTCTTTGAAGAGGAGCTGAATTTTGCCACTGGAAGTAGCATGGTGTCGTTCCCTGGGTGGGCCCCAATACCCTCATTGTCTTGGCCAGACTTTCGGGCTTCTTTCATGGTGCAGCAGCCCTTGCAGTGTCAGCACCCACCATTTTCAGGCGAATTAGGGACCCATCCCTAGTCCTGGAAACGCCACAGGGATCAGTGGTGGCGCTTCCCAGCAGGCTCGATCCCGGCATCAGTGTCAGAATTCCTGGCCCTCACATTTTCTTGGCCATGGCACATGATTTTGGTTAAATTTGGCTTCAAAAGTGGTGCTTTTCACCCATTGGCCAACTCAACACAAAAGAAAGACTTGCATTTCTATAGCGCCTTTCACAACCTCAGGACGTCCCAAAGCGCTTTACAGCCAATGAAGTACTTTTGAAGTGTAGTCACTGTTGTAATGTAGGAAACGCGGCAGCCAATTTGTGCACAGCAAGCTCCCACAAACAACAATGAGATAAATGATCAATTTTTTTTATTCGTTCCTGGGATTAAACTGTTTTAGTGATGTTAGTTGAGGGATAAATATTGGCCAGAACACCAGGGAGAACTCCCCTGCTCTTCAAATAGTGTTACTTTGTACATCAACCCAAGAGGGCAGATGAGTCCTCAGATTAATGTTTCATCTGAAAGACGGCACCTCCGACAGTGCAGCACTCCCACAGCACTGCACTGGAGTGTCAGTCCAGTGTTACACAGTCCTATGACAATAGCAAAATACTGCAGATGCTGGAAATCCAAACTAACAACAGAGAATGCTGGAAAAACTCAGTAGGTCAGGCAACATCCGTGGAGAGAAATTTGAGTTGACGTTTCGGGTTGAAACCCTTCTTCAAAACTGGAAAGAAAATAAAAAGATCGAATTCAAAGCTGCGATCGAACAAAAGAAGAAAGG
Organism: Somniosus microcephalus; assembly: GCF_052327205.1. NCBI lineage: Eukaryota > Metazoa > Chordata > Chondrichthyes > Squaliformes > Somniosidae > Somniosus > Somniosus microcephalus. The sequence goes on from NC_141008.1 coordinate 4,382,086, forward strand.
GAGACAATAAAAGGTATTAGAAGCCAGATGAGATGGTAATGGGCCCGTGGAGACAAAAGGCAGCTGAGATTAGGTGTGAAGTGTACTGACAGGATAAGGACAGCTGCCAGGTGAGAGAGAGAAACAAAAGGAAAGGAGGGGTGGGGGGGAAGGAGGACCCAAAACAAAGGGGTGGAAAAAATTAAAAGGAAAAAAGTAATAGAGGCCGAGGTTATGATCTGAAATTATTGAACTCGATATTGAGTCCGGAAGGCTGCAAAGTGCCTAATCGGAAGATGATTTGCTGTTCCTCGAGTTTACGTGTTAAAGCGTCGGATGAGTCGAAGGATGAACTGGAACTGTGGACCCGGACAGCTTTGAGATAGAGTGCGCCATGTTGCTGAAGAGAGAGGTCGAGAGTGTTCATGCGGCGAGAGCAGTAGTTCGAGGAACGATGAATATCTTGGAGATATTTGTAATCCTGGGTGGATCCGAAACACGAAGGGTGGAAGTTGAGTTGGAATCCACGTGGAATAAGTCGGAACCGGAGACAGTTGCTGAGGAAAATGATGTGGCTGTGAAACCGAGTCTTGGCAGATACCTGATGCCTGACCTGCTGAGTTTTTCCAGCATTCTCTGTTGTTATTTTACACAGTCCTATCCTCACAGAGCCTCCTTTCTTCTACAAAAAGTAATCCTAGAAAACTCTCCGATACCCAGCCTCTTTCATCCTTTCCTTATGGCTCTTGAACTTCATCCTTTCATGCTCAGCTAGCTGGGAAGAGGTGCCCCCACTCCGGTAGCAATTGCCTTTTAAAGGCGAGGTTCTTGAAGGGGACATACTCTTCCTCTTAAAGGTGAGGTTTCTTACAGAGCCATACCCCTCCTCTGGGATCAGGGCCCTCATCAACCTGTGGCTGACACACTGGCCCTCAATCACCCTGCTACACATCCGCCTCTCCCCCTCCCCACACCAGCATAGAGCCAGCGGTTCCAGCGGCCTGTGTCGTGAGGCAGTATGCTCAGGAGAAGACATCAGCATTCCCAAGAGGCACTCCCGCTTGGTGTTCCAACTCGAAACAATAGGGCTGGAGTGACAAAAACCCCAGATAACATGGGCATTTCTTTCTTTGTTAGATCGTGTCCATTGATCGGTCACTGGAAGAAACTGGCACCCCAGCCGGGAGTACTTTAATGTTTCCACGGTCCATTTAAGTGATGACACTCCTCTACCGTAGCGTACTGCTGTTCCCTAGACAACAGTACCTGCTCAGGTAGAGCACAGGATGTTCCTATCCCTCAGCTATTTGAGAGAGTACAGCTCCCAATCCCACCTCTGAAGCATCACTTTGCCAAACAAAGTCTGGGAGCATGAGCAGCGGATTATTACACAACGCTTGGCTCAGGTTCCTGAAAGCAGCCTCTGCCTCGGGGCTCGATCGCACCCGGTTTGGTGCCTTGTCTTTAGTCAGGTCGGTAAGGGAGGCGGCTCGGGTAGCACAGGCCAGAATAAATCGTCACTAGCAACCAGTGATATCTAATAAGGCCCCGACTTGCTTCTAACTCCCTGGTCAGGGCCAGGCTTTTACAGCTTTCACTTTGTGTACGGGAGGCTTCACCACCGCCCCCTACAGAGCACCTTAGGTTTGTGGTCTCTGACAACCCAATGTGGCACAAATATCCTTAGCGTGTCTAATACAGCCTCTACTTTAGACAAATATCCTTAGCGTGTCTAATAGAGCCTCTACTTTAAACAAATGTCCTTAGCGTGTCTAATACAGCCTCTACTTTACACAAATGTCCTTAGCGTGTCTAATACAGCCTCTACTTTACACAAATATCCTTAGCGTGTCTAATACAGCCTCTACTTTACACAAATATACTTAGCGTGTCTAATACAGCCTCTACTTTACACAAATGTCCTTAGCGTGTCTAATACAGCCTCTACTTTACACAAATATCCTTAGCGTGTCTAATACAGACTCTACTTTACACAAATGTCCTTAGCGTGTCTAATACAGTCTCTACTTTACACAAATGTCCTTAGCGTGTCTAATACAGACTCTACTTTACACAAATATCCTTAGCGTGTCTAATACAGCCTTTACTTTACACAAATGTCCTTAGCGTGTCCAATACAGCCTCTACTTTACACAAATGTCCTTAGCGTGTCTAATACAGCCTCGACTTTAGACAAATATCCTTAGCGTGTCTAATACAGCCTCTACTTTACACAAATATCATTAGCGTGTCTAATACAGCCTCTACTTTACACAAATGTCCTTAGCGTGTCTAATACAGCCTCTACTTTAGACAAATATCCTTAGCGTGTCTAATACAGCCTCTGCTTTACACAAATATCCTTAGCGTGTCTAATACAGCCTCTACTTTACACAAATGTCCTTAGCGTGTCTAATACAGCCTCTACTTCAGACAAATAACCTTAGCGTGTCTAATACAGACTCTACTTTACACAAATGTCCTTAGCGTGTCTAATACAGCCTCTACTTTACACAAATATCCTTAGCGTGTCTAATACAGCCTCTACTTTAAACAAATATCCTTAGCGTGTCTAATACAGCCTCTACTTTACACAAATATCCTTAGCGTGTCTTATACAGCCTTTACTTTACACAAATATCCTTAGCGTGTCTAATACAGCCTCTACTTTACACAAATGTCCTTAGCGTGTCTAATAAAGCCTCTACTTTACACAAATATCCTTAGCGTGTCTAATACAGCCTTTACTTTACACAAATATCCTTAGCGTGTATAATACAGCCTCTACTTTACACAAATATCCTTAGCGTGTCTAATACAGCCTCTACTTTAAACAAATATCCTTAGCGTGTCTAATACAGCCTCTACTTTACACAAATGTCCTTAGCGTGTCTAATACAGCCTCTACTTTAAACAAATGTCCTTAGCGTGTCTAATACAGCCTCTACTTTACACAAATATCCTTAGCGTGTCTAATACAGCCTCTACTTTAAACAAATATCCTTAGCGTGTCTAATACAGCCTCTACTTTAAACAAATATCCTTAGCGTGTCTAATACAGCCTCTACTTTACACAAATGTCCTTAGCGTGTCTAATACAGCCTCTACTTTAAACAAATGCCCTTAGCGTGTCTAATACAGCCTCTACTTTACACAAATATCCTTAGCGTGTCTAATACAGCCTCTACTTTACACAAATATCCTTAGCGTGTCTAATACAGCCTCTACTTTACACAAATGTCCTTAGCGTGTTTAATACAGCCTCTACTTTACACAAATATCCTTAGCGTGTCTAATACAGACTCTACTTTACACAAATGTCCTTAGCGTGTCTAATACAGCCTCTAATTTACACAAATGTCCTTAGCGTGTCTAATACAGCCTCTACTTTACACAACTTTCCTTAGCGTGTCTAATACAGCCTTTACTTTACACAAATGTCCTTAGCGTGTCCAATACAGCCTCTACTTTACACAAATGTCCTTAGCGTGTCTAATACAGCCTCGACTTTAGACAAATATCCTTAGCGTGTCTAATACAGCCTCTACTTTACACAAATATCCTTAGCGTGTCTAATACAGCCTCTACTTTAAACAAATATCCTTAGCGTGTCTAATACAGCCTCTACTTTACACAAATATCCTTAGCGTGTCTAATACAGCCTCTACTTTACACAAATGTCCTTAGCGTGTCTAATACAGCCTCTACTTTAGACAAATATCCTTAGCGTGTCTAATACAGCCTCTACTTTACACAAATATCCTTAGCGTGTCTAATACAGCCTCTACTTTACACAAATGTCCTTAGTGTGTCTAATACAGCCTCTACTTCAGACAAATATCCTTAGCGTGTCTAATACAGACACTACGTTACACAAATGTCCTTAGCGTGTCTAATACAGCCTCTACTTTACACAAATATCCTTAGCGTGTCTAATACAGCCTCTACTTTAAACAAATATCCTTAGCGTGTCTAATACAGCCTCTACTTTACACAAATATCCTTAGCGTGTCTAATACAGCCTTTACTTTACACAAATATCCTTAGCGTGTCTAATACAGCCTCTACTTTACACAAATGTCCTTAGCATGTCTAATAAAGCCTCTACTTTACACAAATATCCTTAGCGTGTCTAATACAGCCTTTACTTTACACAAATATCCTTAGCGTGTCTAATACAGCCTCTACTTTACACAAATATCCTTAGCGTGTCTAATACAGCCTCTACTTTAAACAAATATCCTTAGCGTGTCTAATACAGCCTCTACTTTACACAAATGTCCTTAGCGTGTCTAATACAGCCTCTACTTTAAACAAATATCCTTAGCGTGTCTAATACAGCCTCTACTTTACACAAATATCCTTAGCGTGTCTAATACAGCCTCTACTTTACACAAATATCCTTAGCGTGTCTAATACAGCCTCTACTTTAAACAAATATCCTTAGCGTGTCTAATACAGCCTCTACTTTACACAAATATCTTTAGCGTGTCTAATACAGCCTTTACTTTACACAAATATCCTTAGCGTGTCTAATACAGCCTCTACTTTACACAAATGTCCTTAGCGTGTCTAATAAAGCCTCTACTTTAAACAAATATCCTTAGCGTGTCTAATACAGCCTTTACTTTACACAAATATCCTTAGCGTGTCTAATACAGCCTCTACTTTACACAAATATCCTTAGCGTGTCTAATACAGCCTCTACTTTAAACAAATATCCTTAGCGTGTCTAATACAGCCTCTACTTTACACAAATGTCCTTAGCGTGTCTAATACAGCCTCTACTTTACACAAATATCCTTAGCGTGTCTAATACAGCCTCTACTTTAAACAAATATCCTTAGCGTGTCTAATACAGCCTCTACTTTAAACAAATATCCTTAGCGTGTCCAATACAGCCTCTACTTTACACAAATATCCTTAGCGTGTCTAATACAGCCTCTACTTTAAACAAATGTCCTTAGCGTGTCTAATATAGCCTCTACTTTACACAAATATCCTTAGCGTGTCTAATACAGCCTCTACTTTACACAAATATCCTTAGCGTGTCTAATACAGCCTCTACTTTACACAAATGTCCTTAGCGTGTCTAATACAGCCTCTACTTTACACAAATGTCCTTAGCGTGTCTAATACAGCCTCTACTTTAAACAAATATCCTTAGCGTGTCTAATACAGCCTCTACTTTACACAAATGTCCTTAGCGTGTCTAATACAGCCTCTACTTTAAACAAATATCCTTAGCGTGTCTAATACAGCCTCTACTTTACACAAATATCCTTAGCGTGTCTCAGCCTCTACTTTACACAAATATCCTTAGCGTGTCTAATACAGCCTCTACTTTAAACAAATGTCCTTAGCGTGTCTAATACAGCCTCTACTTTACACAAATATCCATAGCGTGTCTAATGCAGCCTCTACGTTAAACAAATATCCTTAGCGTGTCTAATACAGCCTCTACTTTAAACAAATATCCTTAGCGTGTCTAATACAGCCTCTACTTTACACAAATATCCTTAGCGTGTCTAATACAGCCTTTACTTTACACAAATATCCTTAGCGTGTCTAATACAGCCTCTACTTTACACAAATATCCTTAGTGTGTCTAATACAGCCTCTACTTTAAACAAATATCCTTTGCGTGTCTAATACAGCCTCTACTTTACACAAATGTCCTTAGCGTGTCTAATACAGCCTCTACTTTACACAAATGTCCTTAGCATGTCTAATACAGCCTCTACTTTAAACAAATATACTTAGCGTGTCTAATACAGCCTCTACTTTAAACAAATATCCTTAGCGTGTCTAATACAGCCTCTACTTTAAACAAATATCCTTAGCGTGTCTAATACAGCCTCTACTTTAAACAAATATCCTTAGCGTGTCTAATACAGCCTCTACTTTACACAAATATTCTTAGCGTGTCTAATGCAGCCTCTACTTTAAACAAATATCCTTAGCGTGTCTAATACAGCCTCTACTTTACACAAATATCCATAGCGTGTCTAATGCAGCCTCTACTTTAAACAAATATCCTTAGCGTGTCTAATACAGCCTCTACTTTAAACAAATATCCTTAGCGTGTCTAATACAGCCTCTACTTTGCACAAATGTCCTTAGCATGTCTAATAAAGCCTCTACTTTACACAAATATCCTTAGCGTGTCTAATACAGCCTCTACTTTACACAAATATCCTTAGCGTGTCTAATACAGCCTCTACTTTACACAAATGTCCTTAGCGTGTCTAATAAAGCCTCTACTTTAAACAAATGTCCTTAGCGTGTCTAATACAGCCTCGACTTTACACAAATGTCCTTAGCGTGTCTAAAAGAGCCTCTACTTTAAACAAATGTCCTTAGCGTGTCTAATACAGCCTCGACTTTACACAAATGTCCTTAGCGTGTCTAATAAAGCCTCTACTTTAAACAAATATCCTTAGCGTGTCTAATACAGCATCTAATTTACACAAATGTCCTTAACGTGTCTAAGACAGCCTTTACTTTACACAGATATCCTTAGCGTGTCTAATACAGCCTCTACTTTACACAAATATCCTTAGCGTGTCTAATACAGCCTCTACTTTAAACAAATATCCTTAGCGTGTCTAATACAGCCTCTACTTTACACAAATATCCTTAGCGTGTCTAATACAGCCTCTACTTTACACAAATGTCCTTAGCGTGTCTAATACAGCCTCTACTTTACACAAATGTCCTTAGCGTGTCTAATACAGCCTCTACTTTAAACAAATATCCTTAGCGTGTCTAATACAGCCTCTACTTTACACAAATGTCCTTAGCGTGTCTAATACAGCCTCTACTTTAAACGAATATCCTTAGCATGTCTAATACAGCCTCTACTTTACACAAATATCCTTAGCGTGTCTAATACAGCCTCTACTTTACACAAATATCCTTAGCGTGTCTAATACAGCCTCTACTTTAAACAAATGTCCTTAGCGTGTCTAATACAGCCTCTACTTTACACAAATATCCATAGCGTGTCTAATGCAGCCTCTACGTTAAACAAATATCCTTAGCGTGTCTAATACAGCCTCTACTTTAAACAAATATCCTTAGCGTGTCTAATACAGCCTCTACTTTACACAAATATCCTTAGCGTGTCTAATACAGCCTTTACTTTACACAAATATCCTTAGCGTGTCTAATACAGCCTCTACTTTACACAAATATCCTTAGCGTCTCTAATACAGCCTTTACTTTACACAAATATCCTTAGCGTGTCTAATACAGCCTCTACTTTACACAAATATCCTTAGTGTGTCTAATACAGCCTCTACTTTAAACAAATATCCTTTGCATGTCTAATACAGCCTCTACTTTACACAAATGTCCTTAGCGTGTCAATACAGCCTCTACTTTAAACAAATGTCCTTAGCGTGTCTAATACAGCCTCTACTTTAAACAAATATCCTTAGCGTGTCTAATACAGCCTCTACTTTAAACAAATATCCTTAGCGTGTCTAATACAGCCTCTACTTTAAACAAATATCCTTAGCGTGTCTAATACAGCCTCTACTTTAAACAAATATCCTTAGCGTGTCTAATACAGCCTCTACTTTACACAAATATTCTTAGCGTGTCTAATGCAGCCTCTACTTTAAACAAATATCCTTAGCGTGTCTAATACAGCCTCTACTTTACACAAATATCCATAGCGTGTCTAATGCAGTCTCTACTTTAAACAAATATCCTTAGCGTGTCTAATACAGCCTCTACTTTAAACAAATATCCTTAGCGTGTCTAATACAGCCTCTACTTTGCACAAATGTCCTTAGCATGTCTAATAAAGCCTCTACTTTACACAAATATCCTTAGTGTGTCTAATACAGCCTCTACTTTACACAAATATCCTTAGCGTGTCTAATACAGCCTCTACTTTACACAAATGTCCTTAGCGTGTCTAATAAAGTCTCTACTTTAAACAAATGTCCTTAGCGTGTCTAATACAGCCTCGACTTTACACAAATGTCCTTAGCGTGTCTAATAAAGCCTCTACTTTAAACAAATGTCCTTAGCGTGTCTAATACAGCCTCGACTTTACACAAATGTCCTTAGCGTGTCTAATAAAGCCTCTACTTTAAACAAATATCCTTAGCGTGTCTAATACAGCATCTAATTTACACAAATGTCCTTAACGTGTCTAAGACAGCCTTTACTTCACACAAATATCCTTAGCGTGTCTAATACAGCCTCTACTTTACACAAATATCCTTAGCGTGTCTAATACAGCCTCTACTTTAAACAAATATCCTTAGCGTGTCTAATACAGCCTCTACTTTACACAAATATCCTTAGCGTGTCTAATACAGCCTCTACTTTACACAAATGTCCTTAGCGTGTCTAATACAGCCTCTACTTTACACAAATATCCTTAGCGTGTCTAATACAGCCTCTACTTTAAACAAATATCCTTAGCGTGTCTAATACAGCCTCTACTTTACACAAATATCCTTAGCGTGTCTAATACAGCCTCTACTTTACACAAATATCCTTAGCGTGTCTAATACAGACTCGACTTTACACAAATATCCTTAGCGTGTCTAATACAGCCTCTACTTTACACAAATATCCTTAGCGTGTCTAATACAGCCTCTACTTTAGACAAATATCCTTAGCGTGTCTAATACAGCCTCTACTTTAGAAAAATATCCTTAGCGTGTCTAATACATCCTCTACTTTACACAAATACCCTTAGCGTGTCTAGTACAGCCTCTACTTTAGACAAATATCCTTAGCGTGTCTAATACAGCCTCTACTTTACACAAATACCCTTAGCGTGTCTAGTACAGCCTCTACTTTACACAAATATCCTTAGCGTGTCTAATACAGCCTCTACTTTAAACAAATATCCTTAGCGTGTCTAATACAGCCTCTACTTTACACAAATGTACTTAGCGTGTCTAATACAGCCTCTACTTTACACAAATATCCTTAGCGTGTCTAATACTGCCTCTACTTTACACAAATATCCTTAGCGTGTCTAATACAGCCTCTACTTTACACAAATGTACTTAGCGTGTCTAATACAGCCTCTACTTTACACAAATGTACTTAGCGTGTCTAATACAGCCTCTACTTTACACAAATGTACTTAGCGTGTCTAATACAGCCTCTACTTTACACAAATATCCTTAGCGTGTCCAGTACAGCCTCTAATTTACACAAATATCCTTAGCGTGTCTAATACAGCCTCTACTTTACACAAATGTCCTTAGCGTGTCTAATACAGCCTCTACTTTACACAAATGTACTTAGCGTGTCTAATACAGCCTCTACTTTACACAAATATCCTTAGCGTGTCCAGTACAGCCTCTAATTTACACAAATATCCTTAGCGTGTCTAATACAGCCTCTACTTTACACAAATATCCTTAGCGTGTCTAATACAGCCTCTACTTTACACAAATATCCTTAGCGTGTCTAATACAGCCTCTACTTTACACAAATATCCTTAGCGTGTCTAATACAGCCTCTACTTTACACAAATATCCGTAGCGTGTCTAATACAGCCTCTACTTTACACAAATATCCTTAGCGTGTCTAATACAGCCTCTACTTTACACAAATATCCTTAGCGTGTCTAATACAGCCTCTACTTTACACAAATACCCTTAGCGTGTCTAATACAGCCTCTACTTTACACAAATATCCTTAGCGTGTCTAATACAGCCTCTACTTTACACAAATATCCTTAGCGTGTCTAATACAGCCTCTACTTTACACAAATATCCATAGCGTGTCTAATACAGCCTCTACTTTAGACAAATATCCTTAGCGTGTCTAATACAGCCTCTACTTTACACAAATATCCTTAGCGTGTCTAATACAGCCTCCACTTTAAACAAATATCCTTAGCATGTCTAATACAGCCTCTACTTTACACAAGTGTCCTTAGCGTGTCTAATAAAGCCTCTACTTTACACAAATATTCTTAGCGTGTCTAATACAGCCTTTACTTTACACAAATGTCCTTAGCGTGTCTAATACAGCCTTTACTTCACACAAATATCCTTAGCGTGTCTAACACAGCCTCTACTTTACACAAATATCCTTAGCGTGTCTTATACAGCCTCTACTTTAAACAAATGTCCTTAGCGTGTCTAATACAGCCTCTACTTTAAACAAATATCCTTAGCGTGTCTAATACAGCCTCTACTTTAAACAAATATCCTTAGCCTGTCTAATACAGCCTCTACTTTACACAAATGTCCTTAGCATGTCTAATAAAGCCTCTACTTTACACAAATATCCTTAGCGTGTCTAATACAGCCTCTACTTTACACAAATATCCTTAGCGTGTCTAATACAGCCTCTACTTTACACAAATGTCCTTAGCGTGTCTAATAAAGCCTCTACTTTAAGCAAATGTCCTTAGCGTGTCTAATACAGCCTCTACTTTACACAAATGTCCTTAGCGTGTCTAATAAAGCCTCTACTTATAACAAATGTCCTTAGCGTGTCTAATACAGCCTCTACTTTACACAAATATCCTTAGCGTGTCTAATACAGCCTCTACTTTAAACAAATATCCTTAGCGTGTCTAATACAGCCTCTACTTTACACAAATGTCCTTAGCATGTCTAATACAGCCTCTACTTTAAACAAATGTCCTTAGCGTGTCTAATACAGCCTCTACTTTACACAAATATCCTTAGCGTGTCTAATACAGCCTTTACTTTACACAAATATCCTTAGCGTGTCCAATGCAGCCTCTACTTTACACAAATATCCTTAGCGTGTCTAATACAGCCTCTACTTTAAACAAATATCCTTAGCGTGTCTAATACAGCCTCTACTTTACACAAATGTCCTTAGCGTGTCTAATACAGCCTCTACTTTAAACAAATGTCCTTTGCATGTCTAATACAGCCTCTACTTTACACAAATATCCTTAGCGTGTCTAATACAGCCTCTACTTTACACAAATACCCTTAGCGTGTCTAATACAGCCTCTACTTTACACAAATTTCCTTAGCGTGTCTAATACAGTCTTTACTTTACACAAATATCCTTAGCGTGTCTAATACAGCCTCTACTTTACACAAATATCCTTAGCGTGTCTAATACAGCCTCTACTTTAAACAAATGTCCTTAGCGTGTCTAATACAGCCTCTACTTTACACAAATATCCTTAGCGTGTCTAATACAGCCTCTACTTTACACAAATACCCTTAGCGTGTCTAATACAGCCTCTACTTTACACAAATATCCTTAGCATGTCTAATACAGTCTTTACTTTACACAAATATCCTTAGCGTGTCTAATACAGCCTCTACTTTACACAAATATCCTTAGCGTGTCTAATACAGCCTCTACTTTACACAAATGTCCTTAGCGTGTCTAATACAGCCTCTACTTTACACAAATATCCTTAGCGTGTCTAATACAGACTCTACTTTACACAAATGTCCTTAGCGTGTCTAATACAGCCTCTACTTTACACAAATGTCCTTAGCGTGTCTAATACAGCCTCTACTTTACACAAATATCCTTAGCGTGTCTAATACAGCCTTTACTTTACATAAATGTCCTTAGCGTGTCCAATACAGCCTCTACTTTACACAAATGTCCTTAGCGTGTCTAATACAGCCTCGACTTTAGACAAATATCCTTAGCGTGTCTAATACAGCCTCTACTTTACACAAATATCATTAGCGTGTCTAATACAGCCTCTACTTTACACAAATGTCCTTAGCGTGTCTAATACAGCCTCTACTTTAGACAAATATCCTTAGCGTGTCTAATACAGCCTCTACTTTACACAAATATCCTTAGCGTGTCTAATACAGCCTCTACTTTACACAAATGTCCTTAGCGTGTCTAATACAGCCTCTACTTCAGACAAATATCCTTAGCGTGTCTAATACAGACTCTACTTTACACAAATGTCCTTAGCGTGTCTAATACAGCCTCTACTTTACACAAATATCCTTAGCGTGTCTAATACAGCCTCTACTGTAAACAAATATCCTTAGCGTGTCTAATACAGCCTCTACTTTACACAAATATCCTTAGCGTGTCTAATACAGCCTTTACTTTACACAAATATCCTTAGCGTGTCTAATACAGCCTCTACTTTACACAAATGTCCTTAGCGTGTCTAATAAAGCCTCTACTTTACACAAATATCCTTAGCGTGTCTAATACAGCCTTTACTTTACACAAATATCCTTAGCGTGTATAATACAGCCTCTACTTTACACAAATATCCTTAGCTTGTCTAATACAGCCTCTACTTTAAACAAATATCCTTAGCGTGTCTAAAACAGCCTCTATTTTACACAAATGTCCTTAGCGTGTCTAATACAGCCTCTACTTTAAACAAATGTCCTTAGCGTGTCTAATACAGCCTCTACTTTACACAAATATCCTTAGCGTGTCTAATACAGCCTCTACTTTACACAAATGTCCTTAGCGTGTCTAATACAGCCTCTACTTTACACAAATATCCTTAGCGTGTCTAATACAGACTCTACTTTACACAAATGTCCTTAGCGTGTCTAATACAGCCTCTAATTTACACAAATGTCCTTAGCGTGTCTAATACAGCCTCTACTTTACACAACTTTCCTTAGCGTGTCTAATACAGCCTTTACTTTACACAAATGTCCTTAGCGTGTCCAATACAGCCTCTACTTTACACAAATGTCCTTAGCGTGTCTAATACAGCCTCGACTTTAGACAAATATCCTTAGCGTGTCTAATACAGCCTCTACTTTACACAAATATCATTAGCGTGTCTAATACAGCCTCTACTTTACACAAATGTCCTTAGCGTGTCTAATACAGCCTCTACTTTAGCCAAATATCCTTAGCGTGTCTAATACAGCCTCTACTTTACACAAATATCCTTAGCGTGTCTAATACAGCCTCTACTTTACACAAATGTCCTTAGCGTGTCTAATACAGCCTCTACTTCAGACAAATATCCTTAGCGTGTCTAATACAGACTCTACTTTACACAAATGTCCTTAGCGTGTCTAATACAGCCTCTACTTTACACAAATATCCTTAGCGTGTCTAATACAGCCTCTACTTTAAACAAATATCCTTAGCGTGTCTAATACAGCCTCTACTTTACACAAATATCCTTAGCGTGTCTAATACAGCCTTTACTTTACACAAATATCCTTAGCGTGTCTAATACAGCCTCTACTTTACACAAATGTCCTTAGCGTGTCTAATAAAGCCTCTACTTTACACAAATATCCTTAGCGTGTCTAATACAGCCTTTACTTTACACAAATATCCTTAGCGTGTATAATACAGCCTCTACTTTACACAAATATCCTTAGCTTGTCTAATACAGCCTCTACTTTAAACAAATATCCTTAGCGTGTCTAATACAGCCTCTACTTTACACAAATGTCCTTAGCGTGTCTAATACAGCCTCTACTTTAAACAAATGTCCTTAGCGTGTCTAATACAGCCTCTACTTTACACAAATATCCTTAGCGTGTCTAATACAGCCTCTACTTTAAACAAATGTCCTTAGCGTGTCTAATACAGCCTCTACTTTACACAAATGTCCTTAGCGTGTCTAATACAGCCTCTACTTTACACAAATATCCTTAGCGTGTCTAATACAGCCTCTACTTTAAACAAATATCCTTAGCGTGTCTAATACAGCCTCTACTTTACACAAATGTCCTTAGCATGTCTAATACAGCCTCTACTTTAAACAAATGTCCTTAGCGTGTCTAATACAGCCTCTACTTTACACAAATATCCTTAGCGTGTCTAATACAGCCTTTACTTTACACAAATATCCTTAGCGTGTTCAATGCAGCCTCTACTTTACACAAATATCCTTAGCGTGTCTAATACAGCCTCTACTTTAAACAAATATCCTTAGCTTGTCTAATACAGCCTCTACTTTACACAAATGTCCTTAGCGTGTCTAATACAGCCTCTACTTTAAACAAATGTCCTTTGCATGTCTAATACAGCCTCTACTTTACACAAATATCCTTAGCGTGTCTAATACAGCCCGCTACTTTACACAAATACCCTTAGCGTGTCTAATACAGCCTCTACTTTACACAAATATCCTTAGCGTGTCCAATACAGTCTTTACTTTACACAAATATCCTTAGCGTGTCTAATACAGCCTCTACTTTACACAAATATCCTTAGCGTGTCTAATACAGCCTCTACTTTAAACAAATATCCTTAGCGTGCCTAATACAGCCTCTACTTTACACAAATATCCTTAGCGTGTCTAATACAGCCTCTACTTTACACAAATATCCTTAGCGTGTCTAATACAGCCTCTACTTTAAACAAATATCCTTAGCGTGTCTAATACAGCCTCTACTTTACACAAATACCCTTAGCGTGTCTAATACAGCCTCTAATTTACACAAATATCCTTAGCGTGTCTAATACAGCCTCTACTTTACACAAATATCCTTAGCGTGTCTAATACAGCCTCTACTTTACACAAATATCCTTAGCGTGTCTAATACAGCCTCTACTTTACACAAATATCCTTAGCGTGTCTAATACAGCCTCTACTTTAAACAAATATCCTTAGCGTGTCTAATACAGCCTCTACTTTACACAAATGTCCTTAGCGTGTCTAATAAAGCCTCTACTTTACACAAATATCCTTAGCGTGTCTAATACAGCCTTTACTTTACACAAATGTCCTTTGCGTGTCTAATACAGCCTTTACTTTACACAAATATCCTTAGCGTGTCTAATACAGCCTCTACTTTACACAAATATCCTTAGCGTGTCTCATACAGCCTCTACTTTAAAGAAATATTCCTTAGCGTGTCTAATACAGCCTCTACTTTACACAAATGTCCTTAGCGTGTCTAATACAGCCTCTACTTTGCACAAATATCCTTAGCGTGTCTAATACAGCCTCTACTTTACACAAATATCCTTAGGTGTCTAATACAGCCTCTACTTTAAACAAATATCCTTAGCGTGTCTAATACAGCCTCTACTTTACACAAATATCCTTAGCGTGTCTCATACAGCCTCTACTTTAAACAAATATCCTTAGCGTGTCTAATACAGCCTCTACTTTACACAAATGTCCTTAGCGTGTCTAATACAGCCTCTACTTTACACAAATGTCCTTAGCGTGTCTAATACAGCCTCTACTTTACACAAATGTCCTTAGCGTGTCTAATATAGCCTCTACTTTACACAAATATCCTTAGCGTGTCTAATACAGTCTACTTTAAACAAATATCCTTAGCGTGCCTAATACAGCCTCTACTTTACACAAATATCCTTAGCGTGTCTAATACAGCCTCTACTTTACACAAATATCCTTAGCGTGTCTAATACAGCCTCTACTTTACACAAATGTCCTTAGCGTGTCTAATACAGCCTCTACTTTACACAAATATCCTTAGCGTGTCTAATACAGCCTCTACTTTAAACAAATATCCTTAGCGTCTCTAATACAGCCTCTACTTTACACAAATATCCTTAGCGTGTCTAATACAGCCTCTACTTTACAAAAATATCCTTAGCGTGTCTAATACAGACTCTACTTTACACAAATATCCTTAGCGTGTCTAATACAGCCTCTACTTTACACAAATATCCTTAGCGTGTCTAATACAGCCTCTACTTTAGACAAATATCCTTAGCGTGTCTAATACAGCCTCTACTTTAGAAAAATATCCTTAGCGTGTCTAATACATCCTCTACTTTACACAAATACCCTTAGCGTGTCTAGTACAGCCTCTACTTTAGACAAATATCCTTAGCGTGTCTAATACAGCCTCTGCTTTACACAAATACCCTTAGCGTGTCTAGTACAGCCTCTACTTTACACAAATATCCTTAGCGTGTCTAATACAGCCTCTACTTTAAACAAATATCCTTAGCGTGTCTAATACAGCCTCTACTTTACACAAATGTACTTAGCCTGTCTAATACAGCCTCTACTTTACACAAATGTCCTTAGCGTGTCTAATACTGCCTCTACTTTACACAAATATCCTTAGCGTGTCTAATACAGCCTCTACTTTACACAAATATCCTTAGCGTGTCCAGTACAGCCTCTACTTTACACAAATATCCGTAGCGTGTCTAATACAGCCTCTACTTTACACAAATATCCTTAGCGTGTCTAATACAGCCTCTACTTTACACAAATATCCTTAGCGTGTCTAATACAGCCTCTACTTTACACAAATACCCTTAGCGTGTCTAATACAGCCTCTACTTTACACAAATATCCTTAGCGTGTCTAATACAGCCTCTACTTTACACAAATATCCTTAGCGTGTCTAATACAGCCTCTACTTTACACAAATATCCATAGCGTGTCTAATACAGCCTCTACTTTAGACAAATATCCTTAGCGTGTCTAATACAGCCTCTACTTTACACAAATATCCTTAGCGTGTCTAATACAGCCTCCACTTTAAACAAATAACCTTAGCATGTCTAATACAGCCTCTACTTTACACAAATGTCCTTAGCGTGTCTAATAAAGCCTCTACTTTACACAAATATTCTTAGCGTGTCTAATACAGCCTTTACTTTACACAAATGTCCTTAGCGTGTCTAATACAGCCTTTAATTTACACAAATATCCTTAGCGTGTCTAATACAGCCTCTACTTTACACAAATATCCTTAGCGTGTCTTATACAGCCTCTACTTTAAACAAATGTCCTTAGCGTGTCTAATACAGCCTCTACTTTAAATAAATATCCTTAGCATGTCTAATACAGCCTCTACTTTAAACAAATATCCTTAGCCTGTCTAATACAGCCTCTACTTTACACAAATGTCCTTAGCATGTCTAATAAAGCCTCTACTTTACACAAATATCCTTAGCGTGTCTAATACAGCCTCTACTTTACACAAATATCCTTAGCGTGTCTAATACAGCCTCTACTTTACACAAATGTCCTTAGCGTGTCTAATAAAGCCTCTACTTTAAGCAAATGTCCTTAGCGTGTCTAATACAGCCTCTACTTTACACAAATGTCCTTAGCGTGTCTAATAAAGCCTCTACTTATAACAAATGTCCTTAGCGTGTCTAATACAGCCTCTACTTTACACAAATATCCTTAGCGTGTCTAATACAGCCTCTACTTTAAACAAATATCCTTAGCGTGTCTAATACAGCCTCTACTTTACACAAATGTCCTTAGCATGTCTAATACAGCCTCTACTTTAAACAAATGTCCTTAGCGTGTCTAATACAGCCTCTACTTTACACAAATATCCTTAGCGTGTCTAATACAGCCTTTACTTTACACAAATATCCTTAGCGTGTTCAATGCAGCCTCTACTTTACACAAATATCCTTAGCGTGTCTAATACAGCCTCTACTTTAAACAAATATCCTTAGCGTGTCTAATACAGCCTCTACTTTACACAAATGTCCTTAGCGTGTCTCATACAGCCTCTACTTTACACAAATATCCTTAGCGTGTCTAATACAGCCTCTACTTTACACAAATACCCTTAGCGTGTCTAATACAGCCTCTACTTTACACAAATATCCTTAGCGTGTCTAATACAGTCTTTACTTTACACAAATATCCTTAGCGTGTCTAATACAGCCTCTACTTTACACAAATATCCTTAGCGTGTCTAATACAGCCTCTACTTTAAACAAATATCCTTAGCGTGCCTAATACAGCCTCTACTTTACACAAATATCCTTAGCGTGTCTAATACAGCCTCTACTTTACACAAATATCCTTAGCGTGTCTAATACAGCCTCTACTTTAAACAAATATCCTTAGCGTGTCTAATACAGCCTCTACTTTACACAAATACCCTTAGCGTGTCTAATACAGCCTCTAATTTACACAAATATCCTTAGCGTGTCTAATACAGCCTCTACTTTACACAAATATCCTTAGCGTGTCTAATACAGCCTCTACTTTACACAAATATCCTTAGCGTGTCTAATACAGCCTCTACTTTACACAAATATCCTTAGCGTGTCTAATACAGCCTCTACTTTAAACAAATATCCTTAGCGTGTCTAATACAGCCTCTACTTTACACAAATGTCCTTAGCGTGTCTAATAAAGCCTCTACTTTACACAAATATCCTTAGCGTGTCTAATACAGCCTTTACTTTACACAAATGTCCTTTGCGTGTCTAATACAGCCTTTACTTTACACAAATATCCTTAGCGTGTCTAATACAGCCTCTACTTTACACAAATATCCTTAGCGTGTCTCATACAGCCTCTACTTTAAACAAATATCCTTAGCGTGTCTAATACAGCCTCTACTTTACACAAATGTCCTTAGCGTGTCTAATACAGCCTCTACTTTGCACAAATATCCTTAGCGTGTCTAATACAGCCTCTACTTTACACAAATATCCTTAGCGTGTCTAATACAGCCTCTACTTTAAACAAATATCCTTAGCGTGTCTAATACAGCCTCTACTTTACACAAATATCCTTAGCGTGTCTCATACAGCCTCTACTTTAAACAAATATCCTTAGCGTGTCTAATACAGCCTCTACTTTACACAAATGTCCTTAGCGTGTCTAATACAGCCTCTACTTTACACAAATGTCCTTAGCGTGTCTAATACAGCCTCTACTTTACACAAATGTCCTTAGCGTGTCTAATATAGCCTCTACTTTACACAAATATCCTTAGCGTGTCTAATACAGTCTCTACTTTAAACAAATATCCTTAGCGTGCCTAATACAGCCTCTACTTTACACAAATATCCTTAGCGTGTCTAATACAGCCTCTACTTTACACAAATATCCTTAGCGTGTCTAATACAGCCTCTACTTTAAACAAATATCCTTAGCGTGTCTAATACAGCCTCTACTTTACACAAATACCCTTAGCGTGTCTAATACAGCCTCTACTTTACACAAATATTCTTAGCGTGTCTAATACAGCCTCTAATTTACACAAATATCCTTAGCGTGTCTAATACAGCCTCTACTTTACACAAATATCCTTAGCGTGTCTAATACAGCCTCTACTTTACACAAATATCCTTAGCGTGTCTAATACAGCCTCTACTTTACACAAATATCCTTAGCGTGTCTAATACAGCCTCTACTTTAAACAAATATCCTTAGCGTGTCTAATACAGCCTCTACTTTACACAAATGTCCTTAGCGTGTCTAATAAAGCCTCTACTTTACACAAATATCCTTAGCGTGTCTAATACAGCCTTTACTTTACACAAATGTCCTTTGCGTGTCTAATACAGCCTTTACTTTACACAAATATCCTTAGCTTGTCTAATACAGCCTCTACTTCACACAAATGTCCTTAGCGTGTCTCATACAGCCTCTACTTTAAACAAATATCCTTAGCGTGTCTAATACAGCCTCTACTTTACACAAATGTCCTTAGCGTGTCTAATACAGTCTCTACTTTACACAAATATTCTTAGCGTGTCTAATACAGCCTCTACTTTACACAAATATCCTTAGCGTGTCTAATACAGCCTCTACTTTAAACAAATATCCTTAGCGTGTCTAATACAGCCTCTACTTTACACAAATGTCCTTAGCGTGTCTAATACAGCCTCTACTTTACACAAATATCCTTAGCGTGTCTAATACATCCTCTACTTTAAACAAATATCCTTAGCGTGTCTAATACAGCCTCTACTTTAAACAAATATCCTTAGCGTGTCTAATACAGCCTTTACTTTACACAAATATCCTTAGCGTGTCCAATACAGCCTCTACTTTACACAAATATCCTTAGCGTGTCTAATACAGCCTCTACTTTAAACAAATGTCCTTAGCGTGTCTAATATAGCCTCTACTTTACACAAATATCCTTAGCGTGTCTAATACAGCCTCTACTTTACACAAATATCCTTAGCGTGTCTAATACAGCCTCTACTTTACACAAATGTCCTTAGCGTGTCTAATACAGCTTCTACTTTACACAAATGTCCTTAGCGTGTCTAATACAGCCTCTACTTTAAACAAATATCCTTAGCGTGTCTAATACAGCCTCTACTTTAAACAAATGCCCTTAGCGTGTCTAATACAGCCTCTACTTTACACAAATATCCATAGCGTGTCTAATGCAGCCTCTACGTTAAACAAATATCCTTAGCCTGTCTAATACAGCCTCTACTTTAAACAAATATCCTTAGCGTGTCTAATACAGCCTCTACTTTACACAAATGTCCTTAGCGTGTCTAATAAAGCCTCTACTTTACACAAATATCCTTAGCGTGTCTAATACAGCCTCTACTTTACACAAATATCCTTAGCGTGTCTAATACAGCCTCTACTTTACACAAATGTCCTTAGCGTGTCTAATAAAGCCTCTACTTTAAACAAATGTCCTTAGCGTGTCTAGTACAGCCTCGACTTTACACAAATGTCCTTAGCGTGTCTAATAAAGCCTCTACTTTAAACAAATGTCCTTAGCGTGTCTAATACAGTCTCTACTTTACACAATTGTCCTTAACGTGTCTAATACAGCCTTTACTTTACACAAATATCCTTAGCGTGTCTAATACAGCCTCTACTTCAAACAAATATCCTTAGCGTGTCTAATACAGCCTCTACTTTACACAAATGTCCTTAGCGTGTCTAATACAGCCTCTACTTTACACAAATGTCCTTAGCGTGTCTAATACAGCCTCTACTTTAGACAAATATCCTTAGCGTGTCTAATACAGCCTCTACTTTACACAAATATCCTTAGCGTGTCTAATACAGCCTCCACTTTACACAAATGTCCTTAGCGTGTCTAATACAGCCTCTACTTTACACAAATATCCTTAGCATGTCTAATACAGCCTCTACTTTACACAAATGTCCTTAGCGTGTCTAATACAGCCTCTACTTTACACAAATATCCTTAGCGTGTCTAATACAGCCTCTACTTTACACAAATACCCTTAGCGTGTCTAATACAGCCTCTACTTTACACAAATATCCTTAGCGTGTCTAATACAGCCTCTATTTTACACAAATATCCTTAGCGTGTCTAATACAGCCTCTACTTTAAACAAATATCCTTAGCGTGTCTAATGCAGCCTCTACCTTAAACAAATATCCTTAGCGTGTCTAATACAGCCTCTACTTTACACAAATATCCATAGCGTGTCTAATGCAGCCTCTACTTTAAACAAATATCCTTAGCGTGTCTAATAAAGCCTCTACTTTAAACAAATATCCTTAGCGTGTCTAATACAGCCTCTACTTTGCACAAATGTCCTTAGCATGTCTAATAAAGCCTCTACTTTACACAAATATCCTTAGCGTGTCTAATACAGCCTCTACTTTACACAAATGTCCTTAGCGTGTCTAATAAAGCCTCTACTTTAAACAAATGTCCTTAGCGTGTCTAATACAGCCTCGACTTTACACAAATGTCCTTAGCGTGTCTAATAAAGCCTCTACTTTAAACAAATGTCCTTAGCGTGTCTAATACAGCCTCAACTTTACACAAATGTCCTTAGCGTGTCTAATAAAGCCTCTACTTTAAACAAATATCCTTAGCTTGTCTAATACAGCATCTAATTTACACAAATGTCCTTAACGTGTCTAAGACAGCCTTTACTTTACACAAATATCCTTAGCGTGTCTAATACAGCCTCTACTTTACACAAATATCCTTTGCGTGTCTAATACAGCCTCTACTTTAAACAAATATCCTTAGCGTGTCTAATACAGCCTCTACTTTACACAAATGTCCTTAGCGTGTCTAATACAGCCTCTACTTTACACAAATATCCTTAGCGTGTCTAATACAGCCTCTACTTTAAACAAATATCCTTAGCGTCTCTAATACAGCCTCTACTTTACACAAATATCCTTAGCGTGTCTAATACAGCCTCTACTTTACACAAATATCCTTAGCGTGTCTAATACAG
Source organism: Somniosus microcephalus (assembly GCF_052327205.1). Taxonomy (NCBI): domain Eukaryota; kingdom Metazoa; phylum Chordata; class Chondrichthyes; order Squaliformes; family Somniosidae; genus Somniosus; species Somniosus microcephalus. The sequence continues at coordinate 4,403,920 of NC_141008.1, forward strand.
CCTCTACTTTACACAAATATCCTTAGCGTGTCTAATACAGCCTCTACTTTCCACAAATATCCTTAGCGTGTCTAATACAGCCTCTACTTTAGACAAATATCCTTAGCGTGTCTAATACAGACTCTACTTTAGAAAAATATCCTTAGCGTGTCTAATACATCCTCTACTTTACACAAATACCCTTAGCGTGTCGAGTACAGCCTCTACTTTAGACAAATATCCTTAGCGTGTCTAATACAGCCTCTACTTTACACAAATACCCTTAGCGTGTCTAGTACAGCCTCTACTTTACACAAATATCCTTAGCGTGTCTAATACAGCCTCTACTTTAAACAAATATCCTTAGCGTGTCTAATACAGCCTCTACTTTACACAAATGTACTTAGCGTGTCTAATACAGCCTCTACTTTACACAAATGTCCTTAGCGTGTCTAATACTGCCTCTACTTTACACAAATGTCCTTAGCGTGTCTAATACAGCCTCTACTTTGCACAAATATCCTTAGCGTGTCTAATACAGCCTCTACTTTACACAAATATCCTTAGCGTGTCTAATACAGCCTCTACTTTAAACAAATATCCTTAGCATGTCTAATACAGCCTCTACTTTACACAAATGTCCTTAGCGTGTCTAATACAGCCTCTACTTTACACAAATGTCCTTAGCGTGTCTAATATAGCCTCTACTTTACACAAATATCCTTAGCGTGTCTAATACAGTCTCTACTTTAAACAAATATCCTTAGCGTGCCTAATACAGCCTCTACTTTACACAAATATCCTTAGCGTGTCTAATACAGCCTCTACTTTACACAAATATCCTTAGCGTGTCTAATACAGCCTCTACTTTAAACAAATATCCTTAGCGTGTCTAATACAGCCTCTACTTTACACAAATACCCTTAGCGTGCCTAATACAGCCTCTACTTTACACAAATATCCTTAGCGTATCTAATACAGCCTCTAATTTACACAAATATCCTTAGCGTGTCTAATACAGCCTCTACTTTAAACAAATATCCTTAGCGTGTCTAATACAGCCTCTACTTTACACAAATGTCCTTAGCGTGTCTAATAAAGCCTCTACTTTACACAAATATCCTTAGCGTGTCTAATACAGCCTCTACTTTAAACAAATATCCTTAGCGTGTCTAATACAGCCTCTACTTTACACAAATACCCTTAGCGTGCCTAATACAGCCTCTACTTTACACAAATATCCTTAGCGTATCTAATACAGCCTCTAATTTACACAAATATCCTTAGCGTGTCTAATACAGCCTCTACTTTAAACAAATATCCTTAGCGTGTCTAATACAGCCTCTACTTTACACAAATGTCCTTAGCGTGTCTAATAAAGCCTCTACTTTACACAAATATCCTTAGCATGTCTAATACAGCCTTTACTTTACAGAAATGTCCTTTGCGTGTCTAATACAGCCTTTACTTTACACAAATATCCTTAGCGTGTCTAATACAGCCTCTACTTCACACAAATATCCTTAGCGTGTCTCATACAGCCTCTACTTTAAACAAATATCCTTAGCGTGTCTAATACAGCCTCTACTTTACACAAATGTCCTTAGCGTGTCTAATACAGCCTCTACTTTACACAAATATTCTTAGCGTGTCTAATACAGCCTCTACTTTACACAAATATCCTTAGCGTGTCTAATACAGCCTCTACTTTAAACAAATATCCTTAGCGTGTCTAATACAGCCTCTACTTTACACAAATGTCCTTAGCGTGTCTAATACAGCCTCTACTTTACACAAATATCCTTAGCGTGTCTAATACAGCCTCTACTTTAAACAAATATCCTTAGCGTGTCTAATACAGCCTCTACTTTAAACAAATATCCTTAGCGTGTCCAATACAGCCTCTACTTTACACAAATATCCTTAGCGTGTCTAATACAGCCTCTACTTTAAACAAATGTCCTTAGCGTGTCTAATATAGCCTCTACTTTACACAAATATCCTTAGCGTGTCTAATACAGCCTCTACTTTACACAAATATCCTTAGCGTGTCTAATACAGCCTCTACTTTACACAAATGTCCTTAGCGTGTCTAATACAGCCTCTACTTTACACAAATGTCCTTAGCGTGTCTAATACAGCCTCTACTTTAAACAAATATCCTTAGCGTGTCTAATACAGCCTCTACTTTAAACAAATGTCCTTAGCGTGTCTAATACAGCCTCTACTTTACACAAATATCCATAGCGTGTCTAATGCAGCCTCTACGTTAAACAAATATCCTTAGCGTGTCTAATACAGCCTCTACTTTAAACAAATATCCTTAGCGTGTCTAATACAGCCTCTACTTTACACAAATGTCCTTAGCGTGTCTAATAAAGCCTCTACTTTACACAAATATCCTTAGCGTGTCTAATACATCCTCTACTTTACACAAATATCCTTAGCGTGTCTACTACAGCCTCTACTTTACACAAATGTCCTTAGCGTGTCTAATAAAGCCTCTACTTTAAACAAATGTCCTTAGCGTGTCTAGTACAGCCTCGACTTTACACAAATGTCCTTAGCGTTTCTAATAAAGCCTCTACTTTAAACAAATGTCCTTAGCGTGTCTAATACAGTCTCTACTTTACACAATTGTCCTTAACGTGTCTAATACTGCCTTTACTTTACACAAATATCCTTAGCGTGTCTAATACAGCCTCTACTTCAAACAAATATCCTTAGCGTGTCTAATACAGCCTCTACTTTACACAAATATCCTTAGCGTGTCTAATACAGCCTCTACTTTAAACAGATATCCTTAGCGTGTCTAATACAGCCTCTACTTTACACAAATGTCCTTAGCGTGTCTAATACAGCCTCTACTTTAGACAAATATCCTTAGCGTGTCTAATACAGCCTCTACTTTACACAAATATCCTTAGCGTGTCTAATACAGCCTCCACTTTACACAAATGTCCTTAGCGTGTCTAATACAGCCTCTACTTTACACAAATATCCTTAGCATGTCTAATACAGCCTCTACTTTACACAAATGTCCTTAGCGTGTCTAATACAGCCTCTACTTTACACAAATATCCTTAGCGTGTCTAATACAGCCTCTACTTTACACAAATACCCTTAGCGTGTCTAATACAGCCTCTACTTTACACAAATATCCTTAGCGTGTCTAATACAGCCTCTATTTTACACAAATATCCTTAGCGTGTCTAATACAGCCTCTACTTTAAACAAATATCCTTAGCGTGTCTAATGCAGCCTCTACTTTAAACAAATATCCTTAGCGGTCTAATACAGCCTCTACTTTACACAAATATCCATAGCGTGTCTAATGCAGCCTCTACTTTAAACAAATATCCTTAGCGTGTCTAATAAAGCCTCTACTTTAAACAAATATCCTTAGCGTGTCTAATACAGCCTCTACTTTGCACAAATGACCTTAGCATGTCTAATAAAGCCTCTACTTTACACAAATATCCTTAGCGTGTCTAATACAGCCTCTACTTTACACAAATATCCTTAGCGTGTCTAATACAGCCTCTACTTTACACAAATGTCCTTAGCGTGTCTAATAAAGCCTCTACTTTAAACAAATGTCCTTAGCGTGTCTAATACAGCCTCGACTTTACACAAATGTCCTTAGCGTGTCTAATAAAGCCTCTACTTTAAACAAATGTCCTTAGCGTGTCTAATACAGCCTCAACTTTACACAAATGTCCTTAGCGTGTCTAATAAAGCCTCTACTTTAAACAAATATCCTTAGCTTGTCTAATACAGCATCTAATTTACACAAATGTCCTTAACGTGTCTAAGACAGCCTTTACTTTACACAAATATCCTTAGCGTGTCTAATACAGCCTCTACTTTACACAAGTATCCTTTGCGTGTCTAATACAGCCTCTACTTTAAACAAATATCCTTAGCGTGTCTAATACAGCCTCTACTTTACACAAATGTCCTTAGCGTGTCTAATACAGCCTCTACTTTACACAAATATCCTTAGCGTGTCTAATACAGCCTCTACTTTAAACAAATATCCTTAGCGTGTCTAATACAGCCTCTACTTTACACAAATATCCTTAGCGTGTCTAATACAGCCTCTACTTTACACAAATATCCTTAGCGTGTCTAATACAGCCTCTACTTTACACAAATATCCTTAGCGTGTCTAATACAGCCTCTACTTTCCACAAATATCCTTAGCGTGTCGAGTACAGCCTCTACTTTAGACAAATATCCTTAGCGTGTCTAATACAGCCTCTACTTTACACAAATACCCTTAGCGTGTCTAGTACAGCCTCTACTTTACACAAATATCCTTAGCGTGTCTAATACTGCCTCTACTTTACACAAATATCCTTAGCGTGTCTAATACAGCCTCTACTTTACACAAATATCCTTAGCGTGTCCAGTACAGCCTCTACTTTACACAAATATCCTTAGCGTGTCTAATACAGCCTCTACTTTACACAAATATCCTTAGCGTGTCTAATACAGCCTCTACTTTACACAAATATCCTTAGCGTGTCTAATACAGCCTCTACTTTACACAAATACCCTTAGCGTGTCTAATACAGCCCCTACTTTACACAAATATCCTTAGCGTGTCTAATACAGCCTCTTCTTTACACAAATATCCTTAGCGTGTCTAATACAGTCTCTACTTTACACAAATATCCATAGCGTGTCTAATACAGCCTCTACTTTAGACAAATATCCTTAGCGTGTCTAATACAGCCTCTACTTTACACAAATATCCTTAGCGTGTCTAATACAGCCTCCACTTTAAACAAATATCCTTAGCATGTCTAATACAGCCTCTACTTTACACAAATGTCCTTAGCGTGTCTAATAAAGCCTCTACTTTACACAAATATTCTTAGCGTGTCTAATACAGCCTTTACTTTACACAAATGTCCTTAGCGTGTCTAATACAGCCTTTACTTTACACAAATATCCTTAGCGTGTCTAATACAGCCTCTACTTTACACAAATATCCTTAGCGTGTCTAATACAGCCTCTACTTTAAACAAATGTCCTTAGCGTGTCTAATACAGCCTCTACTTTAAACAAATATCCTTAGCGTGTCTAATACAGCCTCTACTTTAAACAAATATCCTTAGCCTGTCTAATACAGCCTCTACTTTACACAAATGTCCTTAGCATGTCTAATAAAGCCTCTACTTTACACAAATATCCTTAGCGTGTCTAATACAGCCTCTACTTTACACAAATATCCTTAGCGTGTCTAATACAGCCTCTACTTTACACAAATGTCCTTAGCGTGTCTAATAAAGCCTCCACTTTAAGCAAATGTCCTTAGCGTGTCTAATACAGCCTCTACTTTACACAAATGTCCTTAGCGTGTCTAATAAAGCCTCTACTTATAACAAATGTCCTTAGCGTGTCTAATACAGCCTCTACTTTACACAAATATCCTTAGCGTGTCTAATACAGCCTCTACTTTAAACAAATATCCTTAGCGTGTCTAATACAGCCTCTACTTTACACAAATGTCCTTAGCATGTCTAATACAGCCTCTACTTTAAACAAATGTCCTTTGCGTGTCTAATACAGCCTCTACTTTACGCAAATATCCTTAGCGTGTCTAATACAGCCTTTACTTTACACAAATATCCTTAGCGTGTCTAATACAGCCTCTACTTTACACAAATATCCTTAGCGTGTCTAATACAGCCTCTACTTTACACAAATATCCTTAGCGTGTCTAATACAGCCTCTACTTTAAACAAATATCCTTAGCGTGTCTAATACAGCCTCTACTTTACACAAATACCCTTAGCGTGTCTAATACAGCCTCTACTTTACACAAATATCCTTAGCGTGTCTAATACAGCCTCTAATTTACACAAATATCCTTAGCGTGTCTAATACAGCCTCTACTTTACACAAATATCCTTAGCGTGTCTAATACAGCCTCTACTTTACACAAATATCCTTAGCGTGTCTAATACAGCCTCTACTTTACACAAATATCCTTAGCGTGTCTAATACAGCCTCTACTTTAAACAAATATCCTTAGCGTGTCTAATACAGCCTCTACTTTACACAAATGTCCTTAGCGTGTCTAATAAAGCCTCTACTTTACACAAATATCCTTAGCGTGTCTAATACAGCCTTTACTTTACACAAATGTCCTTTGCGTGTCTAATACAGCCTTTACTTTACACAAATATCCTTAGCGTGTCTACTACAGCCTCTACTTTACACAAATATCCTTAGCGTGTCTCATACAGCCTCTACTTTAAACAAATATCCTTAGCGTGTCTAATACAGCCTCTACTTTACACAAATGTCCTTAGCGTGTCTAATACAGCCTCTACTTTACACAAATATCCTTAGCGTGCCTAATACAGCCTCTACTTTAAACAAATATCCTTAGCGTGTCTAATACAGCCTCTACTTTAAACAAATATCCTTAGCGTGTCTAATACAGCCTCTACTTTACACAAATGTCCTTAGCTTGTCTAATAAAGCCTCTACTTTACACATATATCCTTAGCTTGTCTAATACAGCCTCTACTTTACACAAATATCCTTAGCGTGTCTAATACAGCCTCTACTTTAAACAAATGTCCTTTGCGTGTCTAATACAGCCTCTACTTTACAGAAATATACTTAGCGTGTCTAATACAGCCTTTACATTACACAAATATCCTTAGCGTGTCTAATACAGCCTCTACTTTACACAAATATCCTTAGCGTGCCTAATACAGCCTCTACTTTACACAAATATCCTTAGCGTGTCTAATACAGCCTCTACTTTAAACAAATATCCTTAGCGTGTCTAATACAGCCTCTACTTTACACAAATGTCCTTAGCGTGTCTAATACAGCCTCTACTTTAAACAAATGTCCTTAGCGTGTCTAATACAGCCTCTACTTTACACAAATATCCTTAGCGTGTCTAATACAGCCTCTACTTTACACAAATACCGTTAGCGTGTCTAATACAGCCTCTACTTTACACAAATGTCCTTAACGTGTCTAACACAGCCTCTACTTTACACAAATATCCTTAGCGTGTCTAATACAGCCTTTACTTTACACAAATATCCTTAGCGTGTCTAATACAGCCTCTACATTACACAAATATCCTTACCGTGTCTAATACAGCCTCTACTTTAAACAAATATCCTTAGCGTGTCTAATACAGCCTCTACTTTACACAAATATCCTTAGCGCGTCTAATACAGACTCTACTTTGCACAAATATCCTTAGCGTGTCTAATACAGCCTCTACTTTACACAAATATCCTTAGCGTGTCTAATACTGCCTCTACTTTACACAAATATCCTTAGCGTGTCTAATACAGCCTCTACTTTAAACAAATATCCTTAGCGTGTCTAATACAGCCTCTACTTTACACAAATACCCTTAGCGTGTCTAATACAGCCTCTACTGTGCACAAATATCCTTAGCGTGTCTAATACAGCCTCTACTTTACACAAATATCCTTAGCGTGTCTAATACAGCCTCTACTTTACACAAATATCCTGAGCATGTCTAATGCAGCCTCTACTTTACACAAATATCCTTAGCGTGTCTAATACAGCCTCTACTTTACACAAATATCCTTAGCGTGTCTAATACAGCCTCTACTTTAAACAAATATCCTTAGCGTGTCTAATACAGCCTCTACTTTACACAAATGTCCTTAGCGTGTCTAATAAAGCCTCTAATTTACACAAATATCCTTAGCGTGTCTAATACAGCCTTTACTTTACACAAATGTCCTTAGCGTGTCTAATAAAGCCTCTACATTACACAAATATCCTTAGCGTGTCTAATACAGCCTCTACTTTACACAAATATCCTTAGCGTGTCTAATACAGCCTCTACATTAAACAAATGTCCTTAGCGTGTCCAATACAGTCTCTACTTTACACAAATATCCTTAGCGTGTCTAATACAGCCTCTACTTTACACAAATATCCTTAGCGTGTCTAATACAGCCTCTACTTTACACAAATATCCTTAGCGTGTGTAATACAGCCTCTACTTTAAACAAATATCCTTAGCGTGTCTAATACGGCCTCTACTTTACACAAATGTCCTTAGCGTGTCTAATACAGCCTCTACTTTAAACAAATGTCCTTAGCGTGTATAATACAGACTCTACTTTACACAAATACCCTTAGCGTGTCTAATACAGCCTCTACTTTACACAAATGTGCTTAGCGTGTCTAATACAGCCTCTACTTTACACAAATACCCTTAGCGTGTCTAATACAGCCTTTACTTTACACAAATATCCTTAGCGTGTCTAATACAGCCTCTACTTTACATAAATATCCTTAGCTTGTCTAATACAGCCTCTACTTTAAACAAATATCCTTAGCGTGTCTAATACAGCCTCTACTTTACACAAATATCCTTAGCGTGTCTAATACAGCCTCTACTTTACACAAATATCCTTAGCGTGTCTAATACAGCCTCTACTTTACACAAATATCCTTAGCGTGTCTAATACAGCCTCTACTTTAGACAAATATCCTTAGCGTGTCTAATACAGCCTCTACTTTAGACAAATATCCTTACCGTGTCTAATACAGCCTCTACTTTACACAAATATCCTTAGCGTGTCTAATACAGCCTGTACTTTACACAAATGTCCTTAGCGTGTCTAACACAGCCTCTACTTTACACAAATATCCTTAGCGTGTCTAATGCAGCCTCTACTTTACACAAATGTCCTTAGCGTGTCTAATACAGCCTCTCCTTTAGACAAATATCCTTAGCGTGTCTAATACAGCCTCTACTTTACACAAATGTCCTTAGCGTGTCTAATACAGCCTCTACTTTACACAAATATCCTTAGCGTGTCTAATACAGCCTCTACTTTACACAAATGTCCTTAGCGTGTCTAATAAAGCCTCTACTTTAAACAAATGTCCTTAGCGTGTCTAATACAGCCTCTACTTTACACAAATATCCTTAGCGTGTCTAATACAGCCTCTACTTTACACAAATATCCTTAGCGTGTCTAATACAGCCTTTACTTTGCACAAATTTCCTTAGCGTGTCTAATACAGCCTCTACTTTAAACAAATATCCTTAGCGTGTCTAATACAGACTCTACTTTACACAAATGTCCTTAGCGTGTCTAATACAGCCTCTACTTTACACAAATATCCTTAGCGTGTCTAATACAGCCTCTACTTTACACAAATATCCTTAGCGTGTCTAATACAGCCTCTACTTTAGACAAATGTCCTTAGCGTGTCTAATAAAGCCTCTACTTTAAACAAATATCCTTAGCGTGTCTAATACAGCCTCTACTTTGCACAAATATCCTTAGCGTGTCTAATACAGCCTCTACTTTACACAAATATCCTTAGCGTGTCTAATACAGCCTCTACTTTACACAAATATCCTTAGCGTGTCTAATACAGCCTCTACTTTACACAAATATCCTTAGCGTGTCTAATACAGCCTCTACTTTCGACAAATATCCTTAGCGTGTCGAATACAGCCTCTACTTTACACAAATATCCTTAGCGTGTCTAAAACAGCCTCTACTTTACACAAATACCCTTAGCGTGTCTAATACAGCCTCTACTTTAGACAAATATCCTTAGCGTGTCTAATACAGCCTCTACTTTACACAAATATCCTTAGCGTGTCTAATACAGCCTCTACTTTACACAAATGTCCTTAGCGTGTCTAATACAGCCTCTACTTTACACAAATGTCCTTAGCGTGTCTAATACAGCCTCTACTTTACACAAATATCCATAGCTTGTCTAATACAGCCTCTACTTTACACAAATATCCTTAGCGTGTCTAATACAGCCTCTACTTTAAACAGATATCCTTAGCGTGTCTAATACAGCCTCTACTTTACACAAATGTCCTTAGCGTGTCTAATACAGCCTCTACTTTAAACAAATATCCTTAGCGTGTCTAATACAGCCTCTACTTTACACAAATATCCTTAGCGTGTCTAATACAGCCTCTACTTTACACAAATATCCTTAGCGTGTCTAATACAGCCTCTACTTTAAACAAATGTCCTTAGCGTGTCTAATACAGCCTCTACTTTACACAAATATCCTTAGCGTGTCTAATACAGCCTCTACTTTACACAAATATCCTTAGCGTGTCTAATACAGCCTCTACTTTACACAAATATCCTTAGCGTGTCTAATACAGCCTCTACTTTACACAAATGTCCTTAGCGTGTCTAATACAGCCTCTACTTTACACAAATATCCATAGCTTGTCTAATACAGCCTCTACTTTACACAAATATCCTTAGCGTGTCTAATACAGCCTCTACTTTAAACAGATATCCTTAGCGTGTCTAATACAGCCTCTACTTTACACAAATGTCCTTAGCGTGTCTAATACAGCCTCTACTTTAAACAAATATCCTTAGCGTGTCTAATACAGCCTCTACTTTACACAAATATCCTTAGCGTGTCTAATACAGCCTCTACTTTACACAAATATCCTTAGCGTGTCTAATACAGCCTCTACTTTAAACAAATGTCCTTAGCGTGTCTAATACAGCCTCTACTTTACACAAATATCCTTAGCGTGTCTAATACAGCCTCTACTTTACACAAATATCCTTAGCGTGTCTAATACAGCCTCTACTTTACACAAATATCCTTAGCGTGTCTAATACAGCCTCTACTTTACACAAATGTCCTTAGCGTGTCTAATACAGCCTCTACTTTACACAAATGTCCTTAGCGTGTCTAATACAGCCTCTACTTTACACAAATATCCATAGCTTGTCTAATAAAGCCTCTACTTTACACAAATATCTTTAGCGTGTCTAATACAGCCTCTACTTTAAACAGATATTCTTAGCGTGTCTAATACAGCCTCTACTTTACACAAATGTCCTTAGCGTGTCTAATACAGCCTCTACTTTAAACAAATATCCTTAGCGTGTCTAATACAGCCTCTACTTTACACAAATATCCTTAGCGTGTCTAATACAGCCTCTACTTTACACAAATATCCTTAGCGTGTCTAATACAGCCTCTACTTTAAACAAATGTCCTTAGCATGTCTAATACAGCCTCTACTTCACACAAATATCCTTAGCATGTCTAATACAGCCTCTACTTTACACAAACATCCTTAGCGTGTCTAATGCAGCCTCTACTTTAGACAAATGTCCTTAGCGTGTCTAATAAAGCCTCTACTTTAAACAAATATCCTTAGCGTGTCTAATACAGCCTCTACTTTACACAAATATCCTTAGCGTGTCTAATACAGCCTCTACTTTACACAAATATCCTTAGCGTGTCTAATACAGCCTCTACTTTACACAAATATCCTTAGTGTGTCTAATACAGCCTCTACTTTCGACAAATATCCTTAGCGTGTCGAATACAGCCTCTACTTTACACAAATATCCTTAGCGTGTCTAATACAGCCTCTACTTTACACAAATACCCTTAGCGTGTCTAATACAGCCTCTACTTTAGACAAATATCCTTAGCGTGTCTAATACAGCCTCTACTTTACACAAATATCCTTAGCGTGTCTAATACAGCCTCTACTTTACACAAATGTCCTTAGCGTGTCTAATACAGCCTCTACTTTACACAAATGTCCTTAGCGTGTCTAATACAGCCTCTACTTTACACAAATATCCATAGCTTGTCTAATACAGCCTCTACTTTACACAAATATCCTTAGCGTGTCTAATACAGCCTCTACTTTAAACAGATATCCTTAGCGTGTCTAATACAGCCTCTACTTTACACAAATGTCCTTAGCGTGTCTAATACAGCCTCTACTTTAAACAAATATCCTTAGCGTGTCTAATACAGCCTCTACTTTACACAAATATCCTTAGCGTGTCTAATACAGCCTCTACTTTACACAAATATCCTTAGCGTGTCTAATACAGCCTCTACTTTAAACAAATGTCCTTAGCGTGTCTAATACAGCCTCTACTTTACACAAATATCCTTAGCGTGTCTAATACAGCCTCTACTTTACACAAATGTCCTTAGCGTGTCTAATACAGCCTTTACTTTACACAAATGTCCTTAGCGTGTCTAATACAGCCTTTGCTTTACACAAATGTCCTTAGCGTGTCTAATACAGCCTCTACTTTAGACAAATGTCCTTAGCGTGTCTAATAAAGCCTCTACTTTAAACAAATATCCTTAGCGTGTCTAATACAGCCTCTACTTTGCACAAATATCCTTAGCGTGTCTAATACAGCCTCTACTTTACAGAATATCCTTAGCGTGTCTAATACAGCCTCTACTTTACACAAATATCCTTAGCGTTTCTAATACAGCCTCTACTTTACACAAATATCCTTAGCGTGTCTAATACAGCCTCTACTTTCGACAAATATCCTTAGCGTGTCTAATACAGCCTCTACTTTACACAAATATCCTTAGCGTGTCTAATACAGCCTCTACTTTACACAAATACCCTTAGCGTGTCTAATACAGCCTCTACTTTACACAAATATCCTTAGCGTGTCTAATACAGCCTCTACTTTCGACAAATATCCTTAGCGTGTCTAATACAGCCTCTACTTTACACAAATATCCTTAGCGTGTCTAATACAGCCTGTACTTTACACAAATGTCCTTAGCGTGTCTAACACAGCCTCTACTTTACACAAATATCCTTAGCGTGTCTAATACAGCCTCTACTTTACACAAATGTCCATAGCGTGTCTAATACAGCCTCTCCTTTAGACAAATATCCTTAGCGTGTCTAATACAGCCTCTACTTTACACAAATGTCCTTAGCGTGTCTAATACAGCCTCTACTTTACACAAATATCCTTAGCGTGTCTAATACAGCCTCTACATTACACAAATATCCTTAGCTTGTCTAATACAGCCTCTACTTTACACAAATATCCTTAGCGTGTCTAATACAGCCTCTACTTTACACAAATATCCTTAGCGTGTCTAATACAGCCTCTACTTTACACAAATGTCCTTAGCGTGTCTAATAAAGCCTCTACTTTAAACAAATGTCCTTAGCGTGTCTAATACAGCCTCTACTTTACACAAATATCCTTAGCGTGTCTAATACAGCCTCTACTTTACACAAATATCCTTAGCGTGTCTAATACAGCCTTTACTTTGCACAAATTTCCTTAGCGTGTCTAATACAGCCTCTACTTTAAACAAATATCCTTAGCGTGCCTAATACAGACTCTACTTTACACAAATGTCCTTAGCGTGTCTAATACAGCCTCTACTTTACACAAATATCCTTAGCGTGTCTAATACAGCCTCTACTTTACACAAATATCCTTAGCGTGTCTAATACAGCCTCTACTTTAGACAAATGTCCTTAGCGTGTCTAATAAAGCCTCTACTTTAAACAAATATCCTTAGCGTGTCTAATACAGCCTCTACTTTGCACAAATATCCTTAGCGTGTCTAATACAGCCTCTACTTTACACAAATATCCTTAGCATGTCTAATGCAGCCTCTACTTTAGACAAATGTCCTTAGCGTGTCTAATAAAGCCTCTACTTTAAACAAATATCCTTAGCCTGTCTAATACAGCCTCTACTTTACACAAATATCCTTAGCGTGTCTAATACAGCCTCTACTTTAAACAAATGTCCTTAGCGTGTCTAATACAGCCTCTACTTTACACAAATATCCTTAGCGTGTCTAATACAGCCTCTACTTTACACAAATGTCCTTAGCGTGTCTAATACAGCCTTTACTTTACACAAATGTCCTTAGCGTGTCTAATACAGCCTTTGCTTTACACAAATGTCCTTAGCGTGTCTAATACAGCCTCTACTTTAGACAAATGTCCTTAGCGTGTCTAATAAAGCCTCTACTTTAAACAAATATCCTTAGCGTGTCTAATACAGCCTCTACTTTGCACAAATATCCTCAGCGTGTCTAATACAGCCTCTACTTTACACAAATATCCTTAGCGTGTCTAATACAGCCTCTACTTTACACAAATATCCTTAGCGTTTCTAATACAGCCTCTACTTTACACAAATATCCTTAGCGTGTCTAATACAGCCTCTACTTTCGACAAATATCCTTAGCGTGTCTAATACAGCCTCTACTTTACACAAATATCCTTAGCGTGTCTAATACAGCCTCTACTTTACACAAATACCCTTAGCATGTCTAATACAGCCTCTACTTTACACAAATATCCTTAGCGTGTCTAATACAGCCTCTACTTTCGACAAATATCCTTAGCGTGTCTAATACAGCCTCTACTTTACACAAATATCCTTAGCGTGTCTAATACAGCCTGTACTTTACACAAATGTCCTTAGAGTGTCTAACACAGCCTCTACTTTACACAAATATCCTTAGCGTGTCTAATACAGCCTCTACTTTACACAAATGTCCTTAGCGTGTCTAATACAGCCTCTCCTTTAGACAAATATCCTTAGCGTGTCTAATACAGCCTCTACTTTACACAAATGTCCTTAGCGTGTCTAATACAGCCTCTACTTTACACAAATATCCTTAGCGTGTCTAATACAGCCTCTACATTACACAAATATCCTTAGCTTGTCTAATACAGCCTCTACTTTACACAAATATCCTTAGCGTGTCTAATACAGCCTCTACTTTACACAAATATCCTTAGCGTGTCTAATACAGCCTCTACTTTACACAAATGTCCTTAGCGTGTCTAATAAAGCCTCTACTTTAAACAAATGTCCTTAGCGTGTCTAATACAGCCTCTACTTTACACAAATATCCTTAGCGTGTCTAATACAGCCTCTACTTTACACAAATATCCTTAGCGTGTCTAATACAGCCTTTACTTTGCACAAATTTCCTTAGCGTGTCTAATACAGCCTCTACTTTAAACAAATATCCTTAGCGTGCCTAATACAGACTCTACTTTACACAAATGTCCTTAGCGTGTCTAATACAGCCTCTACTTTACACAAATATCCTTAGCGTGTCTAATACAGCCTCTACTTTACACAAATATCCTTAGCGTGTCTAATACAGCCTCTACTTTAGACAAATGTCCTTAGCGTGTCTAATAAAGCCTCTACTTTAAACAAATATCCTTAGCGTGTCTAATACAGCCTCTACTTTGCACAAATATCCTTAGCGTGTCTAATACAGCCTCTACTTTACACAAATATCCTTAGCATGTCTAATGCAGCCTCTACTTTAGACAAATGTCCTTAGCGTGTCTAATAAAGCCTCTACTTTAAACAAATATCCTTAGCGTGTCTAATACAGCCTCTACTTTACACAAATATCCTTAGCGTGTCTAATGCAGCCTCTACTTTAGACAAATGTCCTTAGCGTGTCTAATAAAGCCTCTACTTTAAACAAATATCCTTAGCGTGTCTAATACAGCCTCTACTTTACACAAATATCCTTAGCGTGTCTAATACAGCCTCTACTTTACACAAATATCCTTAGCGTGTCTAATACAGCCTCTACTTTACACAAATATCCTTAGCGTGTCTAATACAGCCTCTACTTTCGACAAATATCCTTAGCGTGTCGAATACAGCCTCTACTTTACACAAATATCCTTAGCGTGTCTAATACAGCCTCTACTTTACACAAATACCCTTAGCGTGTCTAATACAGCCTCTACTTTAGACAAATATCCTTAGCGTGTCTAATACAGCCTCTACTTTACACAAATATCCTTAGCATGTCTAATACAGCCTCTACTTTACACAAATGTCCTTAGCGTGTCTAATACAGCCTCTACTTTACACAAATGTCCTTAGCGTGTCTAATACAGCCTCTACTTTACACAAATATCCATAGCTTGTCTAATACAGCCTCTACTTTACACAAATATCCTTAGCGTGTCTAATACAGCCTCTACTTTAAACAGATATCCTTAGCGTGTCTAATACAGCCTCTACTTTACACAAATGTCCTTAGCGTGTCTAATACAGCCTCTACTTTAAACAAATATCCTTAGCGTGTCTAATACAGCCTCTACTTTACACAAATATCCTTAGCGTGTCTAATACAGCCTCTACTTTACACAAATATCCTTAGCGTGTCTAATACAGCCTCTACTTTAAACAAATGACCTTAGCGTGACTAATACAGCCTCTACTTTACACAAATATCCTTAGCGTGTCTAATACAGCCTCTACTTTACACAAATGTCCTTAGCGTGTCTAATACAGCCTTTACTTTACACAAATGTCCTTAGCGTGTCTAATACAGCCTTTGCTTTACACAAATGTCCTTAGCGTGTCTAATACAGCCTCTACTTTAGACAAATGTCCTTAGCGTGTCTAATAAAGCCTCTACTTTAAACAAATATCCTTAGCGTGTCTAATACAGCCTCTACTTTGCACAAATATCCTTAGCGTGTCTAATACAGCCTCTACTTTACACAAATATCCTTAGCGTGTCTAATACAGCCTCTACTTTACACAAATATCCTTAGCCTGTCTAATACAGCCTCTACTTTACACAAATATCCTTAGCGTGTCTAATACAGCCTCTACTTTCGACAAATATCCTTAGCGTGTCTAATACAGCCTCTACTTTACACAAATATCCTTAGCGTGTCTAATACAGCCTCTACTTTACACAAATACCCTTAGCGTGTCTAATACAGCCTCTACTTTACACAAATATCCTTAGCATGTCTAATACAGCCTCTACTTTCGACAAATATCCTTAGCGTGTCTAATACAGCCTCTACTTTACACAAATACCCTTAGCGTGTCTAATACAGCCTCTACTTTAGACAAATATCCTTAGCGTGTCTAATACAGCCTCTACTTTACACAAATATCCTTAGCGTGTCTAATACAGCCTCTACTTTACACAAATGTCCTTAGCGTGTCTAATACAGCCTCTACTTTACACAAATGTCCTTAGCGTGTCTAATACAGCCTCTACTTTACACAAATATCCATAGCTTGTCTAATACAGCCTCTACTTTACACAAATATCCTTAGCGTGTCTAATACAGCCTCTACTTTAAACAGATATCCTTAGCGTGTCTAATACAGCCTCTACTTTACACAAATGTCCTTAGCGTGTCTAATACAGCCTCTACTTTAAACAAATATCCTTAGCGTGTCTAATACAGCCTCTACTTTACACAAATATCCTTAGCGTGTCTAATACAGCCTCTACTTTACACAAATATCCTTAGCGTGTCTAATACAGCCTCTACTTTAAACAAATGTCCTTAGCATGTCTAATACAGCCTCTACTTTACACCAATATCCTTAGCGTGTCTAATACAGCCTCTACTATGCACAAATATCCTTAGCGTGTCTAATACAGCCTCTACTTTACACAAATATCCTTAGCGTGTCTAATACAGCCTCTACTTTACACAAATATCCTTAGCGTGTCTAATACAGCCTCTACTTTACACAAATATCCTTAGCGTGTCTAATACAGCCTCTACTTTCGACAAATATCCTTAGCGTGTCTAATACAGCCTCTACTTTACACAAATATCCTTAGCGTGTCTAATACAGCCTCTACTTTACACAAATACCCTTAGCGTGTCTAATACAGCCTCTACTTTACACAAATATCCTTAGCGTGTCTAATACAGCCTCTACTTTCGACAAATATCCTTAGCGTGTCTAATACAGCCTCTACTTTACACAAATACCCTTAGCGTGTCTAATACAGCCTCTACTTTAGACAAATATCCTTAGCGTGTCTAATACAGCCTCTACTTTACACAAATATCCTTAGCGTGTCTAATACAGCCTCTACTTTACACAAATGTCCTTAGCGTGTCTAATACAGCCTCTACTTTACACAAATGTCCTTAGCGTGTCTAATACAGCCTCTACTTTACACAAATATCCATAGCTTGTCTAATACAGCCTCTACTTTACACAAATATCCTTAGCGTGTCTAATACAGCCTCTACTTTAAACAGATATCCTTAGCGTGTCTAATACAGCCTCTACTTTACACAAATGTCCTTAGCGTGTCTAATACAGCCTCTACTTTAAACAAATATCCTTAGCGTGTCTAATACAGCCTCTACTTTACACAAATATCCTTAGCGTGTCTAATACAGCCTCTACTTTACACAAATATCCTTAGCGTGTCTAATACAGCCTCTACTTTAAACAAATGTCCTTAGCATGTCTAATACAGCCTCTACTTTACACAAATATCCTTAGCGTGTCTAATACAGCCTCTACTTTACACAAATATCCTTAGCGTGTCTAATGCAGCCTCTACTTTAGACAAATGTCCTTAGCGTGTCTAATAAAGCCTCTACTTTAAACAAATATCCTTAGCGTGTCTAATACAGCCTCTACTTTACACAAATATCCTTAGCGTGTCTAATACAGCCTCTACTTTACACAAATATCCTTAGCGTGTCTAATACAGCCTCTACTTTACACAAATATCCTTAGCGTGTCTAATACAGCCTCTACTTTCGACAAATATCCTTAGCGTGTCGAATACAGCCTCTACTTTACACAAATATCCTTAGCATGTCTAATACAGCCTCTACTTTACACAAATACCCTTAGCGTGTCTAATACAGCCTCTACTTTAGACAAATATCCTTAGCGTGTCTAATACAGCCTCTACTTTACACAAATATCCTTAGCGTGTCTAATACAGCCTCTACTTTACACAAATGTCCTTAGCGTGTCTAATACAGCCTCTACTTTACACAAATGTCCTTAGCGTGTCTAATACAGCCTCTACTTTACACAAATATCCATAGCTTGTCTAATACAGCCTCTACTTTACACAAATATCCTTAGCGTGTCTAATACAGCCTCTACTTTAAACAGATATCCTTAGCGTGTCTAATACAGCCTCTACTTTACACAAATATCCTTAGCGTGTCTAATACAGCCTCTACTTTACACAAATGTCCTTAGCGTGTCTAATACAGCCTCTACTTTACACAAATGTCCTTAGCGTGTCTAATACAGCCTCTACTTTACACAAATATCCATAGCTTGTCTAATACAGCCTCTACTTTACACAAATATCCTTAGCGTGTCTAATACAGCCTCTACTTTACACAAATATCCTTAGCGTGTCTAATACAGCCTCTACTTTCGACAAATATCCTTAACGTGTCGAATACAGCCTCTACTTTACACAAATATCCTTAGCGTGTCTAATACAGCCTCTACTTTACACAAATACCCTTAGCGTGTCTAATACAGCCTCTACTTTAGACAAATATCCATAGCGTGTCTAATACAGCCTCTACTTTACACAAATATCCATAGCTTGTCTAATACAGCCTCTACTTTACACAAATATCCTTAGCGTGTCTAATACAGCCTCTACTTTAAACAGATATCCTTAGCGTGTCTAATACAGCCTCTACTTTACACAAATACCCTTAGCGTGTCTAATACAGCCTCTACTTTAGACAAATATCCTTAGCGTGTCTAATACAGCCTCTACTTTACACAAATATCCATAGCTTGTCTAATACAGCCACTACTTTACACAAATATCCTTAGCGTGTCTAATACAGCCTCTACTTTAAACAGATATCCTTAGCGTGTCTAATACAGCCTCTACTTTACACAAATATCCTTAGCGTGTCTAATACAGCCTCTACTTTACACAAATGTCCTTAGCGTGTCTAATACAGCCTCTACTTTACACAAATGTCCTTAGCGTGTCTAATACAGCCTCTACTTTACACAAATATCCATAGCTTGTCTAATACAGCCTCTACTTTACACAAATATCCTTAGCGTGTCTAATACAGCCTCTACTTTACACAAATATCCTTAGCGTGTCTAATACAGCCTCTACTTTCGACAAATATCCTTAGCATGTCGAATACAGCCTCTACTTTACACAAATATCCTTAGCGTGTCTAATACAGCCTCTACTTTACACAAATACCCTTAGCGTGTCTAATACAGCCTCTACTTTACACAAATATCCTTAGCGTGTCTAATACAGCCTCTACTTTCGACAAATATCCTTAGCGTGTCGAATACAGCCTCTACTTTACACAAATATCCTTAGCATGTCTAATACAGCCTCTACTTTACACAAATACCCTTAGCGTGTCTAATACAGCCTCTACTTTAGACAAATATCCTTAGCGTGTCTAATACAGCCTCTACTTTACACAAATATCCTTAGCGTGTCTAATACAGCCTCTACATTACACAAATGTCCTTAGCGTGTCTAATACAGCCTCTACTTTACACAAATGTCCTTAGCGTGTCTAATACAGCCTCTACTTTACACAAATATCCATAGCTTGTCTAATACAGCCTCTACTTTACACAAATATCCTTAGCGTGTCTAATACAGCCTCTACTTTAAACAGATATCCTTAGCGTGTCTAATACAGCCTCTACTTTACACAAATATCCTTAGCGTGTCTAATACAGCCTCTACTTTACACAAATGTCCTTAGCGTGTCTAATACAGCCTCTACTTTACACAAATGTCCTTAGCGTGTCTAATACAGCCTCTACTTTACACAAATATCCATAGCTTGTCTAATACAGCCTCTACTTTACACAAATATCCTTAGCGTGTCTAATACAGCCTCTACTTTACACAAATATCCTTAGCGTGTCTAATACAGCCTCTACTTTCGACAAATATCCTTAGCGTGTCGAATACAGCCTCTACTTTACACAAATATCCTTAGCGTGTCTAATACAGCCTCTACTTTACACAAATACCCTTAGCGTGTCTAATACAGCCTCTACTTTAGACAAATATCCTTAGCGTGTCTAATACAGCCTCTACTTTACACAAATATCCATAGCTTGTCTAATACAGCCTCTACTTTACACAAATATCCTTAGCGTGTCTAATACAGCCTCTACTTTAAACAGATATCCTTAGCGTGTCTAATACAGCCTCTACTTTACACAAATACCCTTAGCGTGTCTAATACAGCCTCTACTTTAGACAAATATCCTTAGCGTGTCTAATACAGCCTCTACTTTACACAAATATCCATAGCTTGTCTAATACAGCCTCTACTTTACACAAATATCCTTAGCGTGTCTAATACAGCCTCTACTTTAAACAGATATCCTTAGCGTGTCTAATACAGCCTCTACTTTACACAAATATCCTTAGCGTGTCTAATACAGCCTCTACTTTACACAAATGTCCTTAGCGTGTCTAATACAGCCTCTACTTTACACAAATGTCCTTAGCGTGTCTAATACAGCCTCTACTTTACACAAATATCCATAGCTTGTCTAATACAGCCTCTACTTTACACAAATATCCTTAGCGTGTCTAATACAGCCTCTACTTTACACAAATATCCTTAGCGTGTCTAATACAGCCTCTACTTTCGACAAATATCCTTAGCATGTCGAATACAGCCTCTACTTTACACAAATATCCTTAGCGTGTCTAATACAGCCTCTACTTTACACAAATACCCTTAGCGTGTCTAATACAGCCTCTACTTTAGACAAATATCCTTAGCGTGTCTAATACAGCCTCTACTTTACACAAATATCCTTAGCGTGTCTAATACAGCCTCTACTTTACACAAATGTCCTTAGCGTGTCTAATACAGCCTCTACTTTACACAAATGTCCTTAGCGTGTCTAATACAGCCTCTACTTTACACAAATATCCATAGCTTGTCTAATACAGCCTCTACTTTACACAAATATCCTTAGCGTGTCTAATACAGCCTCTACTTTAAACAGATATCCTTAGCGTGTCTAATACAGCCTCTACTTTACACAAATGTCCTTAGCGTGTCTAATACAGCCTCTACTTTAAACAAATATCCTTAGCGTGTCTAATACAGCCTCTACTTTACACAAATATCCTTAGCGTGTCTAATACAGCCTCTACTTTACACAAATATCCTTAGCGTGTCTAATACAGCCTCTACTTTAAACAAATGTCCTTAGCGTGTCTAATACAGCCTCTACTTTACACAAATATCCTTAGCGTGTCTAATACAGCCTCTACTTTACACAAATGTCCTTAGCGTGTCTAATACAGCCTTTACTTTACACAAATGTCCTTAGCGTGTCTAATTCATGCTTTGCTTTACACAAATGTCCTTAGCGTGTCTAATACAGCCTCTACTTTAGACAAATGTCCTTAGCGTGTCTAATAAAGCCTCTACTTTAAACAAATATCCTTAGCGTGTCTAATACAGCCTCTACTTTGCACAAATATCCTTAGCGTGTCTAATACAGCCTCTACTTTACACAAATATCCTTAGCGTGTCTAATACAGCCTCTACTTTACACAAATATCCTTAGCGTGTCTAATACAGCCTCTACTTTACACAAATATCCTTAGCGTGTCTAATACAGCCTCTACTTTCGACAAATATCCTTAGCGTGTCTAATACAGCCTCTACTTTACACAAATATCCTTAGCGTGTCTAATACAGCCTCTACTTTACACAAATACCCTTAGCGTGTCTAATACAGCCTCTACTTTACACAAATATCCTTAGCGTGTCTAATACAGCCTCTACTTTCGACAAATATCCTTAGCGTGTCTAATACAGCCTCTACTTTACACAAATACCCTTAGCGTGTCTAATACAGCCTCTACTTTAGACAAATATCCTTAGCGTGTCTAATACAGCCTCTACTTTACACAAATATCCTTAGCGTGTCTAATACAGCCTCTACTTTACACAAATGTCCTTAGCGTGTCTAATACAGCCTCTACTTTACACAAATGTCCTTAGCGTGTCTAATACAGCCTCTACTTTACACAAATATCCATAGCTTGTCTAATACAGCCTCTACTTTACACAAATATCCTTAGCGTGTCTAATACAGCCTCTACTTTAAACAGATATCCTTAGCGTGTCTAATACAGCCTCTACTTTACACAAATGTCCTTAGCGTGTCTAATACAGCCTCTACTTTAAACAAATATCCTTAGCGTGTCTAATACAGCCTCTACTTTACACAAATATCCTTAGCGTGTCTAATACAGCCTCTACTTTACACAAATACCCTTAGCGTGTCTAATACAGCCTCTACTTTACACAAATATCCTTAGCGTGTCTAATACAGCCTCTACTTTCGACAAATATCCTTAGCGTGTCTAATACAGCCTCTACTTTACACAAATACCCTTAGCGTGTCTAATACAGCCTCTACTTTAGACAAATATCCTTAGCGTGTCTAATACAGCCTCTACTTTACACAAATATCCTTAGCGTGTCTAATACAGCCTCTACTTTACACAAATGTCCTTAGCGTGTCTAATACAGCCTCTACTTTACACAAATGTCCTTAGCGTGTCTAATACAGCCTCTACTTTACACAAATATCCATAGCTTGTCTAATACAGCCTCTACTTTACACAAATATCCTTAGCGTGTCTAATACAGCCTCTACTTTAAACAGATATCCTTAGCGTGTCTAATACAGCCTCTACTTTACACAAATGTCCTTAGCGTGTCTAATACAGCCTCTACTTTAAAACAAATATCCTTAGCGTGTCTAATACAGCCTCTACTTTACACAAATATCCTTAGCGTGTCTAATACAGCCTCTACTTTACACAAATATCCTTAGCGTGTCTAATACAGCCTCTACTTTAAACAAATGTCCTTAGCATGTCTAATACAGCCTCTACTTTACACCAATATCCTTAGCGTGTCTAATACAGCCTCTACTATGCACAAATATCCTTAGCGTGTCTAATACAGCCTCTACTTTACACAAATATCCTTAGCGTGTCTAATACAGCCTCTACTTTACACAAATATCCTTAGCGTGTCTAATACAGCCTCTACTTTACACAAATATCCTTAGCGTGTCTAATACAGCCTCTACTTTCGACAAATATCCTTAGCGTGTCTAATACAGCCTCTACTTTACACAAATATCCTTAGCGTGTCTAATACAGCCTCTACTTTACACAAATACCCTTAGCGTGTCTAATACAGCCTCTACTTTACACAAATATCCTTAGCGTGTCTAATACAGCCTCTACTTTCGACAAATATCCTTAGCGTGTCTAATACAGCCTCTACTTTACACAAATACCCTTAGCGTGTCTAATACAGCCTCTACTTTAGACAAATATCCTTAGCGTGTCTAATACAGCCTCTACTTTACACAAATATCCTTAGCGTGTCTAATACAGCCTCTACTTTACACAAATGTCCTTAGCGTGTCTAATACAGCCTCTACTTTACACAAATGTCCTTAGCGTGTCTAATACAGCCTCTACTTTACACAAATATCCATAGCTTGTCTAATACAGCCTCTACTTTACACAAATATCCTTAGCGTGTCTAATACAGCCTCTACTTTAAACAGATATCCTTAGCGTGTCTAATACAGCCTCTACTTTACACAAATGTCCTTAGCGTGTCTAATACAGCCTCTACTTTAAACAAATATCCTTAGCGTGTCTAATACAGCCTCTACTTTACACAAATATCCTTAGCGTGTCTAATACAGCCTCTACTTTACACAAATATCCTTAGCGTGTCTAATACAGCCTCTACTTTAAACAAATGTCCTTAGCATGTCTAATACAGCCTCTACTTTACACAAATATCCTTAGCGTGTCTAATACAGCCTCTACTTTACACAAATATCCTTAGCGTGTCTAATGCAGCCTCTACTTTAGACAAATGTCCTTAGCGTGTCTAATAAAGCCTCTACTTTAAACAAATATCCTTAGCGTGTCTAATACAGCCTCTACTTTACACAAATATCCTTAGCGTGTCTAATACAGCCTCTACTTTACACAAATATCCTTAGCGTGTCTAATACAGCCTCTACTTTACACAAATATCCTTAGCGTGTCTAATACAGCCTCTACTTTCGACAAATATCCTTAGCGTGTCGAATACAGCCTCTACTTTACACAAATATCCTTAGCATGTCTAATACAGCCTCTACTTTACACAAATACCCTTAGCGTGTCTAATACAGCCTCTACTTTAGACAAATATCCTTAGCGTGTCTAATACAGCCTCTACTTTACACAAATATCCTTAGCGTGTCTAATACAGCCTCTACTTTACACAAATGTCCTTAGCGTGTCTAATACAGCCTCTACTTTACACAAATGTCCTTAGCGTGTCTAATACAGCCTCTACTTTACACAAATATCCATAGCTTGTCTAATACAGCCTCTACTTTACACAAATATCCTTAGCGTGTCTAATACAGCCTCTACTTTAAACAGATATCCTTAGCGTGTCTAATACAGCCTCTACTTTACACAAATATCCTTAGCGTGTCTAATACAGCCTCTACTTTACACAAATGTCCTTAGCGTGTCTAATACAGCCTCTACTTTACACAAATGTCCTTAGCGTGTCTAATACAGCCTCTACTTTACACAAATATCCATAGCTTGTCTAATACAGCCTCTACTTTACACAAATATCCTTAGCGTGTCTAATACAGCCTCTACTTTACACAAATATCCTTAGCGTGTCTAATACAGCCTCTACTTTCGACAAATATCCTTAACGTGTCGAATACAGCCTCTACTTTACACAAATATCCTTAGCGTGTCTAATACAGCCTCTACTTTACACAAATACCCTTAGCGTGTCTAATACAGCCTCTACTTTAGACAAATATCCATAGCGTGTCTAATACAGCCTCTACTTTACACAAATATCCATAGCTTGTCTAATACAGCCTCTACTTTACACAAATATCCTTAGCGTGTCTAATACAGCCTCTACTTTAAACAGATATCCTTAGCGTGTCTAATACAGCCTCTACTTTACACAAATACCCTTAGCGTGTCTAATACAGCCTCTACTTTAGACAAATATCCTTAGCGTGTCTAATACAGCCTCTACTTTACACAAATATCCATAGCTTGTCTAATACAGCCACTACTTTACACAAATATCCTTAGCGTGTCTAATACAGCCTCTACTTTAAACAGATATCCTTAGCGTGTCTAATACAGCCTCTACTTTACACAAATATCCTTAGCGTGTCTAATACAGCCTCTACTTTACACAAATGTCCTTAGCGTGTCTAATACAGCCTCTACTTTACACAAATGTCCTTAGCGTGTCTAATACAGCCTCTACTTTACACAAATATCCATAGCTTGTCTAATACAGCCTCTACTTTACACAAATATCCTTAGCGTGTCTAATACAGCCTCTACTTTACACAAATATCCTTAGCGTGTCTAATACAGCCTCTACTTTCGACAAATATCCTTAGCATGTCGAATACAGCCTCTACTTTACACAAATATCCTTAGCGTGTCTAATACAGCCTCTACTTTACACAAATACCCTTAGCGTGTCTAATACAGCCTCTACTTTACACAAATATCCTTAGCGTGTCTAATACAGCCTCTACTTTCGACAAATATCCTTAGCGTGTCGAATACAGCCTCTACTTTACACAAATATCCTTAGCATGTCTAATACAGCCTCTACTTTACACAAATACCCTTAGCGTGTCTAATACAGCCTCTACTTTAGACAAATATCCTTAGCGTGTCTAATACAGCCTCTACTTTACACAAATATCCTTAGCGTGTCTAATACAGCCTCTACATTACACAAATGTCCTTAGCGTGTCTAATACAGCCTCTACTTTACACAAATGTCCTTAGCGTGTCTAATACAGCCTCTACTTTACACAAATATCCATAGCTTGTCTAATACAGCCTCTACTTTACACAAATATCCTTAGCGTGTCTAATACAGCCTCTACTTTAAACAGATATCCTTAGCGTGTCTAATACAGCCTCTACTTTACACAAATATCCTTAGCGTGTCTAATACAGCCTCTACTTTACACAAATGTCCTTAGCGTGTCTAATACAGCCTCTACTTTACACAAATGTCCTTAGCGTGTCTAATACAGCCTCTACTTTACACAAATATCCATAGCTTGTCTAATACAGCCTCTACTTTACACAAATATCCTTAGCGTGTCTAATACAGCCTCTACTTTACACAAATATCCTTAGCGTGTCTAATACAGCCTCTACTTTCGACAAATATCCTTAGCGTGTCGAATACAGCCTCTACTTTACACAAATATCCTTAGCGTGTCTAATACAGCCTCTACTTTACACAAATACCCTTAGCGTGTCTAATACAGCCTCTACTTTAGACAAATATCCTTAGCGTGTCTAATACAGCCTCTACTTTACACAAATATCCATAGCTTGTCTAATACAGCCTCTACTTTACACAAATATCCTTAGCGTGTCTAATACAGCCTCTACTTTAAACAGATATCCTTAGCGTGTCTAATACAGCCTCTACTTTACACAAATACCCTTAGCGTGTCTAATACAGCCTCTACTTTAGACAAATATCCTTAGCGTGTCTAATACAGCCTCTACTTTACACAAATATCCATAGCTTGTCTAATACAGCCTCTACTTTACACAAATATCCTTAGCGTGTCTAATACAGCCTCTACTTTAAACAGATATCCTTAGCGTGTCTAATACAGCCTCTACTTTACACAAATATCCTTAGCGTGTCTAATACAGCCTCTACTTTACACAAATGTCCTTAGCGTGTCTAATACAGCCTCTACTTTACACAAATGTCCTTAGCGTGTCTAATACAGCCTCTACTTTACACAAATATCCATAGCTTGTCTAATACAGCCTCTACTTTACACAAATATCCTTAGCGTGTCTAATACAGCCTCTACTTTACACAAATATCCTTAGCGTGTCTAATACAGCCTCTACTTTCGACAAATATCCTTAGCATGTCGAATACAGCCTCTACTTTACACAAATATCCTTAGCGTGTCTAATACAGCCTCTACTTTACACAAATACCCTTAGCGTGTCTAATACAGCCTCTACTTTAGACAAATATCCTTAGCGTGTCTAATACAGCCTCTACTTTACACAAATATCCTTAGCGTGTCTAATACAGCCTCTACTTTACACAAATGTCCTTAGCGTGTCTAATACAGCCTCTACTTTACACAAATGTCCTTAGCGTGTCTAATACAGCCTCTACTTTACACAAATATCCATAGCTTGTCTAATACAGCCTCTACTTTACACAAATATCCTTAGCGTGTCTAATACAGCCTCTACTTTAAACAGATATCCTTAGCGTGTCTAATACAGCCTCTACTTTACACAAATGTCCTTAGCGTGTCTAATACAGCCTCTACTTTAAACAAATATCCTTAGCGTGTCTAATACAGCCTCTACTTTACACAAATATCCTTAGCGTGTCTAATACAGCCTCTACTTTACACAAATATCCTTAGCGTGTCTAATACAGCCTCTACTTTAAACAAATGTCCTTAGCGTGTCTAATACAGCCTCTACTTTACACAAATATCCTTAGCGTGTCTAATACAGCCTCTACTTTACACAAATGTCCTTAGCGTGTCTAATACAGCCTTTACTTTACACAAATGTCCTTAGCGTGTCTAATTCATGCTTTGCTTTACACAAATGTCCTTAGCGTGTCTAATACAGCCTCTACTTTAGACAAATGTCCTTAGCGTGTCTAATAAAGCCTCTACTTTAAACAAATATCCTTAGCGTGTCTAATACAGCCTCTACTTTGCACAAATATCCTTAGCGTGTCTAATACAGCCTCTACTTTACACAAATATCCTTAGCGTGTCTAATACAGCCTCTACTTTACACAAATATCCTTAGCGTGTCTAATACAGCCTCTACTTTACACAAATATCCTTAGCGTGTCTAATACAGCCTCTACTTTCGACAAATATCCTTAGCGTGTCTAATACAGCCTCTACTTTACACAAATATCCTTAGCGTGTCTAATACAGCCTCTACTTTACACAAATACCCTTAGCGTGTCTAATACAGCCTCTACTTTACACAAATATCCTTAGCGTGTCTAATACAGCCTCTACTTTCGACAAATATCCTTAGCGTGTCTAATACAGCCTCTACTTTACACAAATACCCTTAGCGTGTCTAATACAGCCTCTACTTTAGACAAATATCCTTAGCGTGTCTAATACAGCCTCTACTTTACACAAATATCCTTAGCGTGTCTAATACAGCCTCTACTTTACACAAATGTCCTTAGCGTGTCTAATACAGCCTCTACTTTACACAAATGTCCTTAGCGTGTCTAATACAGCCTCTACTTTACACAAATATCCATAGCTTGTCTAATACAGCCTCTACTTTACACAAATATCCTTAGCGTGTCTAATACAGCCTCTACTTTAAACAGATATCCTTAGCGTGTCTAATACAGCCTCTACTTTACACAAATGTCCTTAGCGTGTCTAATACAGCCTCTACTTTAAACAAATATCCTTAGCGTGTCTAATACAGCCTCTACTTTACACAAATATCCATAGCTTGTCTAATACAGCCTCTACTTTACACAAATATCCTTAGCGTGTCTAATACAGCCTCTACTTTAAACAGATATCCTTAGCGTGTCTAATACAGCCTCTACTTTACACAAATGTCCTTAGCGTGTCTAATACAGCCTCTACTTTAAACAAATATCCTTAGCGTGTCTAATACAGCCTCTACTTTACACAAATATCCTTAGCGTGTCTAATACAGCCTCTACTTTAAACAAATGTCCTTAGCATGTCTAATACAGCCTCTACTTTACACCAATATCCTTAGCGTGTCTAATACAGCCTCTACTATGCACAAATATCCTTAGCGTGTCTAATACAGCCTCTACTTTACACAAATATCCTTAGCGTGTCTAATACAGCCTCTACTTTACACAAATATCCTTAGCGTGTCTAATACAGCCTCTACTTTACACAAATATCCTTAGCGTGTCTAATACAGCCTCTACTTTCGACAAATATCCTTAGCGTGTCTAATACAGCCTCTACTTTACACAAATATCCTTAGCGTGTCTAATACAGCCTCTACTTTACACAAATACCCTTAGCGTGTCTAATACAGCCTCTACTTTACACAAATATCCTTAGCGTGTCTAATACAGCCTCTACTTTCGACAAATATCCTTAGCGTGTCTAATACAGCCTCTACTTTACACAAATACCCTTAGCGTGTCTAATACAGCCTCTACTTTAGACAAATATCCTTAGCGTGTCTAATACAGCCTCTACTTTACACAAATATCCTTAGCGTGTCTAATACAGCCTCTACTTTACACAAATGTCCTTAGCGTGTCTAATACAGCCTCTACTTTACACAAATGTCCTTAGCGTGTCTAATACAGCCTCTACTTTACACAAATATCCGTAGCTTGTCTAATACAGCCTCTACTTTACACAAATATCCTTAGCGTGTCTAATACAGCCTCTACTTTAAACAGATATCCTTAGCGTGTCTAATACAGCCTCTACTTTACACAAATGTCCTTAGCGTGTCTAATACAGCCTCTACTTTAAACAAATATCCTTAGCGTGTCTAATACAGCCTCTACTTGACACAAATATCCTTAGCGTGTCTAATACAGCCTCTACTTTACACAAATATCCTTAGCGTGTCTAATACAGCCTCTACTTTAAACAAATGTCCTTAGCATGTCTAATACAGCCTCTACTTTACACAAATATCCTTAGCGTGTCTAATACAGCCTCTACTTTACACAAATATCCTTAGCGTGTCTAATGCAGCCTCTACTTTAGACAAATGTCCTTAGCGTGTCTAATAAAGCCTCTACTTTAAACAAATATCCTTAGCGTGTCTAATACAGCCTCTACTTTACACAAATATCCTTAGCGTGTCTAATACAGCCTCTACTTTACACAAATATCCTTAGCGTGTCTAATACAGCCTCTACTTTACACAAATATCCTTAGCGTGTCTAATACAGCCTCTACTTTCGACAAATATCCTTAGCGTGTCGAATACAGCCTCTACTTTACACAAATATCCTTAGCATGTCTAATACAGCCTCTACTTTACACAAATACCCTTAGCGTGTCTAATACAGCCTCTACTTTAGACAAATATCCTTAGCGTGTCTAATACAGCCTCTACTTTACACAAATATCCTTAGCGTGTCTAATACAGCCTCTACTTTACACAAATGTCCTTAGCGTGTCTAATACAGCCTCTACTTTACACAAATGTCCTTAGCGTGTCTAATACAGCCTCTACTTTACACAAATATCCATAGCTTGTCTAATACAGCCTCTACTTTACACAAATATCCTTAGCGTGTCTAATACAGCCTCTACTTTAAACAGATATCCTTAGCGTGTCTAATACAGCCTCTACTTTACACAAATATCCTTAGCGTGTCTAATACAGCCTCTACTTTACACAAATGTCCTTAGCGTGTCTAATACAGCCTCTACTTTACACAAATGTCCTTAGCGTGTCTAATACAGCCTCTACTTTACACAAATATCCATAGCTTGTCTAATACAGCCTCTACTTTACACAAATATCCTTAGCGTGTCTAATACAGCCTCTACTTTACACAAATATCCTTAGCGTGTCTAATACAGCCTCTACTTTCGACAAATATCCTTAGCGTGTCGAATACAGCCTCTACTTTACACAAATATCCTTAGCGTGTCTAATACAGCCTCTACTTTACACAAATACCCTTAGCGTGTCTAATACAGCCTCTACTTTAGACAAATATCCTTAGCGTGTCTAATACAGCCTCTACTTTACACAAATATCCATAGCTTGTCTAATACAGCCTCTACTTTACACAAATATCCTTAGCGTGTCTAATACAGCCTCTACTTTAAACAGATATCCTTAGCGTGTCTAATACAGCCTCTACTTTACACAAATACCCTTAGCGTGTCTAATACAGCCTCTACTTTAGACAAATATCCTTAGCGTGTCTAATACAGCCTCTACTTTACACAAATATCCATAGCTTGTCTAATACAGCCTCTACTTTACACAAATATCCTTAGCGTGTCTAATACAGCCTCTACTTTAAACAGATATCCTTAGCGTGTCTAATACAGCCTCTACTTTACACAAATATCCTTAGCGTGTCTAATACAGCCTCTACTTTACACAAATGTCCTTAGCGTGTCTAATACAGCCTCTACTTTACACAAATGTCCTTAGCGTGTCTAATACAGCCTCTACTTTACACAAATATCCATAGCTTGTCTAATACAGCCTCTACTTTACACAAATATCCTTAGCGTGTCTAATACAGCCTCTACTTTACACAAATATCCTTAGCGTGTCTAATACAGCCTCTACTTTCGACAAATATCCTTAGCATGTCGAATACAGCCTCTACTTTACACAAATATCCTTAGCGTGTCTAATACAGCCTCTACTTTACACAAATACCCTTAGCGTGTCTAATACAGCCTCTACTTTACACAAATATCCTTAGCGTGTCTAATACAGCCTCTACTTTCGACAAATATCCTTAGCGTGTCGAATACAGCCTCTACTTTACACAAATATCCTTAGCATGTCTAATACAGCCTCTACTTTACACAAATACCCTTAGCGTGTCTAATACAGCCTCTACTTTAGACAAATATCCTTAGCGTGTCTAATACAGCCTCTACTTTACACAAATATCCTTAGCGTGTCTAATACAGCCTCTACTTTACACAAATGTCCTTAGCGTGTCTAATACAGCCTCTACTTTACACAAATGTCCTTAGCGTGTCTAATACAGCCTCTACTTTACACAAATATCCATAGCTTGTCTAATACAGCCTCTACTTTACACAAATATCCTTAGCGTGTCTAATACAGCCTCTACTTTAAACAGATATCCTTAGCATGTCTAATACAGCCTCTACTTTACACAAATATCCTTAGCGTGTCTAATACAGCCTCTACTTTACACAAATGTCCTTAGCGTGTCTAATACAGCCTCTACTTTACACAAATGTCCTTAGCGTGTCTAATACAGCCTCTACTTTACACAAATATCCATAGCTTGTCTAATACAGCCTCTACTTTACACAAATATCCTTAGCGTGTCTAATACAGCCTCTACTTTACACAAATATCCTTAGCGTGTCTAATACAGCCTCTACTTTCGACAAATATCCTTAGCGTGTCGAATACAGCCTCTACTTTACACAAATATCCTTAGCGTGTCTAATACAGCCTCTACTTTACACAAATACCCTTAGCGTGTCTAATACAGCCTCTACTTTAGACAAATATCCTTAGCGTGTCTAATACAGCCTCTACTTTACACAAATATCCATAGCTTGTCTAATACAGCCTCTACTTTACACAAATATCCTTAGCGTGTCTAATACAGCCTCTACTTTAGACAAATATCCTTAGCGTGTCTAATACAGCCTCTACTTTACACAAATATCCATAGCTTGTCTAATACAGCCTCTACTTTACACAAATATCCTTAGCGTGTCTAATACAGCCTCTACTTTAAACAGATATCCTTAGCGTGTCTAATACAGCCTCTACTTTACACAAATACCCTTAGCGTGTCTAATACAGCCTCTACTTTACACAAATGTCCTTAGCGTGTCTAATACAGCCTCTACTTTACACAAATATCCATAGCTTGTCTAATACAGCCTCTACTTTACACAAATATCCTTAGCGTGTCTAATACAGCCTCTACTTTACACAAATATCCTTAGCGTGTCTAATACAGCCTCTACTTTCGACAAATATCCTTAGCATGTCGAATACAGCCTCTACTTTACACAAATATCCTTAGCGTGTCTAATACAGCCTCTACTTTACACAAATACCCTTAGCGTGTCTAATACAGCCTCTACTTTAGACAAATATCCTTAGCGTGTCTAATACAGCCTCTACTTTACACAAATATCCTTAGCTTGTCTAATACAGCCTCTACTTTACACAAATGTCCTTAGCGTGTCTAATACAGCCTCTACTTTACACAAATGTCCTTAGCGTGTCTAATACAGCCTCTACTTTACACAAATATCCATAGCTTGTCTAATACAGCCTCTACTTTACACAAATATCCTTAGCGTGTCTAATACAGCCTCTACTTTAAACAGATATCCTTAGCGTGTCTAATACAGCCTCTACTTTACACAAATGTCCTTAGCGTGTCTAATACAGCCTCTACTTTAAACAAATATCCTTAGCGTGTCTAATACAGCCTCTACTTTACACAAATATCCTTAGCGTGTCTAATACAGCCTCTACTTTACACAAATATCCTTAGCGTGTCTAATACAGCCTCTACTTTAAACAAATGTCCTTAGCGTGTCTAATACAGCCTCTACTTTACACAAATATCCTTAGCGTGTCTAATACAGCCTCTACTTTACACAAATGTCCTTAGCGTGTCTAATACAGCCTTTACTTTACACAAATGTCCTTAGCGTGTCTAATTCATGCTTTGCTTTACACAAATGTCCTTAGCGTGTCTAATACAGCCTCTACTTTAGACAAATGTCCTTAGCGTGTCTAATAAAGCCTCTACTTTAAACAAATATCCTTAGCGTGTCTAATACAGCCTCTACTTTGCACAAATATCCTTAGCGTGTCTAATACAGCCTCTACTTTACACAAATATCCTTAGCGTGTCTAATACAGCCTCTACTTTACACAAATATCCTTAGCGTGTCTAATACAGCCTCTACTTTACACAAATATCCTTAGCGTGTCTAATACAGCCTCTACTTTCGACAAATATCCTTAGCGTGTCTAATACAGCCTCTAATTTACACAAATATCCTTAGCGAGTCTAATACAGCCTCTACTTTACACAAATACCCTTAGCGTGTCTAATACAGCCTCTACTTTACACAAATATCCTTAGCGTGTCTAATACAGCCTCTACTTTCGACAAATATCCTTAGCGTGTCTAATACAGCCTCTACTTTACACAAATACCCTTAGCGTGTCTAATACAGCCTCTACTTTAGACAAATATCCTTAGCGTGTCTAATACAGCCTCTACTTTACACAAATATCCTTAGCGTGTCTAATACAGCCTCTACTTTACACAAATGTCCTTAGCGTGTCTAATACAGCCTCTACTTTACACAAATGTCCTTAGCGTGTCTAATACAGCCTCTACTTTACACAAATATCCATAGCTTGTCTAATACAGCCTCTACTTTACACAAATATCCTTAGCGTGTCTAATACAGCCTCTACTTTAAACAGATATCCTTAGCGTGTCTAATACAGCCTCTACTTTACACAAATGTCCTTAGCGTGTCTAATACAGCCTCTACTTTAAACAAATATCCTTAGCGTGTCTAATACAGCCTCTACTTTACACAAATATCCATAGCTTGTCTAATACAGCCTCTACTTTACACAAATATCCTTAGCGTGTCTAATACAGCCTCTACTTTAAACAGATATCCTTAGCGTGTCTAATACAGCCTCTACTTTACACAAATGTCCTTAGCGTGTCTAATACAGCCTCTACTTTAAACAAATATCCTTAGCGTGTCTAATACAGCCTCTACTTTACACAAATATCCTTAGCGTGTCTAATACAGCCTCTACTTTAAACAAATGTCCTTAGCATGTCTAATACAGCCTCTACTTTACACCAATATCCTTAGCGTGTCTAATACAGCCTCTACTATGCACAAATATCCTTAGCGTGTCTAATACAGCCTCTACTTTACACAAATATCCTTAGCGTGTCTAATACAGCCTCTACTTTACACAAATATCCTTAGCGTGTCTAATACAGCCTCTACTTTACACAAATATCCTTAGCGTGTCTAATACAGCCTCTACTTTCGACAAATATCCTTAGCGTGTCTAATACAGCCTCTACTTTACACAAATATCCTTAGCGTGTCTAATACAGCCTCTACTTTACACAAATACCCTTAGCGTGTCTAATACAGCCTCTACTTTACACAAATATCCTTAGCGTGTCTAATACAGCCTCTACTTTCGACAAATATCCTTAGCGTGTCTAATACAGCCTCTACTTTACACAAATACCCTTAGCGTGTCTAATACAGCCTCTACTTTAGACAAATATCCTTAGCGTGTCTAATACAGCCTCTACTTTACACAAATATCCTTAGCGTGTCTAATACAGCCTCTACTTTACACAAATGTCCTTAGCGTGTCTAATACAGCCTCTACTTTACACAAATGTCCTTAGCGTGTCTAATACAGCCTCTACTTTACACAAATATCCATAGCTTGTCTAATACAGCCTCTACTTTACACAAATATCCTTAGCGTGTCTAATACAGCCTCTACTTTAAACAGATATCCTTAGCGTGTCTAATACAGCCTCTACTTTACACAAATGTCCTTAGCGTGTCTAATACAGCCTCTACTTTAAACAAATATCCTTAGCGTGTCTAATACAGCCTCTACTTTACACAAATATCCTTAGCGTGTCTAATACAGCCTCTACTTTACACAAATATCCTTAGCGTGTCTAATACAGCCTCTACTTTAAACAAATGTCCTTAGCATGTCTAATACAGCCTCTACTTTACACAAATATCCTTAGCGTGTCTAATACAGCCTCTACTTTACACAAATATCCTTAGCGTGTCTAATGCAGCCTCTACTTTAGACAAATGTCCTTAGCGTGTCTAATAAAGCCTCTACTTTAAACAAATATCCTTAGCGTGTCTAATACAGCCTCTACTTTACACAAATATCCTTAGCGTGTCTAATACAGCCTCTACTTTACACAAATATCCTTAGCGTGTCTAATACAGCCTCTACTTTACACAAATATCCTTAGCGTGTCTAATACAGCCTCTACTTTCGACAAATATCCTTAGCGTGTCGAATACAGCCTCTACTTTACACAAATATCCTTAGCATGTCTAATACAGCCTCTACTTTACACAAATACCCTTAGCGTGTCTAATACAGCCTCTACTTTAGACAAATATCCTTAGCGTGTCTAATACAGCCTCTACTTTACACAAATATCCTTAGCGTGTCTAATACAGCCTCTACTTTACACAAATGTCCTTAGCGTGTCTAATACAGCCTCTACTTTACACAAATGTCCTTAGCGTGTCTAATACAGCCTCTACTTTACACAAATATCCATAGCTTGTCTAATACAGCCTCTACTTTACACAAATATCCTTAGCGTGTCTAATACAGCCTCTACTTTAAACAGATATCCTTAGCGTGTCTAATACAGCCTCTACTTTACACAAATATCCTTAGCGTGTCTAATACAGCCTCTACTTTACACAAATGTCCTTAGCGTGTCTAATACAGCCTCTACTTTACACAAATGTCCTTAGCGTGTCTAATACAGCCTCTACTTTACACAAATATCCATAGCTTGTCTAATACAGCCTCTACTTTACACAAATATCCTTAGCGTGTCTAATACAGCCTCTACTTTACACAAATATCCTTAGCGTGTCTAATACAGCCTCTACTTTCGACAAATATCCTTAGCGTGTCGAATACAGCCTCTACTTTACACAAATATCCTTAGCGTGTCTAATACAGCCTCTACTTTACACAAATACCCTTAGCGTGTCTAATACAGCCTCTACTTTAGACAAATATCCTTAGCGTGTCTAATACAGCCTCTACTTTACACAAATATCCATAGCTTGTCTAATACAGCCTCTACTTTACACAAATATCCTTAGCGTGTCTAATACAGCCTCTACTTTAAACAGATATCCTTAGCGTGTCTAATACAGCCTCTACTTTACACAAATACCCTTAGCGTGTCTAATACAGCCTCTACTTTAGACAAATATCCTTAGCGTGTCTAATACAGCCTCTACTTTACACAAATATCCATAGCTTGTCTAATACAGCCTCTACTTTACACAAATATCCTTAGCGTGTCTAATACAGCCTCTACTTTAAACAGATATCCTTAGCGTGTCTAATACAGCCTCTACTTTACACAAATATCCTTAGCGTGTCTAATACAGCCTCTACTTTACACAAATGTCCTTAGCGTGTCTAATACAGCCTCTACTTTACACAAATGTCCTTAGCGTGTCTAATACAGCCTCTACTTTACACAAATATCCATAGCTTGTCTAATACAGCCTCTACTTTACACAAATATCCTTAGCGTGTCTAATACAGCCTCTACTTTACACAAATATCCTTAGCGTGTCTAATACAGCCTCTACTTTCGACAAATATCCTTAGCATGTCGAATACAGCCTCTACTTTACACAAATATCCTTAGCGTGTCTAATACAGCCTCTACTTTACACAAATACCCTTAGCGTGTCTAATACAG
The DNA here is from genome assembly GCF_052327205.1 of Somniosus microcephalus. Classification (NCBI taxonomy): domain Eukaryota; kingdom Metazoa; phylum Chordata; class Chondrichthyes; order Squaliformes; family Somniosidae; genus Somniosus; species Somniosus microcephalus. The sequence goes on from NC_141008.1 coordinate 4,441,919, forward strand.
CCTCTACTTTAGACAAATATCCTTAGCGTGTCTAATACAGCCTCTACTTTACACAAATATCCTTAGCGTGTCTAATACAGCCTCTACTTTACACAAATGTCCTTAGCGTGTCTAATACAGCCTCTACTTTACACAAATGTCCTTAGCGTGTCTAATACAGCCTATACTTTACACAAATATCCATAGCTTGTCTAATACAGCCTCTACTTTACACAAATATCCTTAGCGTGTCTAATACAGCCTCTACTTTAAACAGATATCCTTAGCGTGTCTAATACAGCCTCTACTTTACACAAATGTCCTTAGCGTGTCTAATACAGCCTCTACTTTAAACAAATATCCTTAGCGTGTCTAATACAGCCTCTACTTTACACAAATATCCTTAGCGTGTCTAATACAGCCTCTACTTTACACAAATATCCTTAGCGTGTCTAATACAGCCTCTACTTTAAACAAATGTCCTTAGCGTGTCTAATACAGCCTCTACTTTACACAAATATCCTTAGCGTGTCTAATACAGCCTCTACTTTACACAAATGTCCTTAGCGTGTCTAATACAGCCTTTACTTTACACAAATGTCCTTAGCGTGTCTAATTCATGCTTTGCTTTACACAAATGTCCTTAGCGTGTCTAATACAGCCTCTACTTTAGACAAATGTCCTTAGCGTGTCTAATAAAGCCTCTACTTTAAACAAATATCCTTAGCGTGTCTAATACAGCCTCTACTTTGCACAAATATCCTTAGCGTGTCTAATACAGCCTCTACTTTACACAAATATCCTTAGCGTGTCTAATACAGCCTCTACTTTACACAAATATCCTTAGCGTGTCTAATACAGCCTCTACTTTACACAAATATCCTTAGCGTGTCTAATACAGCCTCTACTTTCGACAAATATCCTTAGCGTGTCTAATACAGCCTCTACTTTACACAAATATCCTTAGCGTGTCTAATACAGCCTCTACTTTACACAAATACCCTTAGCGTGTCTAATACAGCCTCTACTTTACACAAATATCCTTAGCGTGTCTAATACAGCCTCTACTTTCGACAAATATCCTTAGCGTGTCTAATACAGCCTCTACTTTACACAAATACCCTTAGCGTGTCTAATACAGCCTCTACTTTAGACAAATATCCTTAGCGTGTCTAATACAGCCTCTACTTTACACAAATATCCTTAGCGTGTCTAATACAGCCTCTACTTTACACAAATGTCCTTAGCGTGTCTAATACAGCCTCTACTTTACACAAATGTCCTTAGCGTGTCTAATACAGCCTCTACTTTACACAAATATCCATAGCTTGTCTAATACAGCCTCTACTTTACACAAATATCCTTAGCGTGTCTAATACAGCCTCTACTTTAAACAGATATCCTTAGCGTGTCTAATACAGCCTCTACTTTACACAAATGTCCTTAGCGTGTCTAATACAGCCTCTACTTTAAACAAATATCCTTAGCGTGTCTAATACAGCCTCTACTTTACACAAATATCCTTAGCGTGTCTAATACAGCCTCTACTTTACACAAATATCCTTAGCGTGTCTAATACAGCCTCTACTTTAAACAAATGTCCTTAGCATGTCTAATACAGCCTCTACTTTACACAAATATCCTTAGCGTGTCTAATACAGCCTCTACTATGCACAAATATCCTTAGCGTGTCTAATACAGCCTCTACTTTACACAAATATCCTTAGCGTGTCTAATACAGCCTCTACTTTACACAAATATCCTTAGCATGTCTAATACAGCCTCTACTTTACACAAATATCCTTAGCGTGTCTAATACAGCCTCTACTTTCGACAAATATCCTTAGCGTGTCTAATACAGCCTCTACTTTACACAAATATCCTTAGCGTGTCTAATACAGCCTCTACTTTACACAAATACCCTTAGCGTGTCTAATACAGCCTCTACTTTACACAAATATCCTTAGCGTGTCTAATACAGCCTCTACTTTCGACAAATATCCTTAGCGTGTCTAATACAGCCTCTACTTTACACAAATACCCTTAGCGTGTCTAATACAGCCTCTACTTTAGACAAATATCCTTAGCGTGTCTAATACAGCCTCTACTTTACACAAATATCCTTAGCGTGTCTAATACAGCCTCTACTTTACACAAATGTCCTTAGCGTGTCTAATACAGCCTCTACTTTACACAAATGTCCTTAGCGTGTCTAATACAGCCTCTACTTTACACAAATATCCATAGCTTGTCTAATACAGCCTCTACTTTACACAAATATCCTTAGCGTGTCTAATACAGCCTCTACTTTAAACAGATATCCTTAGCGTGTCTAATACAGCCTCTACTTTACACAAATGTCCTTAGCGTGTCTAATACAGCCTCTACTTTAAACAAATATCCTTAGCGTGTCTAATACAGCCTCTACTTTACACAAAAATCCTTAGCGTGTCTAATACAGCCTGTAATTTACACAAATATCCTTAGCGTGTCTAATACAGCCTCTACTTTAAACAAATGTCCTTAGCATGTCTAATACAGCCTCTACTTTACACAAATATCCTTAGCGTGTCTAATACAGCCTCTACTTTACACAAATATCCTTAGCGTGTCTAATGCAGCCTCTACTTTAGACAAATGTCCTTAGCGTGTCTAATAAAGCCTCTACTTTAAACAAATATCCTTAGCGTGTCTAATACAGCCTCTACTTTACACAAATATCCTTAGCGTGTCTAATACAGCCTCTACTTTACACAAATATCCTTAGCGTGTCTAATACAGCCTCTACTTTACACAAATATCCTTAGCGTGTCTAATACAGCCTCTACTTACGACAAATATCCTTAGCGTGTCGAATACAGCCTCTACTTTACACAAATATCCTTAGCGTGTCTAATACAGCCTCTACTTTACACAAATACCCTTAGCGTGTCTAATACAGCCTCTACTTTAGACAAATATCCTTAGCGTGTCTAATACAGCCTCTACTTTACACAAATATCCTTAGCGTGTCTAATACAGCCTCTACTTTACACAAATGTCCTTAGCGTGTCTAATACAGCCTCTACTTTACACAAATGTCCTTAGCGTGTCTAATACAGCCTCTACTTTACACAAATATCCATAGCTTGTCTAATACAGCCTCTACTTTACACAAATATCCTTAGCGTGTCTAATACAGCCTCTACTTTAAACAGATATCCTTAGCGTGTCTAATACAGCCTCTACTTTACACAAATGTCCTTAGCGTGTCTAATACAGCCTCTACTTTAAACAAATATCCTTAGCGTGTCTAATACAGCCTCTACTTTACACAAATATCCTTAGCGTGTCTAATACAGCCTCTACTTTACACAAATATCCTTAGCGTGTCTAATACAGCCTCTACTTTAAACAAATGTCCTTAGCGTGTCCAATACAGCCTCTACTTTACACAAATATCCTTAGCGTGTCTAATACAGCCTCTACTTTACACAAATGTCCTTAGCGTGTCTAATACAGCCTTTACTTTACACAAATGTCCTTAGCGTGTCTAATACAGCCTTTGCTTTACACAAATGTCCTTAGCGTGTCTAATGCAGCCTCTACTTTAGACAAATGTCCTTAGCGTGTCTAATAAAGCCTGTACTTTAAACAAATATCCTTAGCGTGTCTAATACAGCCTCTACTGTGCACAAATATCCTTAGCGTGTCTAATACAGCCTCTACTTTACACAAATATCCTTAGCGTGTCTAATACAGCCTCTACTTTACACAAATATCCTTAGCGTGTCTAATACAGCCTCTACTTTACACAAATATCCTTAGCGTGTCTAATACAGCCTCTACTTTCGACAAATAGCCTTAGCGTGTCTAATACAGCCTCTACTTTACACAAATATCCTTAGCGTGTTTAATACAGCCTCTACTTTACACAAATACCCTTAGCGTGTCTAATACAGCCTCTACTTTACACAAATATCCTTAGCGTGTCTAATACAGCCTCTACTTTCGACAAATATCCTTAGCGTGTCTAATACAGCCTCTACTTTACACAAATACCCTTAGCGTGTCTAATACAGCCTCTACTTTAGACAAATATCCTTAGCGTGTCTAATACAGCCTCTACTTTACACAAATATCCTTAGCGTGTCTAATACAGCCTCTACTTTACACAAATGTCCTTAGCGTGTCTAATACAGCCTCTACTTTACACAAATGTCCTTAGCGTGTCTAATACAGCCTCTACTTTACACAAATATCCATAGCTTGTCTAATACAGCCTCTACTTTACACAAATATCCTTAGCGTGTCTAATACAGCCTCTACTTTAAACAGATATCCTTAGCGGGTCTAATACAGCCTCTACTTTACACAAATGTCCTTAGCGTGTCTAATACAGCCTCTACTTTAAACAAATATCCTTAGCATGTCTAATACAGCCTCTACTTTACACAAATAACCTTAGCATGTCTAATACAGCCTCTACTTTACACAAATATCCTTAGCGTGTCTAATACAGCCTCTACTTTAAACAAATGTCCTTAGCATGTCTAATACAGCCTCTACTTTACACAAATATCCTTAGCGTGTCTAATACAGCCTCTACTTTAAACAAATATCCTTAGCGTGTCTAATGCAGCCTCTACTTTAGACAAATGTCCTTAGCGTGTCTAATAAAGCCTCTACTTTAAACAAATATCCTTAGCGTGTCTAATACAGCCTCTACTTTACACAAATATCCTTAGCGTGTCTAATACAGCCTCTACTTTACACAAATATCCTTAGCGTGTCTAATACAGCCTCTACTTTACACAAATATCCTTAGCGTGTCTAATACAGCCTCTACTTTCGACAAATATCCTTAGCGTGTCGAATACAGCCTCTACTTTACACAAATATCCTTAGCATGTCTAATACAGCCTCTACTTTACACAAATACCCTTAGCGTGTCTAATACAGCCTCTACTTTACACAAATATCCTTAGCGTGTCTAATACAGCCTCTACTTTACACAAATATCCTTAGCGTGTCTAATACAGCCTCTACTTTACACAAATGTCCTTAGCGTGTCTAATAAAGCCTCTACTTTAAACAAATGTCCTTAGCGTGTCTAATACAGCCTCTACTTTACACAAATATCCTTAGCGTGTCTAATACAGCCTCTACTTTACACAAATATCCTTAGCGTGTCTAATACAGCCTTTACTTTGCACAAATTTCCTTAGCGTGTCTAATACAGCCTCTACTTTAAACAAATATCCTTAGCGTGTCTAATACAGACTCTACTTTACACAAATGTCCTTAGCGTGTCTAATACAGCCTCTACTTTACACAAATATCCTTAGCGTGTCTAATACAGCCTCTACTTTACACAAATATCCTTAGCGTGTCTAATACAGCCTCTACTTTAGACAAATGTCCTTAGCGTGTCTAATAAAGCCTCTACTTTAAACAAATATCCTTAGCGTGTCTAATACAGCCTCTACTTTGCACAAATATCCTTAGCGTGTCTAATACAGCCTCTACTTTACACAAATATCCTTAGCGTGTCTAATACAGCCTCTACTTTACACAAATATCCTTAGCGTGTCTAATACAGCCTCTACTTTACACAAATATCCTTAGCGTGTCTAATACAGCCTCTACTTTCGACAAATATCCTTAGCGTGTCTAATACAGCCTCTACTTTACACAAATATCCTTAGCGTGTCTAATACAGCCTCTACTTTACACAAATACCCTTAGCGTGTCTAATACAGCCTCTACTTTCGACAAATATCCTTAGCGTGTCTAATACAGCCTCTACTTTACACAAATATCCTTAGCGTGTCTAATATAGCCTCTACTTTACACAAATACCCTTAGCGTGTCTAATACAGCCTCTACTTTACACAAATATCCTTAGCATGTCTAATACAGCCTCTACTTTCGACAAATATCCTTAGCGTGTCTAATACAGCCTCTACTTTACACAAATACCCTTAGCGTGTCTAATACAGCCTCTACTTTAGACAAATATCCTTAGCGTGTCTAATACAGCCTCTACTTTACACAAATATCCTTAGCGTGTCTAATACAGCCTCTACTTTACACAAATATCCATAGCTTGTCTAATACAGCCTCTACTTTACACAAATATCCTTAGCGTGTCTAATACAGCCTCTACTTTAAACAGATATCCTTAGCGTGTCTAATACAGCCTCTACTTTACACAAATGTCCTTAGCGTGTCTAATACAGCCTCTACTTTAAACAAATATCCTTAGCGTGTCTAATACAGCCTCTACTTTACACAAATATCCTTAGCGTGTCTAATGCAGCCTCTACTTTAGACAAATGTCCTTAGCGTGTCTAATAAAGCCTCTACTTTAAACAAATATCCTTAGCGTGTCTAATACAGCCTCTACTTTACACAAATATCCTTAGCGTGTCTAATACAGCCTCTACTTTACACAAATATCCTTAGCGTGTCTAATACAGCCTCTACTTTACACAAATATCCTTAGCGTGTCTAATGCAGCCTCTACTTTAGACAAATGTCCTTAGCGTGTCTAATAAAGCCTCTACTTTAAACAAATATCCTTAGCGTGTCTAATACAGCCTCTACTTTACACAAATATCCTTAGCGTGTCTAATACAGCCTCTACTTTACACAAATATCCTTAGCGTGTCTAATACAGCCTCTACTTTACACAAATATCCTTAGCGTGTCAAATACAGCCTCTACTTTCGACAAATATCCTTAGCGTGTCGAATACAGCCTCTACTTTACACAAATATCCTTAGCGTGTCTAATACAGCCTCTACTTTACACAAATACCCTTAGCGTGTCTAATACAGCCTCTACTTTAGACAAATATCCTTAGCGTGTCTAATACAGCCTCTACTTTACACAAATATCCTTAGCGTGTCTAATACAGCCTCTACTTTACACAAATGTCCTTAGCGTGTCTAATACAGCCTCTACTTTACACAAATGTCCTTAGCGTGTCTAATACAGCCTCTACTTTACACAAATATCCATAGCTTGTCTAATACAGCCTCTACTTTACACAAATATCCTTAGCGTGTCTAATACAGCCTCTACTTTAAACAGATATCCTTAGCGTGTCTAATACAGCCTCTACTTTACACAAATGTCCTTAGCGTGTCTAATACAGCCTCTACTTTAAACAAATATCCTTAGCGTGTCTAATACAGCCTCTACTTTACACAAATATCCTTAGCGTGTCTAATACAGCCTCTACTTTACACAAATATCCTTAGCGTGTCTAATACAGCCTCTACTTTAAACAAATGTCCTTAGCGTGTCTAATACAGCCTCTACTTTACACAAATATCCTTAGCGTGTCTAATACAGCCTCTACTTTACACAAATGTCCTTAGCGTGTCTAATACAGCCTTTACTTTACACAAATGTCCTTAGCGTGTCTAATACAGCCTTTGCGTTACACAAATGTCCTTAGCGTGTCTAATACAGCCTCTACTTTAGACAAATGTCCTTAGCGTGTCTAATAAAGCCTCTACTTTAAACAAATATCCTTAGCGTGTCTAATACAGCCTCTACTTTGCACAAATATCCTTAGCGTGTCTAATACAGCCTCTACTTTACACAAATATCCTTAGCGTGTCTAATACAGCCTCTACTTTACACAAATATCCTTAGCGTGTCTAATACAGCCTCTACTTTACACAAATATCCTTAGCGTGTCTAATACAGCCTCTACTTTCGACAAATATCCTTAGCGTGTCTAATACAGCCTCTACTTTACACAAATATCCTTAGCGTGTCTAATACAGCCTCTACTTTACACAAATACCCTTAGCGTGTCTAATACAGCCTCTACTTTACACAAATATCCTTAGCGTGTCTAATACAGCCTCTACTTTCGACAAATATCCTTAGCGTGTCTAATACAGCCTCTACTTTACACAAATACCCTTAGCGTGTCTAATACAGCCTCTACTTTAGACAAATATCCTTAGCGTGTCTAATACAGCCTCTACTTTACACAAATATCCTTAGCGTGTCTAATACAGCCTCTACTTTACACAAATGTCCTTAGCGTGTCTAATACAGCCTCTACTTTACACAAATGTCCTTAGCGTGTCTAATACAGCCTCTACTTTACACAAATATCCATAGCTTGTCTAATACAGCCTCTACTTTACACAAATATCCTTAGCGTGTCTAATACAGCCTCTACTTTAAACAGATATCCTTAGCGTGTCTAATACAGCCTCTACTTTACACAAATGTCCTTAGCGTGTCTAATACAGCCTCTACTTTAAACAAATATCCTTAGCGTGTCTAATACAGCCTCTACTTTACACAAATATCCTTAGCGTGTCTAATACAGCCTCTACTTTACACAAATATCCTTAGCGTGTCTAATACAGCCTCTACTTTAAACAAATGTCCTTAGCATGTCTAATACAGCCTCTACTTTACACAAATATCCTTAGCGTGTCTAATACAGCCTCTACTATGCACAAATATCCTTAGCGTGTCTAATACAGCCTCTACTTTACACAAATATCCTTAGCGTGTCTAATACAGCCTCTACTTTACACAAATATCCTTAGCGTGTCTAATACAGCCTCTACTTTACACAAATATCCTTAGCGTGTCTAATACAGCCTCTACTTTCGACAAATATCCTTAGCGTGTCTAATACAGCCTCTACTTTACACAAATATCCTTAGCGTGTCTAATACAGCCTCTACTTTACACAAATACCCTTAGCGTGTCTAATACAGCCTCTACTTTACACAAATATCCTTAGCGTGTCTAATACAGCCTCTACTTTCGACAAATATCCTTAGCGTGTCTAATACAGCCTCTACTTTACACAAATACCCTTAGCGTGTCTAATACAGCCTCTACTTTAGACAAATATCCTTAGCGTGTCTAATACAGCCTCTACTTTACACAAATATCCTTAGCGTGTCTAATACAGCCTCTACTTTACACAAATGTCCTTAGCGTGTCTAATACAGCCTCTACTTTACACAAATGTCCTTAGCGTGTCTAATACAGCCTCTACTTTACACAAATATCCATAGCTTGTCTAATACAGCCTCTACTTTACACAAATATCCTTAGCGTGTCTAATACAGCCTCTACTTTAAACAGATATCCTTAGCGTGTCTAATACAGCCTCTACTTTACACAAATGTCCTTAGCGTGTCTAATACAGCCTCTACTTTAAACAAATATCCTTAGCGTGTCTAATACAGCCTCTACTTTACACAAATATCCTTAGCGTGTCTAATACAGCCTCTACTTTACACAAATATCCTTAGCGTGTCTAATACAGCCTCTACTTTAAACAAATGTCCTTAGCATGTCTAATACAGCCTCTACTTTACACAAATATCCTTAGCGTGTCTAATACAGCCTCTACTTTACACAAATATCCTTAGCGTGTCTAATGCAGCCTCTACTTTAGACAAATGTCCTTAGCGTGTCTAATAAAGCCTCTACTTTAAACAAATATCCTTAGCGTGTCTAATACAGCCTCTACTTTACACAAATATCCTTAGCGTGTCTAATACAGCCTCTACTTTACACAAATATCCTTAGCGTGTCTAATACAGCCTCTACTTTACACAAATATCCTTAGCGTGTCTAATACAGCCTCTACTTTCGACAAATATCCTTAGCGTGTCGAATACAGCCTCTACTTTACACAAATATCCTTAGCGTGTCTAATACAGCCTCTACTTTACACAAATACCCTTAGCGTGTCTAATACAGCCTCTACTTTAGACAAATATCCTTAGCGTGTCTAATACAGCCTCTACTTTACACAAATATCCTTAGCGTGTCTAATACAGCCTCTACTTTACACAAATGTCCTTAGCGTGTCTAATACAGCCTCTACTTTACACAAATGTCCTTAGCGTGTCTAATACAGCCTCTACTTTACACAAATATCCATAGCTTGTCTAATACAGCCTCTGCTTTACACAAATATCCTTAGCGTGTCTAATACAGCCTCTACTTTAAACAGATATCCTTAGCGTGTCTAATACAGCCTCTACTTTACACAAATGTCCTTAGCGTGTCTAATACAGCCTCTACTTTAAACAAATACCCTTAGCGTGTCTAATACAGCCTCTACTTTACACAAATATCCTTAGCGTGTCTAATACAGCCTCTACTTTACACAAATATCCTTAGCGTGTCTAATACAGCCTCTACTTTAAACAAATGTCCTTAGCGTGTCTAATACAGCCTCTACTTTACACAAATATCCTTAGCGTGTCTAATACAGCCTCTACTTTACACAAATGTCCTTAGCGTGTCTAATACAGCCTTTACTTTACACAAATGTCCTTAGCGTGTCTAATACAGCCTTTGCTTTACACAAATGTCCTTAGCGTGTCTAATACAGCCTCTACTTTAGACAAATGTCCTTAGCGTGTCTAATAAAGCCTCTACTTTAAACAAATATCCTTAGCGTGTCTAATACAGCCTCTACTTTGCACAAATATCCTTAGCATGTCTAATACAGCCTCTACTTTACACAAATATCCTTAGCGTGTCTAATACAGCCTCTACTTTACACAAATATCCTTAGCGTGTCTAATACAGCCTCTACTTTACACAAATATCCTTAGCGTGTCTAATACAGCCTCTACTTTCGACAAATATCCTTAGCGTGTCTAATACAGCCTCTACTTTACACAAATATCCTTAGCGTGTCTAATACAGCCTCTACTTTACACAAATACCCTTAGCGTGTCTAATACAGCCTCTACTTTACACAAATATCCTTAGCGTGTCTAATACAGCCTCTACTTTCGACAAATATCCTTAGCGTGTCTAATACAGCCTCTACTTTACACAAATACCCTTAGCGTGTCTAATACAGCCTCTACTTTAGACAAATATCCTTAGCGTGTCTAATACAGCCTCTACTTTACACAAATATCCTTAGCGTGTCTAATACAGCCTCTACTTTACACAAGTGTCCTTAGCGTGTCTAATACAGCCTCTACTTTACACAAATGTCCTTAGCGTGTCTAATACAGCCTCTACTTTACACAAATATCCATAGCTTGTCTAATACAGCCTCTACTTTACACAAATATCCTTAGCGTGTCTAATACAGCCTCTACTTTAAACAGATATCCTTAGCGTGTCTAATACAGCCTCTACTTTACACAAATGTCCTTAGCGTGTCTAATACAGCCTCTACTTTAAACAAATATCCTTAGCGTGTCTAATACAGCCTCTACTTTACACAAATATCCTTAGCGTGTCTAATACAGCCTCTACTTTACACAAATATCCTTAGCGTGTCTAATACAGCCTCTACTTTAAACAAATGTCCTTAGCATGTCTAATACAGCCTCTACTTTACACAAATATCCCTAGCGTGTCTAATACAGCCTCTACTTTACACAAATATCCTTAGCGTGTCTAATGCAGCCTCTACTTTAGACAAATGTCCTTAGCGTGTCTAATAAAGCCTCTACTTTAAACAAATATCCTTAGCGTGTCTAATACAGCCTCTACTTTACACAAATATCCTTAGCGTGTCTAATACAGCCTCTACTTTACACAAATATCCTTAGCGTGTCTAATACAGCCTCTACTTTACACAAATATCCTTAGCGTGTCTAATACAGCCTCTACTTTCGACAAATATCCTTAGCGTGTCGAATACAGCCTCTACTTTACACAAATATCCTTAGCGTGTCTAATACAGCCTCTACTTTACACAAATACCCTTAGCGTGTCTAATACAGCCTCTACTTTAGACAAATATCCTTAGCGTGTCTAATACAGCCTCTACTTTACACAAATATCCTTAGCGTGTCTAATACAGCCTCTACTTTACACAAATGTCCTTAGCGTGTCTAATACAGCCTCTACTTTACACAAATGTCCTTAGCGTGTCTAATACAGCCTCTACTTTACACAAATATCCATAGCTTGTCTAATACAGCCTCTACTTTACACAAATATCCTTAGCGTGTCTAATACAGCCTCTACTTTAAACAGATATCCTTAGCGTGTCTAATACAGCCTCTACTTTACACAAATGTCCTTAGCGTGTCTAATACAGCCTCTACTTTAAACAAATATCCTTAGCGTGTCTAATACAGCCTCTACTTTACACAAATATCCTTAGCGTGTCTAATACAGCCTCTACTTTACACAAATATCCTTAGCGTGTCTAATACAGCCTCTACTTTAAACAAATGTCCTTAGCGTGTCTAATACAGCCTCTACTTTACACAAATATCCTTAGCGTGTCTAATACAGCCTCTACTTTACACAAATATCCTTAGCGTGTCTAATACAGCCTCTACTTTACACAAATGTCCTTAGCGTGTCTAATACAGCCTCTTATTTACACAAATGTCCTTAGCGTGTCTAATACAGCCTCTTATTTACACAAATGTCCTTAGCGTGTCTAATACAGCCTTTACTTTACACAAATGTCCTTAGCGTGTCTAATACAGCCTTTGCTTTACACAAATGTCCTTAGCGTGTCTAATACAGCCTCTACTTTACACAAATGTGAGCTCAGTCTGTACTGCAGATGATGACCATCCAAGTGAGCTGTTGTATAACAGATGTGAGGCCTCAATACTTGGTTCATGAGTCTCTGGAAGGTGGTTGGGGCCCCATGCAATCCAATGGGATGATGGATCACTGGGAGAGCCCTTCGGGAGCCGCGGAGGCACTTTTCTCTTTGGCGTACTCTGTTACCGGGATCTGCCAGTATCCTTTGGGCAGATCGAAGGTGGTGAGTAAGAAATGTAAGTTTGTTTGTTGTTTGTTCTTTGTGTGAGGCACAGCGCTGAGAGAGAAAGAAAGTACAGGGGGGCGGGGGGTGGGGGGGTGGAAGGGAAAATAAAATCCTTCTTGCTGTCTGATTGTATGAATATATAGAACGAGCAACAGGACTGCACACCTTTAAGTCAAGTCAAACCAAGATACGGCCCCACTAGTCTGAAAATGTCTGATCTTGGAAACTAAGCAGAGTCAGGCCTGGTTAGTACTTGGATGGGAGACCGCCTGGGAATACCAGGTGCAGTAGGCTTTTGCAGCCGCCAGAGGCTGCTCACAGCTCTGCACACTCACGCTGCCGCTAATCAATCAACAACACATTTACTGCTCGCCCCTGCACACTCTCTTTCCTTTCACCATTTCTTTACTGTACATTCTCCTGCTGCTACACAAACGCAAAGGGGTCCACACACAATAGGGAAAAAAGCAGAAGAGACAAAGAAACACAAACTGCTGCAGGGGCGCCAGGACGCAGCAGCAGAGAGGAGAGACAAGGTGCAGAGAAAACTACGAGGGACAAACTGGAACAGAGCAGAGAATAATGTAGAAAGAGCAGCAATTAGAAGGAGGAACACAGCAAAGCCAACTTGCATGCTGTTCAACCTCACTTTAAATACTCCTATCGGCCTTGCATCAACAGATAGCAATGGTATTGCCACTATCACAAGGAGCAGTCCCACAATAATCTCACTTTGCTTGCAAGGCGGAAATTGGCTTCTGCGTTTCCTACATTACAACAGTGGCTAGACTTCAAAAAGTACTTCATTGGCTGTAAAAGGCTGCGGGACGTCTGGTGGTCGTGTCAGACGCAAAAGAAATGAAAGTTTCTTTCTTTCAGGAATGGCTCCGAGCAGAGTTGGCAGCACTACTGGGGAGAAAAGGCTGCTCCCCGATTGTCTGTACTTGAGGCATCAGGGAGCAGTGTTTTAGCACAAGTGATTTGTAGGGGGCGGTGGGGGGGGGGGGAGGGGGAGAGTGAGGGAATGAATGGGGGAGTGACAGTGATTGGGGGAGTGATTGGGGGGAGTGAGTGATTGGGAGTGAGGGAGTGATTGGGAGTGAGGGAGTGATTGGTGTAAAGTCTGTGGGTTATATGGTGAATTAATACACAGACTACAAGAGTAACTTTAACAGGACTTTACTATTCGAAGGTCAGGGCGAACCTGCCCAATAAATCCTTACACAGCACTTATATACCGGTGTGGTCACTCCCGGTATTACAGTATACAGCAGCCAAGATAAAGTAGTGCAACACCTAAAATAGTTCTCTTAAAGGTGGACGGTTACATACAATAGTTCTCTTAAAGGTAGAACGGTTACATACACTACAATCCTCCCTTTTTAGCTTACAACATACTTATTCCCCATTAAACATAACATATATCCAACTTCATGTAAAAACAGTTCACAGATGTAGTCTCTGCGGAAAACAGTTCACAGATTCAGTCTCTGCGGAAAACAGTTCACAGATTCAGTCTCAGTGTAGTCGGTTCACGTTGCTGGAGTGACTCATCCAATAGTCCTTCACTGGACTTAACAGCTTGAACTTCCGTCACTTCTGAACCAGCATTGTTGACTTCTAAAAGCTTGAGTACCTTGGGAAGTTTTTCTACTTCCAAACTGATTTGGCTCCGTACGGAGAGACCACGTGCGTGACCTGGTAGAGGTGATAATGGTTCAGATGGTCATCATCTTCTGCTTCGTCTTTTCCTTTTCTGCTTCTTGGAGACTCTCTGGGCTCCACTGTCAGCTGCCAGCTGCATGTACCGTTCCTCCTTCTCGTCCTCCTTTTTCCGTAGTAGCGCCACCATCTCCCGATGTTCCTTAGACTTTAGGTGATTCTTCATGGTTTCTGCACTTTGGGAGTTTTCATCACAAGCTGGGCAGAGCAGGTCATCGTAATATTCGGTGTCGTCCAACAGGTCATGGTAATATTCGGTGTCGTCCTGAGCTAGGCCAGCGAGAGGGTCTTCTATTTCCTCCATACCCAGCTGGACGTTAGCCAGCTTTTGTTCCAAATCCAGACATCTTTCCTGAAGAGACTTCTTCATGCGTTCAGTTTCATCCAGCTTTTTCTGGGCTTCCTGCCAGTCTTTTACTAATGACCTCATTCGTGATTTCAATACTTCAACTTCATTGGGAGATTGATTGATTGTATTATTCAATCCCTCTACTGGAGCAGCTGTTTCAGCATTCTGTTGTTCAACATTGACGTGAATCAGCGTACTTTTGGCATCCAAGGTTTGCTCTGCTGCCATCTTCTCAGTCTGTGTTGCAACCTCAGCTATTCCAATAACTTTTGGGAGCTCCAAACCCCTCTCCTTTGAAGATTTAGACTCATGTCCAAATTGTTCCCATTTCAGAGTCTTGTCCCTCAGCATATGAAGGAGTTGACTGACCGTTGACTCTTCTGACCTCATCCGTTTCCCAGTAGCTGCAGGGCTGCTTATAACCTTGCCCTGGGGCTCCTTTGCTGTTTCTACTTCGCCATCATCCGCAGCCTCCACCATTCGAATTTCCACAAATGAATCGTCCGGTGATGCTGCATCCAACTTCAGTAGGAGCTCGGAATTCATGGCGACCAACTCAGCCTTTTCTGCCTGCAATCTGCTAACAAGCGCCTTCAGTTGCTGAACATCTTGCTCCACCAGATTAGAGCACGCACCTTCAGAAACCGAATCAGCTTTGATTCGTTTGGCCTCCTTGCGCAGACGGTTTGTGTGCTCCTGCTCCCTTTTCTCCCTCAGCTGTTCCTGTTCTCTTTCCAGATTCTCCCACTCTGTGTCAAAGAACGTTTTCATTGCTTTTATCTCTTGCTCGAGATGGCAACTCAATTGTTCTAATTGCTGTTGTAATTTGAAATGGAGTTGAGTTCGAGCCCGGTGTTCCTCAGACTTGTGCATGTCTGTAAACTGGACAGACTCAGAATTCTCTGCCAAACTATGTTGTTGTTGTTCAGTGGAATTCTGTTCTGAAACTTTGTTCTCCTTTGAAGCATCAGTATTTATGCACTCCTTCGTTTTTCCAACCTTAGTCAGCAAGTCCATTGTAGACTTGTCTTTCGCACCTGGGCTGGTCTTGTCGTCATCCGTTTCAGAGTCTGAGCTGATTGTCTTCACCGAGTTCTCACTCGTTATTGCTTTTAGGTAGTGCCATTCCATGTTTATTTCCCTGATCCACTCCCGTCCCAGAAGTGGTGGACCTCCCTCAGGTAATACATATAAGTCCATTCCTTGGTGTTCTTTGCCCCTGTCTCTCACCTTGACTTGTATCTTTCCCATGGGGTATACTTTATGCCCCGTGTATGTCTGCAATACGATCTTGGTATCTCTCAAGGGTATATGTGAGAATAGCCGGTTGTAATCCCTTCGATTTATGACTGATAGGGCTGATCCTGTGTCCAATTCCATTTTCACTTGGACTCCGGCTACTTTTAGTGTGACCCAGATAGTTCGTAGGTCAGCTTCCTTACTCCCATTGTGAATTCTCAGACTACCCAGTTCCTGGCCGTTCGGGTCTGAATCCGAATTCTGTTCATCTGAACTCTTCTCAGCCACCTTGTGTACCTTGCTGTACTTTTCCTGCGGTGACTTTTTTCTGTTGTTGGTCTTCTTTCCTGACCGGCATACTTTAGCTATGTGACCAAGCTTGCCACATTTTCTACATTCCTGGTTTTTAAACCAGCATTGGTTCTGGTCGTGTGTTGTCTTCCCACAACAATAACATTTTGTTGTACCCGAAGTCATTTGATCCACGCTGAGTACCGCTGCCTTCAGCTGCATTTCCGTAGTGCCTCTCGCGGCTGCTTCGTGTGATGCTGCAATAAGGACAGCCTTGTCAAGTGTAAGATCGTTCTCTTCGAGCAGTCGCTTTTGTGTTCCTTCCTTCGACAACCCGCACACGAACTTGTCTCTCAATGCCTCTGTCAGATTTTCCCCAAACTGGCAGTATTTCGCTAGTCTACGCAGTTCGACCAAGTATTCCGCGTTGCTTTCCTCTTTCCGTTGCGTTCTCGCATAAAATTTGAATCGTTCTGCCAACATCAGCGGTGTGGGGTTCAAATGATCCTTCAGGACAGCAACAATCTCAGCGAAAGTCTGATCCGTTGGTTTAGCTGGTGATAGAAGATGCTTCAATAGCCCGTATGTCTTCGCCCCCATTGCGTTTAATAAGGTGAGAGCTTTATCATCATCTGCTATTTTATTGGCCTCACAATATATCTCGATGCGTTCTACGTACGTGGCCCAATCTTCCACCTCGGAATCGAAGTTGTTGATGTTACCATGCTTAGGCATCTTCACTATCTTTTTGAGAAACCACAACGAATTTGTTCGTTACTTTTTTTTCCAAAAATGGCGGTTTCCCGCGCTTGTCTTCTTCCCCGCCTACTGGCGGCTTCCCGCATTTCTTCCCCTGGCGGGAGGGGTAAGCTTTCCTTCGGGCGACGACCGCTGGCTTTCGGAGTTCGCAGCCTGCGCGCCGGCTTCAGTGCGTTCCTTGTTCCCTTTTCTCGGCCGGCAACCGGCGCTGGGGACAACCCGTTGGCAGCGAACAGTTCCAGCCGCTGGGCGGAATCTCGCTCGGTCTCCCTCGCTCGGTCCCATTCCCCCTTCACTCGGGCTCTGTCTCTCCCTCAGCGGCTTCCAATCGCGCCTCCCAGCCCTCTCGCAGTCCGGTCCTTTCCTCCCCCGGCTGCGGCTGAGTTCTCCGCGGTTTTATTTATTTTTATATCTTCCCGCGCCTTACGATCCCGGTCGCAGCGCCTCGTGGCCTCGGTAGCTGCCCGGCCTTTTTCGCCGATCGCGGTCTAGCTGTCTCACGACGCTGTTGCGTCTCCCAGCCCGCTTGTAGCCCGGTCTCTCACACCAGCTGCGTTCCCGCTTGTAGCCCGGTCTCTCACACCGGCTGCATTCCCGCTTGTACCGCGGCTTCCGTGCCCTACGCTGCCCCAGTCTCAGCGCCTCTGGGCCCGACTTCTGTCCGGCTCCTTTCCCCCGACCGTGGTCGAGTTCACCGCCCTTATCCTCCGTTTCTTTTTATTTTCCCCCTACTCACAGTCAACGTGGCCGACTTGCTTCTCTTGGCTGATCGGCTCACTCACCGCCGTGGCAGAAGGGACAATAACAGCCTGTTGCTGATGGAAGGCTTCGTGTCTGAATCCTTCCTTCTTCCTTGCTCTGCAGACTCGAGTCTTCTCTCAGCAGAACGACGAGGGCGGGTGCCTCTTCTCAACGCTCGTTAACGGCTTCGGGTGTGTCGCTGCCGCAGGGTAAGATCAAACCCATCGCCACTGTAAAGTCTGTGGGTTATATGGTGAATTAATACACAGGCTACAAGAGTAACTTTAACAGGACTTTACTATTCGAAGGTCAGGGCGAATCTGCCCAATAAATCCTTACACAGCACTTATATACCGATGTGGTCACTCCCGGTATTACAGTATACAGCAGCCAAGATAAAGTAGTGCAACACCTAAAATAGTTCTCTTAAAGGTGGACGGTTACATACAATAGTTCTCTTAAAGGTAGAATGGTTACATACACTACAATTGGGGGAGTGATTGGGAGGAGTGAGCGAGTGATTGGGAGTGAGGGAGTGATTGGGAGTGAGGGAGTGATTGGGGGATGAGGGAGTGATTGGGGGGAGTGAGTGATTGGGGGTGAGGGACTGATGGGGGAGTGAGGGAGTGATGGAGAGTGAGTGAGTGATTGGGGCAGTGAGGGAGTGATTTGGGGGGTGTGAGGGTCTGATGAGGGGAGTGAGTGAGTGATTGGGAGAGTGAGAGAGTGATTGGGGGAGTGGGGGAGTGATGGGGTGAGGGAGTGATTGGGGGATGAAGGAGTGATTGGGGGATGAAGGAGTGATTGGGGGAGTGAGGGAGTGATTGGGGAGTGATTGGGGGGAGTGAGTGATTGGGAGTGAGGGAGTGATTGGGAGTGAGGGAGTGATTGGGGGGAGTGAGTGAGTGATTGGGAGTGAGGGAGTGATTGGGAGTGAGGGACTGATGGGGGAGTGAGTGAGTGATGGGGGAGTGAGGGGGTGATTTGGGGGGTGTGAGGGTGTGATGAGGGGAGTGAGTGAGTGATTGGGGGAGTGAGTGAGTGATTGGGGGAGTGAGGGAGTGATGGGGGAGTGAGGGAGTGATGGGGAGCGAGGGAGTGATTGGGGGGTAAGGGAGTGATGGGGAGAGGGAGTGATTGGGGGATGAGGGAGTGATTGGGGGAGTGAGGGAGTGATGGGGGAGCGAGGGAGTGATGGGGGTGTGAGGGAGTGATTGGGGGTAAGGGAGTGATGGGGAGAGGGAGTGATTGGGGGAGTGAGTGAGTGATTGGGAGTGAGTGAGTGATTGGGAGTGAGGTAGTGATGGGGTGTGAGGGTGTGATTGGGCGATGAGGGAGTGATGGGGGAGTGCGGGAGTGGTGAGGGGAGTGAGTGAGTGATTGGGGGGAGTAAGGGAGTGATGGGGGAGTGAGGGAGTGACTGAGGGAGTGATGGGGAGTGAGGGAGTGATTGGGGGATGAGGGAGTGATTGGGGAGTGATTGGGAAGTGAGGGAGTGATGGGGGAGTGAGGGAGTGATTGGGGAGTGAGGGAGTGATTGGGGGATGAGGGAGGGATGGGGGAGTGAGGGAGTGATGGGGGAGTGAGGGAGTGATTGGGGAGTGATTGGGGAGTGAGGGAGTGATTGGGGGAGTGAGGGAGTGATTGGGGAGTGAGGGAGTGCTTGGGGGATGAGGGAGTGAATGGGGGAGCGAGGGAGTGATTGGGGGGAGTGAGTGATTGGGGGTGAGGGAGTGATGGGGGAGTGAGGGAGTGATAGGGGGAGTGAGGGAGTGATTGGGGGGAGTAAGGGAGTGATTGGGGAGTGAGGGATTGATTGGGGGAGCGAGGGAGTGATTGGGAGTGAGGGAGTGATTGGGGGATGAGGGAGTGATTGGGGGATGAGGGAGTGATTGGGGGATGAGGGAGTGATTGGGGGAGTGAGGGAGTGATGTAGGAGTGAGGGAGTGACAGGGGGAGTGAGGGAGTGATTGGGGGGAGTGAGGGAGTGATTGGGAGTGAGTGAGTGATTGGGGGAGTGAGGAAGTGATTGGAGGGATTGAGGGAGTGATTGGGGAGTGAGGAGTGATTGGGGAGTGAGGGAGTGATTTGAGGGAGTGATTGGGGTAGTGAGTGAGTGATTGGGAGTGAGTGAGTGATTGGGAGTGAGGTAGTGATGGGGTGTGAGGGTGTGATTGGGCGATGAGGGAGTGATAGGGGAGTGAGGGAGTGGTGAGGGGAGTGAGTGCATGATTGGGGGGAGTGAGGGAGTGATGGAGGAATGGGGGAGTGATGGGGGAGTGAGGGAGTGATTGGGGAGTGAGGGAGTGATTGGAGGGGAGTGAGTGAGTGATTGGAGAATAAGGGAGTGATGGGGAGAGGGAGTGATTGGGGAGTGAGGAGTGATGGGGGAGTGAGGGAGTGATTGGGGGATGAAGGGGTGATTGGGGGAGTGAGGGAGTGATGGGGAGTGAGGGAGTGATAGGGGAGTGAGGGAGTGATTGGGGAGTGATTGGGAGTGAGGGAGTGATGGGGGAGTGTGGGAGTGATCGGGGAGTGATTGGGGAGTGAGGGAGTGATTGGGGGATGAGGGAGTGATTGGGGAGTGATTGGGGAGTGAAGGAGTGATGGGGGAGTGAGGGAGTGATTGGGGAGTGATTGGGGAGTGAGGGAGTGATTGGGGGATGAGGGAGTGATGGGGGAGTGAGGGAGTGATGGGGGAGTGAGGGAGTGATTGGGAGTGATTGGGGAGTGAGGGAGTGATTGGGGGAGTGAGGGAGTGATTGGGGAGTGAGGGAGTGATTGGGGAGTGAAGGAGTGCTTGGGGAGTGATTGTGGGGTGAGGGAGTGATGGGGGAGTGAGGGAATGATTGGGGGTGTGAGTGAGTGATGGGGAGTGAGGGAGTGATTGGGGGGGCGAGGGAGTGATTGGGGGGAGTGAGTGATTGGGGGTGAGGGAGTGATGGGGGAGTGAGGGAGTGATGGGGGAGTGAGGGAGTGATTGGGGGGAGTAAGGGAGTGATTGGGGAGTGAGGGAGTGATTGGAGGGGAGTGAGTGAGTGATTGGAGAATAAGGGAGTGATGGGGAGAGGGAGTGAATGGGGAGTGAGGAGTGATTGGGAGTGAGTGAGTGATTGGGAGTGAGGTAGTGATGGGGTGTGAGGGTGTGATTGGGCGATGAGGGAGTGATAGGGGAGTGAGGGAGTGGTGAGGGGAGTGAGTGAGTGATTGGGGGGAGTGAGGGAGTGAGGGAGTGAGGGAGTGATGGAGGAGTGAGGGAGTGATGGGGGAGTCAGGGAGTGATTGGGGAGTGAGGGAGTGATTGGAGGGGAGTGAGTGAGTGATTGGAGAATAAGGGAGTGATGGGGAGAGGGAGTGAATGGGGAGTGAGGAGTGATGGGGGAGTGAGGGAGTGATTGGGGGATGAAGGGGTGATTGGGGGGAGTGAGGGAGTGATGGGAAGTGAGGGAGTGATAGGGGACTAAGGGAGTGATTGAGGGAGCGATGGGAGTGATTGAGTGAGTGATGGGGAGTAAGGGAATGATTGGGAGTGAGGGAGTGATGGGGGTGTGAGGAGTGATTGGTGTTAGATCCGTGTGTTAATGGAGACACGGAATGCAGGAGTTGATTTAACAAGTGTTTACTGAACAAAGTCTGGAGGTGAACTAACTACACAAGACGCTATACAGGCTTATATACCCGAGTGGTCACTACTGGTACTACAGTATACAGGGGCTTCAAAAACATAGTTCCTCTTAAAGGTACATACACTACAATTCCTCCCCTTTTAGATAAATAGTACATAACATTTTAAGTAATCATTAAATAACATTTTTACAAGAACAATAATATACACATTTGCTGAAGTTAATCAATTACAAATTCAGTCTCTCTGGAGGCTTCCTGACTCGGTCCGGATAACGCTTCGGTGGTGTAGTAGGTTCTTTTGGCAAAGTCGATTTGGCTTCAATGCCAGTGTCGTGTTCATCTGGTTCCAGTATCACCGGATCGGAGGTAGATACTATGGGTATCTGTGCTTCATCACTAGGCGTATAGAGTTGTGGTGTAGGTTGTCCTTTTTCGGATGACTCTATGATCTGGTCAGCATGGCGCCTTATTATACTTTCTCCAATGTCCACGGTATACATCAGCGGTCCTAGTCATGTGCAAATAGTTCCAGGCTACCATTTCTCGGTACGGTAGTCCCGGGCCAAAACTGGTTGACCTATCTGGAAGGTTCTAGTTGGCCTTTCATTCATGCTTTGAAATTGTCGGTTCTCTACGTCCCTTCTGACGTTTGGCTTGACCAAATCCAGCCGGCATCTTAGTCTTCTATTGAAAAACATCATGGCGGGGGTTTGGTTTGTAACCACATGTGTTGCATTCCTGTACGCAAACAAGAAGTTATCTACCTTATGTTGTAGATTTATGTCTTCATTGCCCATGGCCTTTATGGCCTTCTTGAAGGTCTAGACAAACCTTTCAGCCAATCCATTGGTGGTGGGATGGTATGGGGCGGACGTGTAGTGCTTAACCCCATTGTTTTTTAAGAACTTCCTGAATTCTTCAGATACAAATTGCGGTCCATTATCAGAACAGATCTGTTCAGGCAGCCCATTCCTGGCGAATATGGTCCTTAATACTGTGATGGTTTTTTCCGTGGTGGTGGAGGACATCTTTATTACCTCCGGCCACTTGGAGTGTGCATCCACCGCGATTAAGAACATTGAGTCCATAAATGGACCAGCAAAGTCGATATGTACCCTTTGCCATGGAGATGAGGGCCACTCCCATGGATGTAGAGGGGCTTGTTGTGGGGCGTTTTGGACCTTCTGGCATCCTAGACAGCTCTTGGTCATTTTTTCGATGTCTCCATCGATACCTGGCCACCACACAAACACTCTGGCTAAGTTCTTCATTTTCACTCCACCCAGATGCCCCTCGTGAAGCTCCTTTAGCACTCTATCCTTGAGTTTGGGTGGAATCGCCACTCTGGATCCACACATCAAGGTTCCTCGGCACACTGACAGCTGTTCTCTTCTTTGCGAGAACGCTGGCAACAGTGGTTCGCCATGTGCTGGCCACCCCTTCACCGTTAAATCGTAGACTCGTGAGAGAGTCGGGTCATTTCGCGTTTCCTTTTCATGGTAGAATTTGTCACCGGTAGACATTCCACTATGGTCGAGTGGAACATTTCCACTGGGTCCACTGTAGGCGCCTCTTCCACCGTTGGCAACGGTAGGCGTGATAACCCGTCAGCATTCCCATGCTGTTTTGTTTCTTTGTATTCTATGTCATATTGGTGTGCCCCTAGGAAAAGGGACCACCTCTGTAGCCTTTGCGCTGTCATAATGGGAACGCCCTTTTTAGGGTTGAATATGGAGACGAGGGGTTGATGGTCAGTCAACAAGGTAAATTTTTGTCCGTGTAGGTAATGGTTGAATTTCTTCACCCCCCACACCAGGCTGAGTGCCTCCCTGTCAATCTACGCTCAGCTGAGTTCAATGAGCGTGACGCAAAAGCTATCGGCCGCTCCGAGCCATCAGGGAATCTATGCGATAATACCGCTCCCACGCCGTAAGGGGATGCATCGCACGCCAGTCTGATTGGCAGTGATGGGTTGTAATGAGCCAACACTTCCCTGGACGTGATCAAGCCTTTGCATTTATGGAAGGCACGTTTACAGTCTTCGCTCCATTTCCAAACTACTCCCGTTTGTAGCAGTGCGTTAAGAGGGTGCAGAACCGTCGACAAGTTTGGTAAAAATTTATGATAATAGTTTACTAATCCCAGGAACGACCTTAATTGTGAGACATTTTCAGGCGCTGGGGCCTTTACGACCACTTCAATTTTTTCAGGTGACTTATGCAACCCTTCTTCGTTAATGACATGGCCACAATATGATATTTGTTTCTGGAAAAATTCGCACTTGGGGCGATTTGCTTGTAGGCCCCGTTCTCTCAGCCTTGTGAGCACCTGCTCCAAATTGGCAAGGTGCTCGTTGTCGTTTTCTCCTGTTAAAAGGATGTCGTCTAGGTAGCATTGAGTCCCCGGAATCCCTTGCAGGACTTGCCCCATAGCTCTTTGCCAGATAGCCAGAGCTGATGCCACTCCAAAAACCAGTCGATTGTACTGGTACAGGCCTTTGTGTGTGTTTATCGTGAGATACTTTTTAGAGGCCTCCTCAACCTTCATCTGTAGATATGCCTGTTGTGGTATCTTGAGCGGGCCATAGATGGAGACAGACACAGGTTAACTTCATAACATGGTTTAATCAACTCTTGCACATAAAAGCTTCTGCCATGAGGCAGCATAAACAGAGAGTACAACAGTACAGATCAGACTTAACTCAGGAGAGCAATTGCCACAGCACCACCTGGTGAATCAGGTTACTCATAACCTCCCAGGTTACTACACTCCTCCCCCCTTAAGATTGCCGTATGCAATTCTTAAACAATAACCCTTACTAGGTATTACGTTTTAATTAACCAGTATGCTCTAACCATGGTTAACCCCTGACTAATTTAACAGGTTTGTATAAGTCTTTCTGGTTGCTTGCGAATCCTTTGTGAACGTCTTAATTCCACTTGTGGTGGATTCTCAGATTCATTCGCACTTGAGATTGGAGTAGTCTCTGATGTTGGTTTTACTCTGTCCCGCTGTGGCCTGGCAGTACCAGTGTCCACTGGCACCTTATAAGCCGTGCTGGGTCCTGGAACAGCCTCCTCTACTGCCCTTTGTTCCATCTGAGGCAGTTCCCTCTGCTGCCGGCTGAAAAGCTGATCCACATGCCGACGAACCCCTCGACCATCCCCTAGTAACACGGAGTATGACACAGGTCCTGTAATGTCCTGGATTAGTCCTGGTATCCATTTAGGTCCATAACCGAAGTTCCGGGTGTACACAGAGTCCCCTATGGCGAAATGGCGAGCTTTAGTATGTTTGTCATGGTACGCTTTTTGTTTTGTTTGTTTTGTCTCAACCTTGCTTTTGAGATCTGGGTGTATCAGGTCTAACGTGCACCGCAACTTTCTCCCCATCATCAACTCAGCCGGAGAAAGCCCCGTGGTAGCTTGGGGTGTTATACGATAACTAAACAAGGCTCTATTGAGCTTGGTCTCCAGGGTGTCACCTGAGCTCTTCCTCATGAGCTCCTTAAAAGTCTGCACGGCTCGCTCGGCTAACCCATTTGAGGCTGGGTGATATGGAGCCGAGGTGACATGTGTGATTCCATTCCTTACCATGAATTCTTTGCTCCCTTCACTAACAAAACACTGTGCATTGTCGGATACAATCATTTCTGGAATACCATGCGTGCTGAAGCTGTTCCTGAGACAATTCAGTGTGGCATCAGTCGTTGCAGAGCTCACTGGATAAATGTCGATCCACTTTGAGTGAGCGTCAACCAGCACCAAAAACATTTTGCCCCTAAAAGGTCCCGCATAGTCTATGTGAATTCTCCTCCAGGGTTTGCTGGGCCACTCCCAGGGATGGAGTGGTGCCCCGGCAGGTGCTTTCCTCTGTTCCTGACATATAGTGCATGACTTTACCTTTGACTCAATTTCAGCATCCAAGTTAGGCCACCACAGGTAGCTCCTAGCCAGTCCTTTCATTCTAGTCATTCCTGGGTGCGATTGATGCAACTGTTCCATCAAAGTAGAGCGTCCCCACTCTGGAACTATGATGCATGCTCCCCATAGCACACATCCATCTTGGACACTGAGCTCGTGCTGTCTCTGTCTTGTACGGCGCGAACTCTGGTCCCTCACGGTGATCTGGCCAGCCTTTCAACACATACTCATGGACCCTTGACAGAACGGGGTCCTTGGCTGTCCAGCCCTGGATTTGCGCTGAAGTCATCAGGGGACTGATCTCCTGATCCAGCATCAGGACGTGCTCCTCAGGGGAAGTACTGCGAGGAGATTTTGAGAGGGGCAGGCGGCTGAGAGCATCCGCGTTCCCGTTTTCCTTGCCGGCTCTGTACATGATCACATATTCATAGGCTCTTAGTATTACTGCCCATCTCATTATTCTCTGTGATGCCATTTGAGGCACCGCTTTCATCTCATTCAGTAAGCTAATAAGAGGCTTGTGGTCAGTACTGATTACAAACTTCCTCCCATATATGTACTTATGGAATTTCTTTACTCCAAATATAATGGCCAACCCCTCTTTATCAAGCTGTGAATAGTTCTTTTCCGCAGCTGTGAGTGTGCGTGAAACATACCCGATGGGCCTTTCTGCTCCATCTGGCATGCGGTGGGCCAACACTGCCCCCACTCCATAGCGTGATGCATCGCAGGACATTATCAGCTCCTTCTTCTTGTCGTAATGCACCAACACCCTGCTGGACTGAAGTAGCTCCTTTGACTGCTGAAACGCTTTCGCTTGCTCTGGCCCCCAACACCATGGCTCCTCCTTTCTCAGCAGTTTGTGCAGGGGTGCCAGCAGCATCGATAAGTTTGGAAGAAACCAGTTATAATAATTCAGGAGCCCTAGATAGGCTTTCAGTTCAGTCACTGAGGTGGGTGCAGCTGCATCCTGCACTGCCCGCACTTTCCCTGGTAATGAATGGAGGCCTGTGGCATCCACCCGATGTCCCAGGAATATAACTTCCTTCTCCATGAAACTACACTTACTCCATTTCAGGCATAGCCCCGCCTCTTCCAGCAGCTGTAGCACTTTGTCCAGTGTTTTTAAGTGATCCTGATCGTCACTTCCTGTTAGCAGAATATCATCTAAGTACACGGCCACCTTTGGAATGCCCTGCAGAATGCCCTCCATAGTCCGTTGGAATATTGCTGGGCTAGAACTGACACCAAATGGTAACCTGGCATACGTGAACAGCCCCTTGTGCGTGTTCACCGTGACAAACTTTTTTGATTCTTCATCTAGCAATATCTAGCATGACTCATGTCCAGTTTGCTGAATCTTTCTCCCCCAGCGAGCGATGTTAACATGTCCTCCATTCTCGGAATGGGGTACTGTTCCAGTGATGATACTCTGTTCACTGTTAACTTATAGTCACCACACACCCTTACGTTACCGTCGGGCTTCAATACCGGGACTATTGGTGCTGCCCAGTCTGAAAATTTCACTGGTTCTATTACTTTGTCCCTTAGCAGGCGATCTAGTTCTGCCTCAACCTTGGTTTTCATTGCAAAAGGTACCGACCTTGGTTTAAAGAAACGAGGCGCGGCATCACTGGCTACATGAATCTTGGCTGTGGCTCCCCTTAAGGTGCCCAGTTCGTCCTTGAACACTAACTCATGCTTCATCAGCACTTCTTGCAGTGCCTCTGTACTGTCCTCCATTTTATTCATTGCCTGCCAGTCCACACTCAACTCACTGATCCACCCTCGCCCTAACAGGTTTGGCCCTGACCCTGCTACCACTACCACCGTAAGCTCTTTGGTGACTCCTTTGTGTTCCACTTGTACTTCGGCCACCCCCAAAATGTCCACCTTCTGTCCTGTGTAGGTTTTGAGACTAATGGGGCATGTACCTAGCTCTGGTACTTTTGCTTCCCCCCATAGCTTGGTGTACTCAGTCTGTGACATTATGGTTACACTACATCCGGTGTCAATCTCAAACTTTACTTGACCTCCGTTCACTATCAAATACTGAGTGAGAGGGGGTACGTTGGGCCTTGAAGTGTCTATACTGTATATAGTGAAAACCTCCTCACTAGACTCACTAGACTCTTCCTCTTGTATGTAATTTGCCCGCTTTGTGTACTTCTCCCTCCCCCCTTTAGCATGCTTTGCCCCTTTAGCACTGCTTCTCTCACTCACTGCCCTTTTACAGACTTTCTTTAAGTGCCCTATTTTTCCACAATTGTGGCACTTTGCCTTTGCAAACCTGCAGTCCTTCGCATAATGGCTCGTCCCGCCACACCGGTAGCAATCCCCAACCCCGACTGGTGGACTTTTCATGCCAGTTTCCATCTTGAAAACAGCTCCTCCCCCTGGTTTACTCCATTTCTCCTTGCTCCTACTGTTTAAGTCCTTAATGTCCTTGTTAGCCATCTCCATGGCTTGTGCTTTTTTTAAGTGCCGTCTCAAACGTTAATCCTTCTTCTGACAGCAACCTTTGCTGTATACTGTCGTCGTTAACTCCGCATACTAGTCTGTCCCTTAACATGACTGTGAGCGTATTTCCAAAATTACAGTCCTGTGCGAGCTTCCGAAGCTCCTCCACATACTCAGTAACGCTTTCTTCCGGCCTCCTAATCCTCGAATTGAATTTCCATCTCTGTACTATTTCACTAGGTTTCAGATTGAAATGATTCTTTAGTAGACTCACCAACTCGTCAAAAGATTTTTCTCCTGGCCGCTCAGGGCTCAGCAGATTCCTCATCCGTGTATAGGTTTGCGCTCCCACACAACTCAGTAAAATGGCCCTTTTCTTTTCAGCACTGTCCACCTCGTTTGCCATAAAGAAATGGCTCAGTATTTCAATATACTCCTCCCAAGACTGCGACTTGCTGTCAAAAGGTGCCACGGAGCCTACCGTTCCTGCCATCCTTGGAGTCCCGCGGCCTAGCCTCGTGCTTTTCTGACTAGTTTGCTAACCAACCCGAGCACCTCTTCCGGATACTCCAAAACTTTTCCGTCCTTTATTCTCGTCGCCATATGTGGTATCTTGAGCGGGCCATAGATGGAGACAGACACAGGTTAACTTCATAACATGGTTTAATCAACTCTTGCACATAAAAGCTTCTGCCATAAGGCAGCATAAACAAAGAGTACCACAGTACAGATCAGACTTAACTCAGGAGAGCAATTGCCACAGCACCACCTGGTAGATCAGGTTACTCATAACCTCCCAGGTTACTACACCTGTGCTAAGTCAATTTTGGTGAAACATTTCCCTCCGGATAGTGAGGCGAAAATATCTTCTATCCTCGGAAGAGGATACTGTACCGTGTGAAGAACCGGGTTTACAGTCACCTTGAAGTCCCCACAGGTGCAAACTTTTCTCTGTTCTTCAGATTTATCATTATTCAACGTTTTCTTCATGACCGGGACGATGGGTGTTGCCCACTCGCTCCAATCTACCTTGGATAACACGCCTGCTTTTTCCAAATTCTCCAGCTCTGCCTTGACGGCTGGACGAATTGCATATGGCACCGGCCTTGCCTTAAAAAACTTGGGAATTGCCGCATCTTCCACTTTTATTGAGGCGGTGGCGCCTTTCAGGGTTCCTAGTTCCTGTTGAAACACTTCTTTGGCGTTAGCCAAGATTTCTTTTAATCGTCCAGGTATGACGTCATCATCATTTTTTTTCTTACTGGTCACCGTCAGTGCCTGAATGGAGTGCCAGTCTAAACGTATCTTTCTGATCCATTCACGTCCCAACAACGGTGGACCACCATCTTGCAGAACGTATAAATACAACTTCTGTATTTCCTTGCCGTTGTATACAACAGGCACCCTTATTTTCCCTCTGGGGTATACTTTCTGCCCCATATATGTCTTCAAGATAATGGATGTGCCTTTCAAAGGTATATGCGGAAATAGCCGCTCGTAATCCCGTCGACTCATGACGGTCAGAGCTGATCCTGTATCTAGCTCCATTTTGACTGGGGACCCCGCTATCATGAGGGTAACCCAAATGGTCTGGTAATCTTCTTTGGCAATTGCATTATGTAATTTGAGACAGCTTAGTCTCTTATTTCCAGAGTCGCTATCGCTCTTCTGGTCTTCGGAGCTACTGTCCGTCATCATTTGTACCTTTCTGTACTTTTCCTTATTGACCTTTTTACTGTCAGCGGATTTCTTTCCAGATCTGCATACATGTGCAATGTGTCCCATCTTTCCACATTGCCTGCATGCTTTGTCCTTGAACCAGCAGTCCTTCTGGTCATGGGTGGATCTGCCGCAGCGATAACATCTCTCGAAACCCCATGTCATTTCATGGGTGCCGAAGTCCTGTGGCTTTTGCTGTATCTCTGCAGCTCCTCTTGCTGCTGCTTCGCATGATACAGCCACACTGAAAGCCTTGTCCAGTGTCAAATCTTTCTCAGAAAGTAATCTTTTCTGTGTTCCTTCGCTTAGGAGACCACAGACAAATTTGTCTCGTAGAGAATCTGCCAGTCCTGCCCCGAATTGGCAGTGCTTTGACAGCTTTCGTAATTCAGTGAGGTAATCAGCATTACTTTCATTCTTGTGCTGATTCCTCCTGAAGAATTTGAATCATTCCGCTATCAGCAGCGGTGTTGGGTTTAAGTGCTCCTGTAAGGTATCAACAATCTCCTTAAAATTCTTGTCCATCGGTTTGGCTGGAGTGATCAAGTTTCGTAACAGCCCGTATGTCCTTGCGCCCATCAGATTTAGAAGTACCGATGCCTTTTTATCATCCGCTACTTCATTTGCCTTGCAATATACCTCCACTCTTTCCACATATGTGGTCCAATCTTCTATGTCACTATCGAAAGCAGTCTTCGGCATCTTGAAAATCTAAAATGGCGCCTCCCGCGCTTTTATTTCTTCCCCGCCGAGTTAAGATGGCGCCTCCCGTGCTTTCCCGCCACTGCCGCTGCTGCTCTCCGCGGTTCCCGTTGCGACCTGCAGCTTTTCGCGGTATTTCTATTTTTTTTTAATATATCGCTTCAATAGTTTCTCCGTTACTTGGAGAACCGTTCCCGTCGTGGAGCGGACCCTCTGGGACTTTCCCCTCCCTCTGCTCGGTCTGAACGCCGACCTGCTTTGCAGCACGGGCCGCGCCCTGAGTGCTCCACCCTCTCTCTCTCTTTGCTTCTGCTTCCCGACTCGCTGCCCGGCCCCGTTGCAGAGCCACCCGATCGAGCTCTAGCCCGCTGCAGCCCAGGAAGGATCAATGCACTACCTGCCACCAGCCCGTTTAGCTGGTGAAACCACAGTTTTTTTTTTCTTGCTTCTGGCTTCGACCTTCGTCTGAGGAATCAACCTCCTTGAGGTGCTGCCGAATTGCAGGTAAGTTCATTTCTAACTCGTCGCCACTGTTAGATCCGTGTGTTAATGGAGACACGGAATGCAGGAGTTGATTTAACAAGTGTTTACTGAACAAAGTCTGGAGGTGAACTAACTACACAAGACGCTATACAGGCTTATATACCCGAGTGGTCACTACTGGTACTACAGTATACAGGGGCTTCAAAAACATAATTCCTCTTAAAGGTACATACACTACAATTGGGAAGTGAGGGAGTGATTGGGGAGTGAGGAGTGATTGGGGAGTGAGGGAGTGATTGGGGAGTGAGGGAGTGATTTGGGAGTGAGGGAGTGATTGGGGGAGTGAGGGAGTGATTTGGGAGTGAGGGAGTGATTGGAGGATGAGGGGGTGATGGGGGAGTGAGCGAGTGATGAGGGGAGTGAGTGAGTGATTAGGAGAGTAGGGCAGTGATTGGGGGGTAGTGAGGGAGTGATTGGGAGTGAGCGAGTGATTGGGAGTGAGGGAGTGATGGGGGAGTGAGGGAGTGATTGGGGGGTGTGAGGGAGTGATTGGGGGAGCGAGGGAATGATTGGGGGGTGAGGGAGTGATTGGGGAGTGATGGGGTGATTGAGGAGTGAGGGAGTGATTGGGAGTGAGGGAGTGATTGGAGGGTGAAGGAGTAATTGGGGGGAGTGGAGGGAGTGATTGGGGAGTGAGGGAGTGATTGGGGGAGTGAGGGAGTGATTGGGAGTGAGGGAGTGATTGGGGAGTGAGGAGTGATTGGGGAGTGACGGAGTGATGGGGGAGTGAGGGATTGATTGGGGGAGTGAGGGAGTGATGGGGAGTGAGGAGTGATCGGGGAGTGACAGAGTGATGGGTGAGTGAGGGAGTGATTGGGGAGTGAGGGAGTGATGGGGAGTGAGGGAGTGATGAGGGGTGTGAGTGAGTGTTTGGGGGAGTGAAGGAGTGATTGGAGAGTGAGGGTGTGATTGGGAGGAGTGAGGGTGTGATGCGGAGTGAGGGAGTGATGGTGGAGTGAGGGAGTGATGGGGAGTGAGGGAGTGATTTGGGGAGTGATTGGTGGAAGTGAGGAAGTGATTGGGGAGTGATGGGGGTGATTGAGGGGTGAGGGAGTGATTGGGGGAGTGAGGGAGTGATTGGGAGTGAGGGAGTGATTGGTCAAGTGAGGGAGTGATGGGGGAGAGAGGGGGTGATTGGGGGAGTGAGGGAGTGATGGGGAGTGAGGAGTGATTGGGGAGTGACAGAGTGATGGGTGAGTGAGGGAGTGATTGGGGAGTGAGGGAGTGATGGGGAGTGAGGGAGTGATGAGGGGTGTGAGTGAGTGTTTGGGGGAGTGAAGGAGTGATTGGAGAGTGAGGGTGTGATTGGGAGGAGTGAGGGAGTGATGCGGAGTGAGGGAGTGATGGTGGAGTGAGGGAGTGATGGGGAGTGAGGGAGTGATTTGGGGAGTGATTGGTGGAAGTGAGGAAGTGATTGGGGAGTGATGGGGTGATTGAGGGGTGAGGGAGTGATTGGGGGAGTGAGGGAGTGATTGGGAGTGAGGGAGTGATTGGTCAAGTGAGGGAGTGATGGAGGAGTGAGGGAGTGATTGGGTGGAGTGAGGGAGTGATTGGCGGAAGTGAGGAAGTGACTGGGGAGTGATGGGGTGATTGAGGGTGAGGGAGTGATTGGGGGAGTGAGGGAGTGATTGGGAGATTGGGAGTGAGGGAGTGATGGGGGAGTGAGGGAGTGATTGGGTGGAGTGAGGGAGTGATTGGGGATTGAGGGAGTGATTGGTGGTAAAGGAGTGATTGGGGAGTAGGGGAGTGATTGGGAGTGAGGGAGTGATTGGTGGAAGTGAGGAAGTGATTGGGGAGTGATGGGGGTGATTGAGGGGTGAAGGAGTGATTGGGGAGTGAGGGAGTGATTGGGGGAGTGAGGGAGTGATTGGGAGTGAGGGAGTGATTGGGAGTGAGGGAGTGATTGGGAGTGAGGGAGTGATGGGGGAGTGAGGGAGTGATTGGGTGGAGTGAGGGAGTGATTGGGGATTGAGGGAGTGATTGGTGCTAAAGGAGTGATTGGGGAGTAGGGGAGTGATTGGGAGTGAGGGAGTAATTAGGGGAGTGATGGGGGAGTGAGTGATGGGGAGTAAGGGAATGATTGGGGTGAAGGAGCGATGGGGGAGTGAGTGAGTGATTGTGGAGTGAGTGAGTGATTGGGAAGTGAGGGAGTGATTGGGGTGAGTGAGTGAGTAACTGGGGGACTGAGGGAGTGAAGAGGGTGTGCGAGTGTGATTGGGGGAGTGAGTGATTGGGGATTGAGGGAGTGATTCGGGAGTGAAGGAGTGATTGGGGGAGTGAGTAAGTGATTGGGGGCAGTGAGTGAGTGATTGGGGGGAGTGAGGGAGTGATTGGGAGATCGAGAGAGTGATTGGGGGGTGAGGGAGTGATTGGGGATGAGGGAGTGATTGGGGAGTGAGGGAGTGATTGGGGGAGTGAGGGAGTGATTGGGAGAGAGAGAGTGATTGGGGGTTGAAGGAGTGATTGGGAGAGAGAGATTGATTGGGGTTGAGGGAGTGATTGGGAGAGAGAGATTGATTGGGGCAGTGAGTGGGTGATTGGGAGTGAGTGAGTGATTGGGAGTGAGGGACTGATGGTGGAGTGAGGGAGTGATGGGGTGTGAGGGTGAGATTGGGGGAGTGATAGGGGAGTGAGTGAGTGATTGTGGAGTGACTGAGTGATTGGGAAGTGAGGGCGTGATTGGGGAGTGAGGGCGTGATTGGGGAGTGAGGAGTGATGGGGAGTGAGGGAGTGATTGGGGTGAGGGAGTGATGGGGGAGTGAGGGAGTGATGGGGGAGTGAGGGAGTGATGAGTGGAGTGAGTGAGTGATTGGGAGAGTAGGGCAGTGATTGGGGGTAGTGAGGGAGTGATTGGGAGTGAGGGAGTGATTGGGGAGTGAGGGAGTGATTGGGGGAGTGAGGGAGTGATTGGGGAGTGAGGGAGTGATTGTGGGGAGTGAGGGAGTGATTGGGGTGAGGGAGTAATTAGGGAGTGAGGGAGTGATTGGGGGAGTGAGGGAGTGATTGGCGTGAGGGAGTGATTGGGGATGAAGGGGTGATTGTGGGGAGTGAGGGAGTGATTGGAGTGAAGGAGTGATTAGGGAGTGAGGGAGTGATGGGGAATGAAGGATTGATTGGGGGGAGTGAAGGAGTGATGGGGATGAGGGAGTGATTGGGATGAGGGAGTGGTGGGGGCATGAGGGAGTGATTGGGGGATGAGGGAGTGATGGGGGAGCGTGGGAGTGATGGGGGAGTGCGGGAGTGATTGGGGGAGTGAGGAAGTGATTGGGGGATGAGGGAGTGATGGGGGAGTGTGGGAGTGATGGGGGAGTGAGGGAGTGATTGGGAGTGAGGGGGGATGGGGAGTGAGGGAGTGATGGGGAGTGAGGGAGGGATTGGGAGTGAGGGAGGGATTGGGAGTGAGGGAGTGATGGGGAGTGAGGGACTGATTTTGGGAGTGAGGGAGTGATGGGGGAGTGAGTGAGTGATTGGGGGATGAGGGAGTGGTGGGGTGTGAGGGTGTGGTTGGGGTGTGAGGGGGGAGTGAGAAAGTGATTGGGGGAGTGAATAAGTGATTGGTGGGAGTGAGGGAGTGATCGGGGAGTGAGGGAGTGATTTTGGAGTGGTGGGGAGTGAGGGAGTGATTGGGGGTGAGGGAGTGATTGGGAGTGAGGGAGTGATTGGGGGGAGTGAGGGAGTGATTGGGGAGTGAGGAAGTGATTGGGGAGTGAGGGAGTGATTGGGGAGTGAGTGAGTGATTGGGGAGTGAGGGAGTGATTGGGGGAGTGAGGGAGTGATGGGGGAGTGAGGGAGTGATTGGGGGAGTGAGGGAGTGATTGGGGGAGTGAGGGAGTGATTGGGGAGTGAGGGAGTGATTGGGGGAGTGAGGGAGTGATGGGGGAGTGAGGGAGTGATTGGGGAGTGAGGGAGTGATTGGGGGAGTGAGGGAGTGATGGGGGAGTGAGGGAGTGATTGGGGGAGTGAGGGAGTGATTGGGGAGTGAGGGGGTGATTGGGGAGTGAGGGAGTGATTAGGGAGTGAGGGAGTGATTGGAGAGTGATGGAAGTGATTGGGGAGTGAGGGAGTGATTGGGGAGAGAGGGAGTGATGGAAGTGATTGGGGAGTGAGGGAGTGATTGGGGGAGTGAGGGAGTGATTGGGGGGAGTGAGGGAGTGATTGGGGAATGAGGTAATGATGGGGGAGTGAGGGAGTGATTGGGGAGTGAGGGAGTGATTGGGGAGTGAGGGAGTGATTGGGGGAGTGAGGGAGTGATTGGGGGGAGTGCGGGAGTGATTGGGGATTGAGGGAGTGATGGGGCGTGAGGGAGTGATGGGGGAGTGAGTGAGTTATTGGGGGGAGTGAGGGAGTGATTGGGGAGTGAGGGAGTGAGGGAGTGATGGGGGAGTGAGGGAGTGATTGGGGAGTGAGGGAGTGATGGGGGAGTGATTGGGGAGTGAGGGAGTGATGGGGGAGCTGTTCAGATATCCTTTGGGATCCCTACCCTGGAGAACATCTTCACTAAATCCCCCGCTAAGGTTGTATTCCTTAGTGGAATCGCCTTGGGATATCGCCTGACATAGTCAACGACTACTAAAATATACTGGTGTCCTCGTGCTGACCTCTCCAGCGGTCTCTCTAGATCCATAACGATCCTTTCGAAGGGCACCTCAATTATTGGATGAGGGACTAATGAAGCATGGTAGTAAGGCCTGGGTCCACGCAGCTGATACTCTGGACCAGCGTAGTTCTTCATACACCCCTGGCCAGAGGAGCCGCCTCAACAGCCACTCCAGGGTCTTCTCTGTTCCCAGGTGATCTCCGAGTAGGTGCATGTGGGCCAAGTCAAGCACTGTCTGCCTACGTGTCGGTGGCACCAGCAATCACTCCACCTCCTCCCGATACCCCAGAGTCACTCTGTATAAAACGTCATTCTTTACAATGTTAACCGGCCCCAGGCCTTTTGTTTTAGCCTCCACGGGCTGCCCATTTATCACTGCTACCTCTTGTGTCACATTGTGTAGGACCGGACCATTTATCAGCTTGTAGGAATGTCTAGTTCCTATCAAAAGACTGAGGTCCACTCAGGCGATCAAATAAACGAGGTTTAATGAAAACTAACAGAGTTTTACCGATAATTACAGGAGAACATCGAATATAGGTCTAGTCAGTTCGGAGGCACCACGAGGACTGCTTGGGCGGTCCCGTGGCTGACGTCATGATGTCATCACGTTTTTCCTGCCGGTGGGGGTCACGTGATGAACAGCGTGACGTCATCACGTTTACCCGCGCTATTAAAGTGATCGCACTCTGTACATGTAAACAGTGAAAACAAAGATACAGACTCAGGCTGTAGCTAACATCTTATTAAAGGGAATTATATACAACTGACCGGAGTCCCTTAGTGGCTCCGCCACAACCTCTTGCTTCACATTGTGGATCATTTATCTGCTTCCGTTGAATGTCGGAAGTACACATATCCAGTCCCTCAATTTAACCCATCCTCCCCTGGGTGGTTGACCAGAGGAACTCCTCTCTCCCCCCTCCTGCAAGGTCCTGGTTCCCCCTCTGGGGCTGGAGAAGCAGAGGGAACAGGATCTTTGTCCCTACTAAACCTCGAGACACCTCCACCCTACTTCCTCTCGCCTCGTCTATCCTCAGTTCCCTGTTTGACTTTCTGGGTTTCGCAGACCTCAGATACAACTCCGGAGATACACTTGGGAGTGGCCCTCAACTTGCCCCCTTTCCTGCACACAGTCTGGATCCGCTGCATTCCTTCGGATCAGGGTATTAAACCCCGGGAAATCCCTCCCCAGTATTACAGGCTGAGGGAGCTTGGATACCACCCCAGCCTTTACTCCCCAGGCACCACCATTCACATCACCTTGACCCAAGTAGTGCGGTAATAAAATGCATCCTCGTCTGCACATTACTCCCGTTTAATCCATGGGGTCTCGATCTGAAGGCTGCAACAGGCTTGTGGAAACCAGGGCTACTGCACTCCAAGTCAGTAAGGGCCATCACCTCCTTTCCATTAACCTTTTTGTTTCTGGAAAGGTGTGAGTGGCCTCCAAATGGCTCACAAGCTGCACTACCCAACTCAGGTAATCCCTGCTGGCATTCCCTGACTCCCCGAGGCTGCATTGTCTTCACAGAGGAGAGGGACGATGCAGACATTGTAGTTAAGGAGAAGGAGTGTGAAATATTAGATGAGATAAACATAGTATTAAAGGGTTTAGCATCTTTGAAAGTGGATAAATCACCAGGCCCGGATGAAATGTATCCCAGGCTGTTAAGAGAAGTAAGAGAGGGAATAGCAGAGGCCCTTGCCATCATTTTCCAATCCTCTCTGGCAACAGGAATAGTGCCGGAGGACTGGAGGACTGCTAACGTGGTACCCTTGTTTAAAAAGGGAGAAAGGGATAGATGGAGTAATTACAGCAGGCACCTCAAAGCACTGGAGATGTACCACCAATGCTGCCTCCGCAAGATCCTGAGGAAGAGAGTGTTTGAAGACCAGGACCTCAAACCCAGCACTAAGCTCATGGTCTACAGAGCAGCAGTGATACCTGCCCTGCTGTATGCCGCAGAGACATGGACCATGTACAGCAGGC
The DNA here is from genome assembly GCF_052327205.1 of Somniosus microcephalus. NCBI lineage: Eukaryota > Metazoa > Chordata > Chondrichthyes > Squaliformes > Somniosidae > Somniosus > Somniosus microcephalus. The sequence goes on from NC_141008.1 coordinate 4,479,314, forward strand.
ACCTCAAAGCACTGGAGAGGTACCACCAACGCTGCCTCTGCAAGATCCTGCAAATCCATTGGCAGGATAGGTGCACCATAGAGTCATAGAGTCAAAGGGCTGGATTTTGCCATTGGGGCGGGCTGGGGCGTGTCAGGTGGAAATCGTGTCAGGACCCCGACTCCGATGTGAAGTGGGGAGAAAGTGCGATTTGCCCCTAATTGGGCACTTGATTTCCAGCGTGTGGGAACCCTTGGCCCAATAAGTCTTTTCATCCTGAAAGTCGCCTCCGATGACGTCATCAGTGCTGCTGGATTTAAGGCCTGCAAGCAGCCTTGCTTCTTCTGGAGACTGGAAACGCTTTGGACATTGTATGAAGGACTTCATTTACCGACCATGTCCACCAGCAAGCAAAAGTGTGCACCTCGCATTGATGAGCCCTCCCGCCAAGCTCTGGTGCAGGGAGCAAGATCTAATAAGGAGGTGCTCTTCCCTTCGTCAGGGAGAAAAAAGCCACCCCAGCAGACTAAAGCTGTGTGGCTGCAAGCGGCCCAGGAGGTCAATGCCACAGAACCTGGCTGCAGTGCAGGAAGAGGTTTCATGACCTTCTCCGCACAGGAAAAGTGAGTATGACTTTCTCATCACCCTCAGAACAAGGATGCCTGAATCCATTGAGTCACTGGCAAGGAGTGTCCAGGACTTCAGCGCAGCACAGGCAAGGAGTCTGCAGGACTTCGGTGCAGCACAGGCAGCACAGGCGGCTTCCACGCAAGTGCTTAGTGGTGCAATGCAGTCAGTGGCTGGTCTGATGCAGACACAGATTGAGGCCACACGAGCACTGCCACCATCGCTGCATCGGGCACGAATCGCCGGGATCCTCGCCGCGCCGCAGAAGGCCAGCAGTCTGTGCTTCAGCAGATTGCTCCGTATGCTGCAGTGCTGCCCCGTGGGAGTGCCAGTGTGCCGTCCGACCAGGGAGTGCCTGTCCTCTGTCAGGATGGCAGCATTCCTGCTGCCAACACTGTCACTTCTCCACTGCAGCTGCCACCACCCGTAGGACAGACTGCTGCCGCCCATGCAGAGTTGGAGCAGTCAGCAGCCGGACCCTCCAGGTCCAGTGCTCGTCCAGGCCGTAGCTCAAGGGCATCTGCCGACTCAGTTTCTGACACTCAGCAGCCTTCCCCCAGCCTTGCTGCAGCCACTGGGGTCCCATTGCGGAGGAGCTGCAGGGTGGGAAGGGGCCAATCTCGCAAGCGAATCAGATCACCCTCGAAGGGCAAAAAGTAGGTGTGGCAAAATGCTGTTAATTTTTTTAGTGAAGGCCGAGGATCGTGGTCATTTTTTGTTAACTCTTTTGTTCATTGTCTCCAGGTTGTGAGAGCCAGTTATGTGTCTGACTGCTTTTTTTGGGGTTTCTCTCTATTACTTTGTCATGCGGGAAGGGCACACAGTTTGTTAAATAAAAAAGTGTCTTTATTCAGATTGTGCATATTTGCTCTTTGAACTATTTGTTGCCTTGACCGGCTCAGGGTTTGCGGAACCGTTCCATTCATGTTCTTTCTGTGGTGTATGTAACCTGTTCCACCTTAAGAGAACTACCTTAAGAGATGTACTACTTTCTCTTGGCTGCTGTATGCTGTAATACCGGTGGTGACCACACCGGTATATAAACGTTGTGTAGGGATTTGCTGGGCAGTTCAGTCCTGACCTCCGAATAGTAAAGACCTGTTAAAAGTTATTCTTGTGGTCTGTGTCCAGTGATTCATAATAAGCATAACTGGGACACACAGACTTAACAGTGGCGACGAGTCCGACCTTACCCTGTGGCAGTTTTACATCCAAGGCAGCTTCGTCCTCAGAACGGGCGTCGAGAAGAGGCATCCGCCCTCATCATCCTGCTGAGCACCATCGCACGGGAGGCATCGAGAACCCGGGTTAAAAAGAAAAATTCTGACCACGAAGCCCTCCATCAGCGACAGGCAGTGATCATCCCTTCTACCATGGTGGTGGGTAAGCCGATCAGCGACACGAGGAGAAAGTCGGCCGCGTTGACTGTGGAGTGGGGGAGGGAAAACGGAGGAAAAAGGGTGGAGAACTCGACCACGGCCGGTGAAAAGGGCCGGGCTGCAATCGAGGCCGAGAGGCGCAACGACTGGGGCAGCTTAAGGCACGAGAGCCGCGGAGAACTCAAACACAGCCGGTGTAAAGGACCAGGCTGCATGCGGGGCTGAGAGGCGCAACAGCAGGGGAAGTGTGAATGCCCACGGGAACCGCGGGGGAGTAAAAGCAGCGTCGGGGAATTGAGAACCGCTGGGGAGGCGAGAACGGCAGCAGCACGGCAATCGCCATTGCAGCCAGCGGGGGAAGAAGGCAAACGTGGGAAGCCGCCATTTTAGTAGGCGGGGGAAGAAGACAAGCGCGGGAAGCCGCCATTTTGAGAAAAAGAAAAATGTAAAAACTTGCAAGGATGCCTAAACATGGGAACATTAATACCTTTGATAGCGATATCAAAGATTGGACCACGTATGTAGAACGCATGGAAGTTTATTGTAAAGCAAATAAGGTACCAGATGATGAGAAAGCACTAACCTTATTAAGCTCAATGGGTGCGAAGACATACGGGCTATTGAAGCACCTTCTATCACCAGATAAACCGGCGGATCAGACTTTCGCGAATATTGTTACTGTCCTGAAAAATCATTTAAACCCCACGCCGCTGATGATAGCGGAACGATTTAAATTTTACAGAAGAACGCAGCTGAAAGACGAAAGCAACGCTGAATTTTTAATTGAACTGCATAAGCTATCAAAGTACTGTCAGTTTGGAACAGGACTAGCAGATGCGCTGAGAGATAAATTTGTGTGTGGATTGTTAAAAGAAGGAACACAAAAGCGACTGCTTGAGGAGAATGATCTTACGCTTGATAAAGCTGTCACTATTGCAGCATCGCACGAAGCCACAGTGAGAGGCACTGTGGAAATGCAGCTATGGTCACCGGAACTCAGCACCAATCAAATGGTCTTGGGTGCAGTAAAATGTTATCGTTGTGGAAAGACAACGCACGATCAGAACCAGTGCTGGTTCAAAAATCAGGAATGCAGAAAATGTGGCAGGCTTGGTCACATAGCTAAAGTATGCCGGTCAGGAAAGAAGACCAGCAACAAAAAGTCACCGCAGGAAAAGTACAGAAAGGTACACAAGGTGACAGAGAACAGTTCGAATGAACAGAAGTCAAATTCAGACTCCAGCAGTAATGAACTGGGTAGTCTAAGAGTACACAATGTTGGTAATGAAGCAGACCTCCAAACAATCTGGGTCACACTTCAGATAGCAGGAGTCCAAGTGAAGATGGAATTGGACACTGGATCGGCATTGACGGTCATGAATAAGCAAGATTACAAAAGGTTATTCCCACATATTCCCCTACGGGATACGGAGATTGTATTGAAAACATACACGGGGCAAAGAGTATACCCCATCGGGAAGATAGAGGTAAAGGTGGTCCACAAGGGCAAAGAAAGCTGAGGAATGGACTTATATGTGCTACCTGAGGGAGGTCCATCACTACTGGGACGGGAGTGGATTAGGAAAATAAATATGGACTGGCATTCCTTAAAAGCACTAACAGTAGATTCCGGTAAAAAAGATGTCAAACCTAAACGATTGTCCAGAATATTGGACGATGCTAAAGAGGTGTTCCAACAGGGACTGGGAACACTGAGAGGAATTACGGCAAACATCAAGGTTGAAGAACATGCAAACCCGAAATTTTTCAAAGCCAGACCGGTACCTTATGCGATACGACCTGCTGTGGAAGCTGAGCTGGAAGGGCTAGAACGTTCAGGAGTACTGTCTAAGGTAGACTGGAGTGAGTGGGCCACGCCCATTGTTCCCGTCATGAAGCGTTCATCGAGCAACAAGCCGGGGGAACCGGGGAAGGTTCGCATCTGTGGAGATTTCAAGATCACTGTTAATCCGGTGCTTCACACGGTGCAGTATCCGCTTCCGCGGATTGAGGATATCTTCGCTTCGTTGTCTGGTGGGAAACACTTCACCAAGATAGACCTGGCGCAGGCGTACTTACAGATGGAAGTTGAGGAAGAGTCACGCCAGTATCTCACGATCAACACGCATAGAGGCTTGTACCGGTATAATAGACTGGTTTTTGGAGTGGCATCGGCTCCAGCAATTTGGCAGAGGGCCATGAAGCAGGTATTACAGGGAATTCCAGGCACACAATGTTACCTGGATGATATTCTGATTACAGGAGATGATGACGAGGAACACCTTGCAAATTTGGAACTGGTGCTCACCAGATTGAAAGAATATGGGCTTCGAGTTAATCGCCAGAAATGTGAGTTCTTTCAGAAGCGGATCTCGTACTGTGGTCATGTCATTGACCAGGAGGGGCTTCATAAGTCTCCTGACAAGATCGAAGCTGTTGTGAAGGCTCCCACTCCGGATAATGTATCCCAGTTGAGGTCGTTCCTAGGGTTGATTAACTATTACAATAAGTTTCTGCCAAATTTATCCACGGTGCTGCACCCGCTGAACGCTCTTTTGCAGAAGGGAGTACCATGGAAGTGGAGCGAGGACTGTAAGAGGGCCTTTTGCAAAAGCAAGGCATTGATCACCTCAGAGGAAGTGTTGGCTCACTTCAACCCAACGCTGCCTATTCGTTTGGCTTGTGATGCTTCTCCATATGGTATTGGGGCAGTACTCTCACACAAGTTGCCAAATGGCCTGGAGAGGCCAGTTGCGTTCGCATCCAGATCATTGACCTCTGCTGAGCGCAACTATGCTCAGATAGATGGGGAGGCTCTCAGCCTTGTGTGGGGAGTAAAGAAGTTTAATCATTACCTGCAGGGCCAAAAGTTTACGCTTCTGACAGACCACCAGCCGTTGGTATCCATTTTTAACCCTAAGAAGGGTGTTTCAGTGATGACAGCACAGAGACTCCAGAGATGGTCCCTTTTCCTAGGGGCACATCAATATCAGATTGAATTCAAAGGTACAAAGCAGCATGGTAATGCTGATAGGCTGTCGCGCCTGCCACTACCTACAGAGGAGGAGGCACCGACGGTTGACCCTGTTGAGTTATTTCACTCGACCATCATCGAATGTTTACCAGTCACCAATGCAAGTATTGAAAGAGAAACCAGGAACGACCCGACACTGTCCCGGGTCTACGAAGTGACAGTGAAGGGATGGCCAGCACATGGTGATCCACTGTTACCGGCATTCTCAGCAAGACAAGAACAGCTGTCCGTCTGTCAAGGAACATTGATGTATGGAACAAGGGTGATTATTCCTCCTAAGTTAAGAGAGAGAGTTCTAAAGGAACTGCATGAAGGTCATCTGGGGGGAGTCAAGATGAAAAGCATTGCTAGGGCTTATGTGTGGTGGCCGGGTATCGACCAACAGATAGAGGATCTGACGAAAAGCTGCTCAGGGTGCCAAAAAGTGCAAAATGCACCTCCGATTGCACCGCTGCATCCATGGGAATGGCCTTCAACCCCATGGCAACATGTACATATTGACTTTGCTGGTCCATTCATGGACTCCATGTTTTTAATTGCGGTGGACGCACATTCTAAATGGCCAGAAGTGATTAAGATGACTACCACTACCTCGGAAAAGACGATCACGGTGCTAAGAACGATATTTGCAAGAAATGGATTGCCAGAACAAATATGTTCAGACAACGGACCGTAGTTCATGTCAGAAGAATTCCAGAAATTCATGAAGAAGAATGGGGTGAAACATTATACCTCTGCCCCATATCATCTGGCTACAAACAGGTTGGCCGAGAGATTTGTACAAATGTTCAAAAAAGCAATAAAGGCCATGAACGAAGATCAGATTCCACTACAACACAAGGTGGACAAATTCCTACTGGCATATCGAAACGCCACTCATGCAGTGACAAACCAAAGTCCTGCCATGATGTTCTATAACAGGAGGTTGCGGTCCAGGTTGGACTTGTTAAAACCAAATGTGCGGAGGGAAGTTGAAAACAAACAGTTCCAGCATATAAATAACAAGACCACTCGGAGTTTCGAAATAGGACAACCAGTGTTAGCCCGGGACTATAAAAACGAGAAATGGCAACCTGGAACAATTCGGGCCAGACAAGGACCCCTGATGTACACGGTAGATATTGGTGAAAATGTAATACGGCGTCATGCTGACCAACTGGTAGAATCGAGAACAAGGGTCGAACCCAGGGTTACGGCAGAGACAACCGTGGAAGAAGTTAGTGAACCTGAAGCATCTACCTCAGAAGTGAATGTACCTGAGGATGATGTCCAATCCATAAGCGATCAACTAGATGAGTCACCCCAGCAACGAGAATCAGAGACCCATGAAAGGCGTTATCCAACTCGAATCAGGAGGCCTCCTCAGAGACTGAATCTTTGAACTGTTTTGCATGAAGTTGTATATATATATATCTATATGTTATTATGTTATGTTAAATGGGGATATAACTGTTAAGCTAAAAAGGGAGGATTGTGGTGTATGTAACCTGTTCCACCTTAAGAGAACTACCTTAAGAGATGTACTACTTTCTCTTGGCTGCTGTATACTGTAATACCGGTGGTGACCACACCGGTATATAAACGTTGTGTAGGGATTTGCTGGGCAGTTCAGCCCTGACCTCCGAATAGCAAAGACCTGTTAAAAGTTATTCTTGTGGTCTGTGTCCAGTGATTTATAATAAGCATAACTGGGACACACAGACTTAACACTTTCAATGGCACAAGCCATTCCCTCAGTGGGGGCCTAGAACCGACTTGCAATAAGCCGCTGACGGACTGCCCTTGCACTTTGTGCCTCCCTCCTCTCTTGGTGCTCCTCCTCCTCCTCCTCCTCCTCCTCTGCTGGTGCTCCAATGTCTGGTGGCAGTGGCTGAGTCCTGCGGATAGCCAGGTTGTGCAGCATGCAGCACACTACAACGAAATGGGAGACTCGCTCAGGCGAGTACTGAAGGGCTCCTCCGGAACGGTCCAGACAGCGGAACCGTTGCTTGAGCACGCCGATTGTGTGCTCAATGATGTTCCTGGTCACTTGATGGCTCTCATTGTATCCTTCTTCAGCAGGGGTGCTGGGCGCACGGAGCGGGGTCATCAGCCAGGTGCACAGAGGATAGCCCTTGCCCCGAGAAGCCAGCCTCCTGGGTGAGCCGGGGCTTCGAAAAGGCCTGCCACAGAAGTCTGGCACAGGATGAAGGCGTCGTGGCTGCTGCCTGTAAAGCGGGCATTGACAGCTAGTATCAGCTGTCTGTGGTCACACACCAACTGCACGTTCAACGAATGGAACCCCTTCCGGTTGCGGTAATCCTCGGCTGCAAAGCCACATGCTTGCAGTCAATGGCGCCCTGGACCATGGGGAAGCCCGCTATTCTTGCAAATCCCATTGCGCGCTCTTGCTGCTTGTTCAGGGTCATGGGGAAGGAAATGTACTGACGTCTCCTTTTAAAGAGGGCATTCGTGACTTGGTGGATGCAGCAATGCACCACGAACTGGGAGACATTGGCAATGTCCCCAGTAGCGGATTGGAAGGAGCCGGTGGCATAGAAGTTGAGAGCCACTGTCACCTTCACTGCCACCGACAGAGACGTCCTGCTCCTCAGTTGAGGCTGCAGATCTGGCTGAAGCAGGTGGCAGAGCTCAGTGACCACCTCCCTGCTGAATCGAAGCCTCCGAATACACTGCTCCTCAGACATGTTGAGGTATGAGAACTGTTGGCGGAAAACCCTGGGACGGTAAGGCCTCCTGTGCCGACGCCTGTTAGCCCTCCTCCGTCTGGCCATGATTGGCACTCTCTATCGGCGTCTCTGAGCCCTCTCAATGCAATGGAGAAACCCAACGTTTCCACCCATTGCAGCCCCCATAGTATGTGGCCACTCAAGGTTATGGTACTGAAAAATCAATCCAACTGCAAAGTTCTGGGCCGAAGCCAGAAGTACCTGTGCGAGCGCTGAGTCAATGCAGAAAGCTCTCTCCCATTGTCTCTCTGCAAATCTCTCTCTGTCTCACAGAAGGAGTGGTCCAAAAATGGCTACCACTAAGAAGCCAGGAAGAGCCCCCTTTAAATAGTGCCCCCCAGCCCCACAGCGACTGGGAACCGTTCCAGTCAACCAGTCGCTGGGAGCGCCAGGCGGAAAGGAGGGGGGCACCACTGAATTTCCGGTTCGGGGCGCCCCAAGGGCATTGCACCATGAAATGACGTCAGGATCTGCGCGCGCAGCTGAGCGGGCGTTTCAGTTTTGCACCACCGCTAAATGTCCGCTCAATGTCGTGAGAGGTGCAGGTCTCGCCGTGCCCGGGCGCTAGCCGCTTTGCGCCCCCTTATTGGCCTCTTAAGGCGCTAACGGGTACGCAAACAATTGAATTTCTCCCCCATAGAGTTATGCAGCGCAGAAAGAGGCCCTTCGGCCCATCGTGTCCACACCGGCCATCAAGCCCTGTCTATATTAATCTGATTTTCCAGCACTTGGTCCGTAGCCTTGTATGCTATGGCGTTTCAAGTGCTCATCTAAGTGCTTCTTGAATGTTGTGAGGGTTCCTGCCTCTACCACCCTTTCAGGCAGTGAGTTCCAGATTCCAACCACCCTCTGGTGAAAAAGTTTTTCCTCAAATCCCCTCTAAACCTCCTGCCCCTTACCTTGAAACTATGCCCCCTGGTTATTGACCCCTCTACTAAGGGGAAAAGTTCCTTTCTATCTACCCTATCTATGCCCCTCATAACTTTGTACACCTCAATCAGGTCCCCCCTCAGCCTTCTCTGCTCTAAGGAAAACAATCCCAGCCTGTCCAGTCTCTCTTCATAGCTGAAGCGCTCCAGCCCAGGTAACATCCTGGTGAAACTCCTCTGCACCCTCTCCAATGCAATCACATCCCTCCTATAGTGTGGCGACCAGAACTGCACACAGTATTCCAGCTGTGGCCTAACTAGCGTTTTGTACAGCTCCATCATAACCTCCCTGCTCTTATATTCTATGCCTCAGCTAATGAAGGCAAGTATCCCATATGCCTTTTTAACCACCTTATCTACCTGTCCTGCTGCCTTCAGGGATCTATGTACATGCGCACCAAGGTCCCTCTGATCCTCTGTCCTTCCTAGGATCCTACCATTCCTTGTGTATTCCCTTGCCTTGTTTATCCTCCCAAAATGCATCGCCTCACACTTTTCAGGGTTAAATTCCATTTGCCACTGTTCTGCCCATCTAACCAACCCGTCTATCTTGTCCTGTAGCCTGAGGCTTCCCTCCTCACTATTTACCACTCCACCAATTTTCGTGTCATCTGCGAAATTACTGATCATACCTCCTACATTCATATCTAAATCATTAATGTACACTACAAACAGCAAGGGACCCAGCACCGATCCCTGCGGTACACCACTGGACCCAGGCTTCTGGTCACAAAAAGAACCTTCGACCATCACCCTCTGCCTCCTGCCACTAAGCCAATTTTGGATCCAATGTGCCAAATTGCCCTGGATCCCATGGGCTCTTACCTTCTTGAGCAGTCTCCCATGCGGGACTTTGTCAAAAGCCTTACTGAAGTCCATGTAGACTACATCAACTGCACTGCCCTCATCCACGCACCTAGTCACCCCCTCGAAAAATTCAATCAAATTGGTTAACCATGATCTCCCCCTGAAAAAGCCATGCTCATTATCCCTGATTAATCCCTGCCTCTCCAAGTGGAGACTGATTCTGTCCCTCAGAATTTTTTCCAATAATTTCCCTACCACTGATGTTAGGCTCACTGGCCTGTAATTCCCTGGTTTATCCCTACTACCCTTCTTGAGTAATGGTACTACGTTAGCTGTTCTCCAGTCCTCCGGCCCCTCCCCTGTGGCCAGAGAGGTTCTGAAAATTTGTGTCAGAGCCCCTGCAATCTCCTCCCTTGCCTCACACAGCAGCCTGGGATACATCCCGTCAGGACCTGGGGATTTATCCACTTTTAAGCCCACTAAAACACCAGTACCTCCTCCCTCTCAATACTAATATGTTCAAGTATATCACCATTCCCCTGCCTGATTTCTATGCCTACATCACCCTTCTCCATAGTGAACACAGATGCAAAATATTCATTTAAAACCTCACCTACATCTTCCGGCTCTACACACAGATTGCCACTTTGGCCCCTAATGGGCCCCACTCTTTCCCTGGCTATCCTCTTGCCCTTAATATACTTATAAAATACCTTGGGATTTTCCAACGTCAGTGTTCTCGCACAGGCCAACATCCCCAGCATCGAAGTTTTGACCACGCTCAATCAGCTCCGATACGAGACTCCCAAAACAAGCGCTCTACTCGGAGCTCCGACACAGCAAGAGAGCCCCACGTGGGCAGAGGAAACGCTTCAAGGACACCCTCAAAGCCTCCTTGAAAAAGTGCAACATCCCCTGCGACACCTGGGAATCCCTGGCCCAAGACCACACAAAGCGGAGGAGAAGCATCCGGGAAGGTGCCGAACACCTCGAGTCTCTTCGTCGGGAGCAAGCGGAAGCCAAGCGCAAGCAGCGCAAGGAGCGCATGTCAACCCAAGCACCCCACCCACCGTGCCTTCAACCACCGTCTGCCCCACCTGTGACAGAGACTGTAGATCCCACATTGGACTCATCAGTCACCTGAGAACTCATTTTTAATGTGGAAGCAAGTCAACCTCGGTTCCGAGGGATCGCCTAAGAAGGAAGTCAGGCCACTGGGCAAATTATTGGAAAAAATTCTGAGGGACGGGTTAAATCGTCATTTAGAAAGACATGGATTAATCAAGGACAGTCAGCATGGATTTGTTAATGGAAGGTCGTGTCTGACAAACTGGACTGAATTTTTTGAGGAGGTGACAAGTAGGGGGCATCTTTTCTGAGGTTTACGGTAATTTACCTCCCTTTACCTGGTTTACGGTAATTTACCTGGTCAAGCAGCTTTTTGCCACTGCACCTCTGACCAATCCCAAACAGCGGTTTCGAATCGCTAAACCCCACCTTCCAGTCCTGACTGGAGGACTTATAATTAATGATATATTAAAAATGGACAGCTGGTCTGGATGTGAGAAAATCAACTTTTTGTACACTAAAGAAAACTACACCACATGGTTTTAGTAATCACTGTGCAATTGCTTAAATGGGGGAAGACAGACAGCAAAAATGAGGGATAAATGGCTACAATGTTAATTAAACAATCTTTGCAATTTCCCTCAAATTACCACCCCCCCCTTTAACTCCTTACTAGATTGCCTTGCTGAGGAGTCAGAAACCTGCTCACCTGTGGTCCAAGGAAGTAAGAGAGGGATAGCTTCTCAGGAGCTATCTTTATATCCTGCCAGCTCCTGCTGTTTTGCGCTGAAAGGGCCTGTGTGCAAAATTCGTGCCCAAAGTTTGAATACACAAGAGAAAGGCTGTGATTGACTGATTCAAATAAAGCTTGGAGTGGTTTGAATGTGTCTACATTCTGGGGCTGAAGTGTTCCCGCCTACATCTGGAGTTTAATGGGCTAACCAAAGGGGGCACACCTGAATAATGGGTGATTCAAAACCCATTCATTCCAAACTGTTCTCTTTCAAAAGTCCTTTTCCGTAGTTTTGATGTGTTTCATTGTGTGTGTAAGGGGTTTTCAATGGGCTGGATTGCTGTGTAAACAGAGCCCTTTGTTCTGCGGTTTAGAGTAACCGCAGCTAATCCTTTATGTCAATAAGGCAGCAGTATCAATCGATCATCTCTGCAGTTTCTATAAACAAACATCTTATACTACAGGGTGATTGACAGGTCTGACTGCCACTGCTTGATCCTCCCACTTACACAGACACTTCGAGCTGCTTCTCTTTTGTCTTTTGGCCATGGCTTTCTGACGGCCATTTTCAAACCTCTTTGCAATATACACAGTTTGAAACTCAAAGGTACCATTTTAATCTTAAAGTCCTGATGTTGAGACAATTCAAATCACGCAATTCTTCGTCCACGATGTGGACCAATAATTTCCGATCATCAGGGATTATGGGGATTTTTGCAAACCCCTACAGTCCTCCTTTGGATACTTCCAACTTGATTGTAGTATCCACTCGAAGGAGTGAGCAAAATTTTCTGACCCCCGACAAACAACCATCCCCTGTATTTACCTAATAGCTACCCACCACTGATCCCCCGACCCGTCTATTCCCCTCAAATTCGAGAAAAAACCGTGGTACGGTAGGCATCTTACAGATACATCAGTTTACAATAAGGGGTCTCATACCCCTGCATCACTTGTTACATTATACAATGCAATCAAAATTTACAATCACTTGTTACATTACAACTTATTACAAAATGTAATCAAAATTTACAATCACTTGTTACATTACAACTTATTACAAAATGTTGCAATCTTAGTTATACAATGTAATCAAAATGATCCCAAGCAAGGAGAGGGTCCTACGCCTCTGCTCAACTTGGGGCTGTAACACAAAATGCAAAAAAAATCTTGAACAACATGCTTAAACAAACCCCGACCATCACGTGCCAATGATGGGTCACGAAATTCGAGTGGGTATTGCTCCTCCCACCCGGGCAGTAAATGTTCCTTCCACCCCCCTTGAATGGTCTTAAACTTTTAAAACATGCAGAATGGATTTTACAGAACAGTCTGCTCCACCAGCCCCGAGCCGTTCCCTTGTCCCTTTGTGGAGGTGGGGTAACCCTCATGTTTAAATTTACCTTGGCACAGACCAAGACCGGGGTGTATGGGATCATGACTCCCAGTCCCTCCCCTTCCCGTCTTCCCTCAACTGACTGGAGAGAATGATGGGTGCCTGTGTGGCGGCTCTCCCTGGCCCCACACTCAAACTTGGATCCCAGATCCAGCCACCCACTCATCCTCCCCAGCCACACTAACACTTTAACTTATCCCGTGGGCCTCGGGTGAGTTCCTCCCTTCCCCGAACGCACCCACGCGACTCTTGGGTCTCCCCCTCCCCTTTACAATCTTTCCTGGGCCGTCACCACCCACTCCCGGGGAACGCGTCCCTTTGACAAGGCGCCCGCGCTTCTCCACCATGACTCCTCAACAGCGAGGTCTCCCGCAAGTGAACTTCATTCAGGATAGTGCTGGGTTGGGGGCCATGCCCCACCCAGCTGGGGCCATCTCTTCCACGTAGGAGGAGTAGGCAAGTTCCTCTGGACCCTGTCCGGTTTCTTCCGAAGGTTGCTGCGGGGTTTTCTTCTGGATTTGTCCAGTGGCGAGGTGATCCCCAACATTCTGTATCCATATCTTCCTTCGATGCCCAGCTCGGGCTGGGCGAACAGGGCTGCTCCTTGGTTCATTCTCCTGGAAAAACTTAAAAGGACATGCAGCCAGGTCTCTCACTGACCTGCTGCCTTAGGTGGAGACATGGTCAGGTCCCTCGACCTCGGACCAAAATACAAACATTTGGCACACTTATGAACTTAAACTATAAACTTAAAATTACAAAACTAGTTATATCAAAACTTAAAATTCACCTTAAAAGCACGCTATATTCAAACCAAAGCTATAATACAAATGCCGCCCATCTCCGGGTGGCCAGGCTAATCTCTGGCACTGTCGCAGATTACTGCTGGCTGCAGCGAAGCTGGACTGCCTCCTGCCTCTGGTCCCTCGTAGCTTATGGCTGCTGGTTGGGGACCTCTGTTCTTTGGCTTCTCCCCGGTTCGGGAGATTGCTCTCTGTGGCAGGTACTCTGGTGACCATCTTTTCTTGGGCTTGCGGGCCCGCTGAGACTTTCTGAGGGGCGTCTCTGTGGGGAAACTTTGGCTGGCGGACCCTGAGCCTAGGTCACAGCCCTAGCTGGCTGGGAACCTTCTCCCCCTGGTGCAAACAGCCCAGACTCTATAATATATCTGGCAGCCTGCCGGTACTCCAGGTTTGTCTCCCTTTCCCTACCCACTCCTGTACTGGGGGCAGGTATTCCCTCACCACCCGCTGCTGGTGGCTGGAAATCTTCCTCCCCATGTCCAAAGCCTGTTACCAGCTCCCCTGCAAGATGAATTGCTATCCCTGCCTCCCCAGGGTCCCACATCATGGGGGGGACCACTCTAGAAGCGGGCTGGGAAGCTTGTTCCTTTAAACAGGTGACTGCACCTGCGCAAATCTTCTCCCCTGAGTCCCTCGGCAGAGGCTGTGAAGCCTCTGTCTTCAACCAGGCGTCTGCGCCTGTGCAAACCTCCTCCCCGGAGTCCCTCAGCAGAGGCTGTGAAGCCTCTGTCTTCAAGCAGGCGACTGCGCCTGCGCAAACCTCCTCCTCGGAGTCCCGCGGCAGAGGCAGTGAAGCCTCTGTCTTCAATCAGGCGACTGCGCCTGCGCAGGGAAACCGAAGAGGAGCCACTGTGGTCCCGCAGGCAACTGCGCCTGCGCAAACCTCCTCCCCGGAGTCCCTCGGCAGAGGCTGTGAAGCCTCTGGCTTCAAACAGGCAATTGCGCCTGCATGGGAAAACTGATGAGGTACCGCTGGGGTCCCGCAGGAAACTGCGCCTGCACGAAGAATCTCTTTAAAGGGCTGGGGAACTGCTACACTAGCACAGGCAACCATGCCTGCGCATTCGGTTTGGCTGAAAAGGGTAGGAAGAACCGCTGGGTCTTCCAAGCAGGCTACTGCGCCTGTGCGCATAGATTGGGAAGCGGGGACCTTTAAACGGCCGACTGCACCTGGGTGCATGGCCTCACAGAGAAAAGGAGTCGCTGGGGGTTCCGAGTCCGTGACTGCGCCTGCGCAAACCTGGTGTTGGCATACCTCTCCCTTCAGGCACGTGACTGCGCCTGCGCGGGAAAACTGAAGAGGAGCTGCTGGGGGTACGGGCTGGGGAACCACGCTTGCGCGAGCAGTCTCTGTGAATGGATTTGCAGCAGCCTGCAGATTTCTAATCTCAGGTTGCTGTTTCTTTGTTTCTGAGCCACATAACTTGTTCAAAGTTAAACTTTGGCCAAAACCTAGGTTCCACTGAGGCAGGGAAGTGTCCCAATTTGTGAGCTGGGCAACTTTTCTCTGGAAACAAGCCACAGTGCCTGTCTTTACAAGCTGTGAACTTGAACTTGTCTGGTCAGCAAACTCATGTTCTCTTACCTGGGTGGCTTTAAATGGGGAATTTTGGACTTGGACCTGCCTTTGGTCTGGGGCCAAAACTACCCCCTGTGTGCCTCCCTTGTCCCGGATTTCTGCTACCGGACCTGCTCTACAGGGGTCCCAGAACTCTCCTTCCCTGTTCCACTGCTTAAGCAGCTTAATCCTCCTTAACTCCATACCCAAACTCTCTATCTTTCTGTTACATGGGGCATGATCTGCTCCACTAAACCTTTAGTCGCAGGCCAGCTTATAAGCTGCCTTTACCTCCCTAACCTTCTCCTCCTGCTCTGTTACTTCTGAGGTGAGGCGGGCATTCTCTTCCCGCAGTCTCATCTCGTTCCTCTTTGAACTGCAAATTTGGCACTTTAGGAACTCTATCTTGTTCTTCGCGTGGCTTTTTCCCTCGCTAGCTTCTTGGGTGAGGTGTGTGTTTTCCTCCTGGAGCCTCATCTCACTGTCCCTCACCTCTGTGACTTCCTGCACAAGGCGCTCTATAAATGTCTGGCATTTTGTGACCTCTAGTGTGAGGCATACATTCTCTTCCCGCACCCTTATCCCACTATCTCTGGCCTCGTTCACCTCTCTTATGAGGCGTTCTACCTCCGCCTGGCATTTTTCAAGCTGGGACTCCCGATTCTTGGCCTCTTTAACCTCCTCCTGCACCCTCATCTCACCCTCCTTAACCCAGCCACCTATACCATGATAGGTCAGCCTACACGCTGCCGCTAACATCCGCAGGGCTACCCACATACTGCAAACGAGAGAAACAAGAGCTGATGCTTTCTCCAGATCCAGACCACTTATCATATCAAGAACTGCCTCCAGTCCTGCCGTGGTCACCAATTTGTAGGGGGGCATCTTTTCTGGGGTTTACGGTAATTTACCTTCCTTTACCTGGTTTACGGTAATTTACCTGGTCAAGCAGCTTTTTGCCACTGCACCTCTGACCAATCCCAAACAGCGGTTTTGAATCGCTAAACCCCACCTTCCAGTCCTGACTGGAGGACTTATAATTAATGATATATTAAAAATGGACAGCTGGTCTGGATGTGAGAAAATCAACTTTTTGTACACTAAAGAAAACTACACCACACGGTTTTAGTAATCACTGTACAATTACTTAAATGGGGGAAGACAGATGGCAAAAACGAGGGATAAATGGCTACAATGTTAATTAAACAATCTTAGCAATTTCCCTTAAATTACCACCCCCCCCTTTAACTCCTTACTAGATTGCCTTGCTGAGGAGTCAGAAACCTGCTCACCTGTGGTCCAAGGAAGTAAGAGAGGGATAGCTTCTCAGGAGCTATCTTTATATCCTGCCAGCTCCTGCTGTTTTGCGCTGAAAGGGTCTGTGTGCAAAATTCGCGCCCAAAGTTCGAATACACAAGAGAAAGGCTGTGATTGGCTGATTCAAATAAAGCTTGGAGTGGTTTGAATGTATCTACATTCTGGGGCTGAAGTGTTCCCGCCTACATCCGGAGTTTAATGGGCTAACCAAAGGGGGCACACCTGAATAATGGGTGATTCAAAACCCATTCATTCCAAACTGTTCTCTTTCAAAAGTCCTTTCCCGGAGTTTTGATGTGTTTCATTGTGTGTGTAAGGGGTTTTCAATGGGCTGTATTGCTGTGTAAACAGAGCCCTTTGTTCTGCAGTTTAGAGTAACCGCAGCTAATCCTTTATGTCAATAAGGCAGCAGTATCAATCGATCATCTCTGCAGTTTCTATAAACAAACATCTTGTACTACAGGATGATTGACAGGTCTGACTGCCACTGCTTGATCCTCCCACTTACACAGACACTTCGAGCTGCTTCTCTTTTGTCTTTTGGCCATGCCTTTCTGACGGCCATTTTCAAACCTCTTTGCAATATACACAGTTCGAAACTCAAAGGTACCATTTTAATCTTAAAGTCCTGATGTTGAGACAATTCAAATCACGCAATTCTTCGTCCACGATGTGGGCCAAATATTTTCCGATCTTCAGGGATTTAGGGGATTTTTGCGAACCCCTACGGTGAGCGAACATGGTGGCGTCGGCGAGCGCCTTTTTGGTCGAGTCGAAAGCAGTCAACATGTCCGCCGACCACTCGATCGCCATTCTGTCTTTCTTACCTCGGAGGGCTTCATATAGGGGCCGCATGAGGGAGGCCGCTCCGGGAATGAAGCGGTTGTAAAAGTTGATCATCCTCAAGAACTCCTGGAAGCCTTTGATGGTGGTAGGCCGGGGGAACTGCTGGACGGCTTGCACCTTGGCGGGCAGGGGAATGGCCCCATCCTGCGTGATGTGGTGGCCGAGGAATTCGATCCTGCTGAGGCCGAATTGGCACTTGGCTGGGCTGATGATGAGCCCGTGCTCACTGAGCCACTGGAACAGGGTGCGGAGGTGCTCGATGTGTTCCTGCTTGGAGGAACTAGCTACCAGGATGTCATCCAGGTAGACAAAGAGGAACTTCAGGTCCCGGAGGACCGAGTCCATGAGCCGCTGGAAGGCCTGGGCCGCGTTTTTGAGGCCGAAGGGCATTCGGAGGAACTCGAATAGCCCAAAAGGGGTGATTATGGCCGTCTTGGGAACGTCCGTGGGGTGGACTGGCACCTGATGGTAACCGCGCACCAGGTCAACTTTGGAGAAGACTGAGCGGCTGGCCAGTCTAGCCGAGAAGTCTTGAATGTGCGGTATGGGGTACCGATCCGGCGTGGTGGCGTCGTTTAGGCGCCGGTAGTCCCCGCAGGGGCACCATCCCCCGTCGGGTTTGGTGACGATGTGGAGTGGGGAGGCCCAGAGGCTGTTGGAGCAGTGGATGATGCCGAGCTGTTCCATTGTGGCGAACTCGGCCCGCGCGATCTCCAGCTTGGCCGGGTCCAGCCTGCGGGCGTGGGCATACACCGGTGGGCCTGTGGTGGGGATGAAGTTTTCTACCCCATGCTTAGCAACTTTCGCGGAGAAGGTCGGGTTGGTGAGGGCTGGGAACTCAACCAGGAGTGCTGAGTAGTCATCCGTTGAGCGGGCGCGGCACTGCCATGCCATTTCGGCGGGTTGGGGGGGGCCATGGCGCCCGGGATAGGTGACATGGTGTTCATGTCCACGAGGCGGCACCGAGGCATGTCAACCAACAGGCCGTGGGCGCACAGGAAATCCGCACCGAGGAGCGGGGAGAGCACCTTGGCGGTGATAAACTCCCAGTGGTAGCGGCGGCCTGCGAGGTCGATGGTGATGGTGTGGGTGCCATACGTCCGGATGTCGGTGCCGTTGGCGGCAGCCAGCGCAGGGCCGCGGCCGCCTCGCTGGATCTCGAGGGCGGACGCGGGGATGATGCTGCGCTGCGCGCCCGTGTCGCATAGGAAACGGCGTCTGGAGGTGCTGTCCGTAACGTAAAGCAGCGCGCCTGCTTGCCCCACGGCCATCATGTAGGCCGGTGTGGGGGCGGTTGGAAACGTGCAGGGATTGCTGCAGCGGCGTGCCCGTGCGCCGAACCGGGTATGGAAGTAGCAGTAGCCCTGGGTCGGAGGGCTTGGGGGACGTGGGGGCCTGGGGGGCCTCGTGGCCCAGCTGTGTGGCCGCGCGATAGAGGGTGGAGCGCGCGCCGATGCTGCGGAGGCCAGGTCGGGGGTGACGGCGTGGTTGGAGCCGGCGGACAGGAGCTTATCGGCTTTGTCGGCCAGGACCTCGAGGTCCCTGAGGCTGGACGCCACGATCGCCGGGAGGATGCTGGGAGGTAGTTGGCGGATAAAGAGCATGCAGAAGAGGGAGCCGGGCGGTTTCTCGTCGGTCAGAGCAAGCATGTGTGAGAGCAAGTCTGACGGCGTGGAGTCACCGAGGCCCGGGAGGTCAAGGAGGTGGCAGTTGCGCAAAAATTGGGAGGCTGTGAATTTTTTAAGGAGCGCGGCCTTGCGATGTGCGTACTTGCCTTCCTCCGAAGGGTTTTGTAGTGTTGTCCAGACTTTCGTGATTGTGGAGCTGCCCAGGGAGGCGAGGTGGTAGTCGTACATCATTGCGTCGGCAGTGATGCCGCGGAGTCGGAATTGCAATTCGGCTTGAAGGAACCAGGCGGTGGCTAGGTTCTCCCAGAACTCTGGCAGCTTCACAGAAACTGCGTTTGTGTCAGCCATGTTTACGCTTAGGAGTCGTCCTGAGCATCGGGGTCACCAATGTAGGAGTCTACGTACTCCTAGCAAAAAATACTGAACTCGGAGAGGTTCAACAGAAAAGGTTTAATTCTTGAGACTGCATGTTGAACACAAAATGGCGTCAGAGCCTACACCAAGTCTGACTGACTTTCATCAGTCCACAGCTTCGACTGCCCCTCCCCCGCTCTGGGCTTAACTATGTTGCAGATCGAGTTTCTTAAAGGTGTGATCCTTCTTAAAGGCATGACGCCTGATTTATAGTCTACGGACCGAAAAGCGGATTGTGTCCTTTCTGTGGTCGGTACGCCACAGCACGACCTTTTCATTTGCCACCGCATTCGCCAATACAAAATAGTCAAAACGTTCCATATATGCGCTCCATTGCTCCACATTTTCATTAAAATTACCGATGTTTCCTAATATAGTAGCCATCTCACGTTTCAAATTAAATTTTCTGTTTACTCACTGCACCCGTAACGTACGCAGATTCATCCGCTCCTCGTTGCCACTTGTTGTGTCGGTACCTTTCTACCAAGACACAATTTAGGACTCAGAACTCAGAGATTCAAACATGAAGTGCTTTATTGGAAGGAAAGGAAGTTCTGGAAAGTTCCGAACAAAGAGAGCTATAACTTAACAGAGAACACTCAACCATTTATCTCCTGTGACAGCGCCACCACAGGTGGGAGGAGAACACACAATACATAACACTTGCCAGAGCAGATTTGCTCTGATAACGGACCACAGTTTGTGTCCGAAGAGTTTTGGAAATTTATGAAAAGGAATGGGGTAAGGCATTACACATCCGCCCCGTATCATCCAGCCACAAATGGATTGGCTGAGAGGTTCGCACAAACCTTTAAAAAGGCCATAAGGGCCATGTGCGATGATGACATTCCACTGCAGCATAAGGTGGACAATTTCCTGTTAGCCTACAGAAATGCGACACATGCAGTTACCAAGCAGACCCCGGCCGTGATGTTCTTTAACCGAAGGTTGAGATCTCGTCTGGATTTGCTCAGACCAAATGTACGAAGAAATGTTGAGAATAAGCAATTCCAGCACATCAATGAGAAGCCGACAAGGAGCTTCAATGTAGGGCAACCAGTCTTGGCCCGCGACTACCGAACAGAGAAATGGCAACGAGGAACGTTATGCACACGGCAGGGGCCACTAATGTACACAGTGAATGTTGAGGAGAACATTGTGAGACGTCATGTCGACCAGATCCTAGCATCACAGGAACGAGTCAACCCCATGTCTCGCGTACCTGGTAATGAACCCAACATACAGGTAGCATCTACCCCAGAAACAGTAGTATCGGAAGCTGATGAACCAACCGACGACAGGGGGCCAGAATCGCCTCCGCACCAAGAGCAAGACACTCAGGAAAGGCGCTATCCAGAAAGGATCAGGAAGCCGCCCCAAAGACTGAATTTATAAATGGACTATTTTCAGTTAATGTTGCATGTTAAAAGTGTTAATTGTTAAATGAATGTTATGGTACTGTTAATCTAAAAGGGGAGGAATTGTAGTGTATGTGCCTTTAAGGGGAGAACTACTTTTTACAGCTCCTGTATACTGTAATACCGGCAGTGATCACACCTGTATATAACCCTGAGTAGGGATCTGTACTGTTTAGTTTTAGAGCAACCCTCATCCAGTAAACACCTGTTGATTGTTCCTCTGCAGTCTCTGTCGATTATTTGAAGGGCACACTACCTAAAGATTCACGGATTCAACAGTGTCCGCCTCCAACATTGCACAGAGCTCGGCGCACACCATGGAGTGCACCATTTCCAGTCTGGAAAGGATGGTAGACTCCCAGAGAGACCATTGCGACCCAGACCTGATGCCGAGCGTGATGGGCGATCTGGCAGCTTCCATTGCAGCATAGGCAGAAGCGACGCAACATCTTAGTGCTGTAATGCAGTCTATGACTGGTGCCATTTAATCTCAGACTGCTCTCATGCAGTCTCAGCTTGATGCCATGTAAGCTCTGACTGCTGCCATCATGGCTGGGTCGCCGTCGACCGGGGCTTTCACGGTGTCGCAGCAGGCCAGCAATCTGTGCTCCAACAGATTGTTAGGGATGCTGAGGTACTGCCCCGGGGGGGAGTGGCAGTGGATCAGTGGAGCAGGAAGCTGCTGTCCTCTCTCAGGATGATAGCATTCCTGCTCCCACCACTGCCACTCCACCATTGCCCTTGTCACTGCCTGTCATCCAGCCAGCCCAGACTGCTGCCGCCCATGCTGAGGTGGTGCAGTCTACAGCCGGGCCTTCCAGGTCCAGAGCTGGTCGAGGTCGTCCTGCAAGGCCATCTGAAGTCTCCCGCACGGGCATTCAGCAGCCTTCCACCAGCCCTGCTGCAGCCACAGGGCCAACGCTTCGTAGGAGCACTAGAGTAGGCAAAGGCACAGTAATGACAGGCACTAAGGCATTGCACAAGGGTGAATAGGTTTAATAATGTTGCTGTAAAGTTATGTTCACTGATTACTGATGAATTTATTTATTCACTTTGGATAATTTTGTACTGTCTCTCATTTCAGCTGTGCGCTGTGATATGGCCTGCGACAGGGCTGGAATGATGGGGATGTGGTGAGCAACAGGGATGTGGGGTTGAATTTACTGGAGCCGCAGTCTGATGAGACGGTCACGGACCGCCCTTCCGCAAGGCCGATTGAGTAGCTGCCTCCTCCCTCACTCCTCTTCCTCCTCCTCTCCCTCTTCTTCCTCCTGAGGTGATCCCACAATCCCTGCTGGCAAGGGCCGGGCCCTCATGATGGCAGATTGTGGAGCATGCAGCACACCATGATGAAATGGGACACCCGCTCCGCCGAGTACTGGAGGGCTCCTGCCGAGCGGTCAAGGCAGCGGAACCGTTGCTTGAGCACCCCGATGGTCTGCTCGATGATGTTCCTGGTGGCGGCGTGGCTCTCATTATATGAGTGCTGGGCAGGAGTGTTGGGGTTGTGGAGGGGAGTCATGAGCCAGGTGAAGAGCTGATACCCCTTGTCTCTGTCCAGCCAGCCGCGAGCTCGATGTGGTGGCTGGAAGAGTGCTGGGACACCGGTCTGGCGCAGGATGAAGGCATCGTGGCTGCTGCCAGAATAGTGGGCATTGACATTGATTTGCTGTCTGTGGTCGCACACCAACTGCACATTAAGTGATTGGTAGCCTTTGTTTGAGGCCCAGGATTGTTACAGGTGCCCACAAAGCCACGTAGGTGTAGTCAATGGCGCCCTGCACCATGGGAAATCCCGCTATTCTGGCAAAGCCACATGCACGCTCGTCCTGCTTCTCTCTGGTGATGGGGAAGGAAATGTAGTCCCTTCTCCTACTGTAAAGAGCCTCTGTGACCTCTCGGATGCAGCGATGGACGGCAAACTGCAAGTTGTTACCTATGTCTCCTGTTGCAGACTGGAAGGATCCGCTGGCAAAGGTGACCTTGACTGCCACTGAGAGAGCCGTCCTCGTCCTGTTCTGAGGCTGGAGGGCTGGTTGCAGGAGGTGGCAGAATCCTGTGACCGCTTCCTTGGTGAGGCAGGGCCTTAATGCACTGCTGCTCGCTTAATTGGAGGTAGGAGAAATGCTTTCGGAATACCCTCGGAGGGTAAGGCCTCCTGTTCAGAGCCCTGATGGCCCTCCTCCTCCGTCTGGCCACACGTTCCAATCTTTCTCGCTGCCTCTGCTCCCTCCGCCGTAGATCCTGAAGGGTGAGGTCGACTGCCAGTATAACCCACATTAATGTAACCAAGTGCAACACTTTGATATTGTTGTGTCGGTACCTTTCTACCTAGACACAATTTAGGACTCAGAACTCAGAGATTCAAACATGAAGTGCTTTATTGGAAGGAAAGAAAGTTCTGGAAAGTTCTGAACAAAGAGAGCTAAACTTAACCGAGAACACCCAACCATTTATCTCCTGTGACAGCGCCACCACAGGTGGGAGGAGAGCACACAATACATAACATTTCCTCCCCTCTTAAATGGAAGGTCCACATTATTCCTCAACAGGTAAGTTACTTTCAATGCACTCAATGAACCTAGGGTAGAGGTAGACTGCCTCAAACCCTGACTTTACCTTGGGGTTTATTCTGCCCCAGTCTTGTGGGTAAGTCACTAAGCCTACAGATCCAAGCGTCTTGGAGACCGCCGCTCTCTGACAGGATACCGGCGGTCATCGCTGGCTTCCACAGTAGTAGGCATTGACACAGGCCTGGATGGAGAAGGTGCCTGTGTCAGTTGAAAGTCAGGAGTTTGCACAGGTGGAACAGTCTCTTTGACTTCCTGTGTTGGAGAAGAGCACTGTGGCAAGGGATGCTGGTTTGCGGTATCATCCGGAAACAGTTCAGGCCAACCAGCCGTTGGAGCCTCTGTGGCTGTCTCTGCTCCTAGCAACAGTTGATCTGTGTGTCTTCTCCAGACGACGTCCTCAGCAGTCTCAATCGTGTAAGACACAGGGCCCGTCTGCGCGATCACCGTAGCAGGAACCCATTTCGGTCCAGTGTTGTAGTTTCGAGCAAGGACGTGCTCTCCCGGATGAAACCGTCTCTCCTTGGCTCTTTTCTCTCTCTTTTCAACTTGAGCTTGTTGTTGATGATGGACAACCTGCTCTGCCCTTGGAGGTTTGAGTAAGTCAAAACTTGTCCACAACTGCCTCTTCATCATGAGCGAAGCAGGGGAAGTTTTGGTTGTGGCATGCGGCTCGTTCCTGTAGGACAACAGGAAGCTGTTCAGACATTGGTGGATTGAGCCCTGACCTTGCGATGCCTTCAAGGCGTGCTTCAAAGTTTGCACGAACCTTTCTGCCTGGCCGTTAATAGAGGGATGATAGGGCGCAGACCTGATGTATTGGACACCATTCACATGCAGGAAGGTTGCAAACTCCTGTGATACAAATTGTGGACCGTTGTCACTTACGAGTTGTTCCGGTGAGCCATAACGGCTGAACATCTCACCAAGTTTCTCAATTGTTTTCTCTGCCGTGGTAGACCTCATCACAGCGACCTCCGGCCACTTTAACGAGCATCTACAACCACCATAAACATCTTCTCTTCGAAAGGACCGGCGAAGTCCACATGTACTCGCTGCCACACTTCTGCAGGCCAATCCCAGGGGTGTAGGGTTGCCAGCTGTGGAACATTCCGGACCCTTTGACATGGGGAACATGTTTTGGCTTTCTCCTCAATATTCCCATCGAGACCTGGCCACCAGAAGTAGCTTCTTGCCATTTCCTTCATCCGAACCATCCCACTGTGGCCTGTATGAAGTTGTTGCAGTATAGGTTCCCTCACAGGTGGCGGAATGATGACACGCCGTCCCCAAAGAAGACAACCTGCCTGGACGGAGAGCTCATTTCTTTTTGAAACGTAAGGTTTCAAACTAGGAGAATCTCCTATAGCTCTCCCTCGAATGACATCGTCCATTACCTCAGACAGGACTGGATCGTTGCGGGTGTACCTTCGCACCTGAACTGCAGTGACAGGTGCTCCCTCCACTTGTCTAAAGTAGAAGATGTCTATCTGACGAGGCTCTGGGGGAGTAACAGGCAAGGGTAGACTCGAGAGACCGTCTGCGTTGCCGTGCAAGTCTGATTTGCGATATTTGATGTCGTATGTGTGTCCTGACAACAGTAAAGCCTACCTTTGCATCCTGCTTGCAGCGAGAGACGGAATTCCGGTGTGGGGCCCGAAGATTGAAGTCAATGGACGATGGTCCGTCAGGAGTGTGAACCTTCTCCCAAACAGGTACTGATGAAATTTTCGAATTCCAAAAACGATTCCCAAGGCCTCGCGCTCGATCTGCGCAAAGTTACTCTCGGCCTTGTTCAAGGTGTGTGATGCGAAGGCGATAGGTTTCTCTTCACCCGAAGGCATGATGTGAGATATGACTGCTCCCACACCATATGGTGATGCATCACATGCTAGCTGCATGGGTAGCTTTGGGTCGAAGTGTGTCAGGACCTCTGATTTCAGCAATGCTTTCTTTGCTTGGGCGAAAGCTTCGTTGCACAGTTCAGTCCATTTCCATGTTTTGCCTTGACATAGCAACTGATGTAACGGCTTCAGCAATGTTGCTAAGTCTGGAATAAACTTCCCATAGTAGTTAAGTAGCCCCAGAAATGAACGTAACTGGCTCACATTCTGGGGTGCTGGTGCCTCCACGATCGCCTTGGCCTTTGACGATGCCTTATGCAGGCCAGTAGCGTCAATCACATGCCCCAGGTACTCAACTGAAGACTGAAAGAATTCACATTTGTCTTTACGAACTCTGAGTCCGTACTCTTTCAGTCGCTGTAGTGTCGCATCCAAGTTCAGAAGATGATCCTCCTCATTTGTCCCAGTGACAAGGATGTCGTCCAGGTAGCACTGGACTCCTGGCAGTCCACTCAAAATCTGATCCATTGCCCTTTGGAATAGAACAGGGGCTGACATAATTTCAAACGGAAGGAGGCAGTACCTGTATAGCCCCCTGTGTGTCACAATTGTCAGCAACTCCTTTGATTTGTCATCGACATGCATTTGTAGATAAGCCTGGCATAAGTCTATTTTGCTGAACTTTTGCCCTCCGGCCAGGCCTGTAAAAAGATCCTCAATGAGGGGAAGAGGGTACTGTTCCGCAGACAGCACCGGGTTAATAGTCACTTTAAAATCCCCGCAGATTCTAACAGATCCATCCTTTTTCAGGACAGGAACAATGGGTGTGGCCCATTTGCTCATGCTCACAGGCTCCAGGACTCCAATCTCGACTAAGGCCTCCAAGTTAGCCTCAACTTTTGGCCTAATTGCATAGGGTACAGGTCGGGCTTTGTGAAACTTCGGCTTGCTGTCAGGTTTAATGTCCAGTCTCACGCTGATCTTTTTCATGCTCCCAAGTTCCCCATTGAAGAGTTCTGCATGTTTGTTTAACACTGCAGTCAGACCTGACTCCCCTTTTGACATCATGCGGACTGCAGGCCAGTCCAGCGTGATTTTTTCTAGCCACGCACATCCCAGTAGCGATGGGTAATTTCCCTTTACCACATATAGTGGCAGTTTTGCAGTCTGTCCGTTCAATTTAACTGTCACCTCAATGACGCCTCTCATGGCCACAGGTTCACCGGTATACGTCTTTAGCACAATGTTTGTTGGCTGAAAGGTAAGATGCTTTAGCATTTTGTTGTAGACAGTGTCTGAAACAAGGGACACAGCCGCGCCTGTGTCCACCTCCATCCGCACTGATTGTCCCTCCACCAGTGGTGACACCCAGTAGCCATTTGAATCACCTGCAACCGTCAGTATGTGCACCTCTTCCTCCTCAGAGGTGTCGCTTCCCTCTGTTTTGCTTGTTCCATCATACTGCACTGAATGAACACTCTTTTTCCTCTCTTGTCCAAATACAGACATTTTGCTTCCATGCTTCCCAGCTCTGTCTGTTCTTTTTTTACCTCTACAGGCACGTTCAATGTGACCCTTTTTGCCACAATTTCGGCATTCCAGCTCCGTTCACCAGCAGTCATTAGCGTGATGGCCCGTTTTCCCACAACGGTAACATGTGCCGTTCCGCGCACCTTTAGGCTCAGATGACACCTTGTGAACTCTCCCTGTTGAACTCAACTGGTGAGCCTCCTTTTCCGCCATCTCCATGGAGACACTAACTTCAATGGCCTTTTCAAGAGTAAGGTTGTCCTCAGTAAGAAGGCGCTTCTGTGTGGCTGGATTTTGCAGGCCACACACGAGTCTGTCTCTAATGGTGTCCTTCAGCACCTCCTTGAACTCGCAGTGTTCTGATAGCCTTTTTAAAGCAGCAATAAACATTGTCACTGATTCCTCCTCCTCTTGATTCCGTTTGTGAAATTGAAATCTCTCAGCAATAACCAGAGGTTTTGGTGAAAAATGTGCTCCAAGAATTTCCACCAGTTGCTTATATGTTTTAGTTCCTGGCTTATCCAATACAAAATAGTCAAAACGTTCCTTATAAGCGCCCCATTGCTCCATATTTTCATCAAAATCACCGATGTTTCCTAATATAGTAGCCATCTCACGTTTCAAATTAAAATTTCTGTTTACTCACTGCACCCGTAACGTACACAGATTCATCCGCTCCTCGTTGCCACTTGTTGTGTCGGTACCTTTCTACCTAGACACAATTTAGGACTCAACTCAGAGATTCAAACATGAAGTGCTTTATTGGAAGGAAAGGAAGTTCTGGAAAGTTCTGAACAAAGAGAACTAAACTTAACCGAGAACACCCAACCATTTATCTCCTGTGACAGCGCCACCACAGGTGGGAGGAGAACACACATAACAGATATATTGTGAGAATAAATGTAACTAATTTTTAGTAGCCACAAAACTCCTGATACTAAACAAGCTTTAAATGACTGATTTAAACTGTTGCACAAGCTCAAACTGACAAGGAAGCAGTGAAACAGCACTAAACTGACAGCTGTGATTCATTACTCATGATCCCTTTAAGTAGCGCTCCTGGAGCCGGCTACTGACTACTTCACGCCTCCTCTCCCTGTCGCTGTCGGGGCGAGGTGCTAAGGCAGGGGGCGATACACAATTTGGCAGATCGGGCGCCCAGTGAGTGTTGCATGCTCACTGATGTCACGATCTGTTTGGCGCTGAAGTCCCCGGCACTAACTTGTAGTGGCGGCACCATGGTGGCGGGGGGGGGGCCGAATTTAGTGTGTGCCGCTGGATTGGCCTCGCTGCTGCCTCCGCGCCCCATTAACACCCCCACCAGGCGCTACTGGAGATGCTAACCAAACAAATTTCTCCCTCAAACTTTTAAAAAATGTTATAGAGAGCAAAACAAAGATTGGGGCTCTCACATGGGAAAAGCCAAACCTGAAATAAAGATGAACAAACTTTAAAAAAAAGTTTTAAATTTCTTTTTAAAGTTTCTTAAAAATTGCAATTTTTATTAAAATGGATAAATTTGACACCTCACAAAACTGAAATTAGTTTTTCAGGGCCATAACAGTTGTTTAGCAGTTACACCAGTTACAACAAGGCCTAACATTTGC
Organism: Somniosus microcephalus; assembly: GCF_052327205.1. Classification (NCBI taxonomy): domain Eukaryota; kingdom Metazoa; phylum Chordata; class Chondrichthyes; order Squaliformes; family Somniosidae; genus Somniosus; species Somniosus microcephalus. The sequence goes on from NC_141008.1 coordinate 4,507,530, forward strand.
TGGTTGTTTAACAGCGATATTAGAGCAGAAAAGCCCACGTTTTCCATAGTTTCCCCGATTTCACGGATTATACTGATTGCTGGCTCTGTGGGGTGGGGTGGCGGTGGATGGGGGAAACCGCAGCGCAGCCAGTGTCGGACTGATCGCAACTTCAGGATTTCCGCATTAGGATGCGCATGTGCTACATGCTGAAGCTGTAGTTTCAAAGGGGTAAGGACAGCGAATGCTGTTCGTTCGCTGTTGTTACTCACTGCAAATTGCGGCCCATTAAGTTCAAAATTTTAGATCAAAATCTCTGCCCCCATTTTTTTCAGATGGCAGCTGATGATGATTCTGCCATTCCCATTTATACCTCCTCTAGACCCATCTTTTGTTTCTTAACTTGTCCTATTACCATCTCCTTTCACCTTGCACCATCATCCCTTTTGTTATTTAATCTCTTCTGCCTTCCACCCAATCACAGACCTTGATTGTTCTTTCTGTAATGTATATACCTTTAAGGGGGGAACTACTTTTTACAGCTCATGTATACTGCAGTACCGGCAGTGACCACACCTGTATATAGCACTGAGTAGTAACTGTACAGTTCAGTTCCAGAGTGAGCCACGTTGAGTAAACACCTGTTGTACCGTTCTCCTGCAGTCTGTGCCTTACTACTGGCAGACACAACATTGGCGACGAGGCAAATTCAATCCTACCTGCAACTCTGCATCACCTCCCAGGGATTCGTTCCTGGAGACCAGTAGATTGGAGGTCAAGGCCAGAGACACGGGCGTCGACCACGGGCAACCGCCCAGTCATCCAGCAGAGACTCGAGAATTGCGGGGGAGGCTGTTGAGAGTCAGGCTTGGCTTTCCAGTCGCTGTGGTCCAGCAAAACGGGCTGGCAACAGGTAGTACGCAGACCCTTCCTGGACAGCGGCGGGCTAGAGCCCAACCGAGCGGCACAGCAAAGGGCCGAGCAGCGTCGACAGGAGAGAGAGAGAGAGAGGGCAGAGCGCACAGGGTGCAGCCGGTGTTCAGGGGCCGAGCAGCGTCGAGGAGAGGGAGAGAGACGTGCAGAAACCTGCGAGGCACCGCCATTGCCATGAGGACCGCCGAGAGCAGCATTGGCAGCAGCGCAGGAGAAGCACGCGAAACCTACAGGGCGCCGCCATTGCCACAAGGACCACCGAGAGCGGCGTTGGCAGCAGCGGGGGAGGAAGGAAAGCGCGGGAGATGCCATTTTAAGCCACACCCAAAATGCCGAAGACTGGCAGTATCACCGCATTTGACAATGAAGTCGAAGATTGGACTACATATGTCGAACGAATAGAGGTGTACTGCAAGGCAAATGAGGTTTCAGATGACAAGAAAGTGCCAGTATTGTTAAATTTAATGGGTGCAAAGACGTATGGCTTATTATGAAATCTAGTAACCCCAGCGAAGCCAGTGGAAAAGAGTTTTGGAGACATAGTGACGATACTACAGGAACATTTAAACCCCACACCGCTGCTGATAGCAGAAAGATTCAAGTTTCACAAACGGAACCAGCATAAGGATGAAAGCAATGCTGAATATTTAACAGAACTGCGCAAACTATCGAAACACTGCCAGTTTGGAACGGGACTGGCAGATACCTTAAGGGACAAGTTTGTGTGTGGGCTTCAAAGTGAAGGAACCCAGAAACGGCTTTTATCTGAAAAGGACCTTACGCTGGAAAAGGCTTTCAGCATTGCGGTATCATATGAAGCAGCAGCACGGGGCGCTGCAGAGATACAACAGAGACCGCAAGAATATGGCACAAACGAAATGTCATACAGAACTGAGAAGTGCCATCGCTGCGGCAGAACAACACACGACCAGAATGATTGCTGGTTCAAAGACAAAGTGTGCAGACAGTGTGGAAAAGTAGGACACATAGCATGAGTCTGCAGGTCGGGAAAGAAAACCAGCAATAAGAAATCTCCAAAAGAAAAGTACAAGAAGGTACATAAGGTGACGGAGAATAGTTCAGATGAATAAAAGAGTGATACCGACTCCGAAAACAGGGAGCTGAGTTGTCTGAAACTACATAATGTGATCAAAACGGAGGATCACCGAACCATTTGGGTCACTCTCAAGATAGCAGGAGTCCAGGTAAAAATGGAATTGGACACAGGGTCAGCCCTAACAGTCATAAACCAACGGGACTATGAGCGGCTATTCTCACACATACCCTTGAGAGGCACAAAAATTATTTTGAAGATGTACACGGGGCAAAAAGTCTACCCCAAAGGAAAAATAAGGGTGACCGTTATATATAATGGTAAGGAAACACCAAAACTAGACCTGTATGTATTGCAAGATGGAGGAACACCATTACTGGGACATGAATGGATCCGGAAAATACAGCTGGATTGGCATTCCATACAAGCACTGACTGTGGCTGCCAAAAAGGATGACGACGTCACACCTGGGCGACTGTCAAAGACCCTAACCGACGCGCAAGAAGTGTTCCAGCAAGGACTTGGAACACTAAAAGGCCTGACAGCAACAATTAAATTAGAAGAAAACGCAAGCCCAAAATTTTTTCAGGCCAGACCTTATGCGATCCGCCCAGCTGTCGAAGCAGAGCTGGAGAGTTTGGAACGTTCAGGAGTACTGTCCAAGGTAGACTGGAGCGAGTGGGCTACACCCATCGTTCCAGTGATGAAAAAGTCGTTGAGCAGCACGCCTGGGGAACCAAGGAAGGTTCGCATCTGTGGGGACTTTAAGGTAACAAGGGGAATTATGATGCCATGAGACGGGAACTGAGTAGGTCTGATTGGACAACGTTCCTGAGAGGACTGGAGGTAGATAAACAATGGCAAACATTTAAAGATAGAATGACAAAATTGCAAAAATTGTGTATACCAATCTGGCATAAAAGGAAATCTAAAAAGGTGACTCAACCGTGGATAACAGGGGAAATTAGAGACAGCATAAAATCCAAAGATAGGGCGTATAAAATAGCCAAAAAAAGCGCCAGAGCGGAAGATTGGGAACAGTTTAAGATAGAGCAAAGGAGGGCAAAGGGCATGATCAAGAGGGGCAAAATAGCTTACGAAAACAAGCTGGCGGAAAATATAAAAACTAACTCCAAAAGCTTTTATAAATATATCAAAAGGAAAAGACTGGTGAAAACCAAAGTTGGTCCATTGCAGTCAGATACGGGGGAATATATAATGGGAAATAAGGAAATGGCAGATCAACTAAATGCATACTTTGGGTCAGTCTTTACGAAGGAAGACACAAAAAACCTCCCTGGGATATCGGGAAAAATAGGGACATTGGCAAAGGAGGAACTGACGCAAATCAATATCTCTAAGGATATGGTGTTAAGGAAGCTAAAGGGATTGAAGGTGGACAAATCCCCAGGGCCTGATAACATGCATCCTAGGGTACTGAAGGAGGTGGCCCTAGAGATAGCGGATGCACTAAGGATGATTTTTCAGAATTCATTAGACTCGGGAACAGTGCCGATGGATTGGAGGGTAGCTAACGTTACCCCACTATTCAAAAAGGGGGGTAGGGAAAAAGCAGGTAATTACAGACCTGTAAGCCTTACATCAGTTGTGGGCAAAATGCTGGAGTCCATCATTAAGGATGAAATAGCGGAGCACTTAGCAAATGGGGACAGGATAGGACAGAGTCAACATGGATTTACAAAGGGTAAATCGTGCTTGACTAATCTATTGGAATTTTTTGAGGGAGTAACTGGTAGAATAGATGGGGGAGAGCCAGTAGATGTGGTGTACCTGGACTTCCAAAAGGCCTTCGATAAGGTCCCACATAAAAGATTAGCATGGAAAATTGAGGCTCATGGGATAAAGGGGAAAGTTTTGGCGTGGATAGGGAACTGGCTGTCAGATAGAAAACAGAGAGTTGGAATAAACGGCTCATTTTCTGAATGGCAGGCAGTAACAAGTGGGGTACCACAGGGATCTGTCCTGGGCCCCCAGCTGTTCACAATTTACATTAATGACCTGGATCAGGGAGTCGGATGCAGCATTTCCAAATTTGCAGACGACACTAAACTAGGAGGTGGGGTGGGCTCAGAGGAAGAGACCAGGAAGCTCCAGAGCGATTTGGACAGACTGGGCGATTGGGCGGATAAATGGCAGATGCACTATAATGTGGACAAGTGCGAAGTTATCCACCTTGGGTGCAGGAACGGGAGGGCAAATTATTATTTAAATGGCAATAGATTGGGAGAGGGGGAAGTACAGAGAGACCTGGGTGTTCTTGTACACCAGTCACTGAAGGCGAGCATGCAGGTGCAACAGGCGGTCAAGAAGGCAAACGGTATGCTGGCCTTCATAGCAAAAGGGTTAGAATACAGGAACAGGGATACCTTGCTGCAGCTGTACAGGGCACTGGTGAGACCACACCTCGAGTACTGTGTACAGTTTTGGTCGCCTCATCTGAGGAAGGATGTTCTTGCCATGGAGGGGGTGCAGCGGCGATTCACCAGGCTGATACCAGGAATGGCGGGAATGACCTATGAGGAGAGACTATGTAGTTTAGGGATGTACACACTGGAGTTTAGAAGATTGAGAGGGGACCTCATAGAAGTGTATAAAATTCTGACAGGTCTAGACAGACTGGATGCAGAAGGAATGTTTCCCTTGGCGGGTGAGAACAGAACTAGAGGACATAATTTAAGGATAAGGGCTAAACCATTTAGGACAGAGATGAGGGGGAATTTCTTCACTCAGAGAGTGGTGAACCTGTGGAACTCATTGCCACAGAGGGCAGTGTACGCCAGCTCATTAAATATATTTAAGAGGGAATTAGATATATTTCTACGGGCAAAAGGGGTTAAGGGTTACGGAGAGAAGGCGGGGACGGGATACTGAATTAAAGGATCAGCCATGATCTCATTAAATGGCGGAGCAGGCACGAAGGGCCGAATGGCCTACTCCTGCTCCTATCTTCTATGTATCTATGTATCTATGTAACAGTGAACCCAGTCCTTCACACCGTGCAATATCCACTTCCGCGGATTGAAGATATTTTCGCCTCGCTATCTGGAGGGAAACGCTTCACTAAGATTGATCTGGCCCAGGCGTATCTGCAAATGGAGGTAGAAGAAGCATCAAAAAAATACCTCACAATCAACACCCATAAAGGTCTCTACCAATACAACCGGCTGGTATTCGGGGTAGCATCAGCTCCGGCTATTTGGCAAAGAGCAATGGAACAAGTCCTGCAAGGGATCCCAGGGACCCAGTGTTATTTGGACGACATCCTGGTCACGGGCGAAAATGACAGTAATCACCTCGCCAACCTGGAGCAAGTGCTCACTAGATTGAAGGAATATGGGCTCCGAGCTAACCGCCCCAAATGCGATCTCGTATTGTGGCCACGTTATCGATAAAGAGGGGTTACATAAGTCCCCAGAAAAGATTGAGGCAGTAGTCAAGGCTCCAGCACCGGAAAACGTGTCACAACTGAGGTCGTTCCTCGGGCTGGTAAACTACTACCATAAGTTCTTGCCAAATTTGTCTACAATACTACACCCACTGAACACCCTACTGCAAACTGGAGTGCCATGGAAGTGGAGTGACGAATGTAAACGAGCTTTCCAGAAGAGCAAAACACTAATCACATCAAAAGAGGTACTAGTCTATTTCAACCCAGCACTGCCAATTCGGTTGGCGTGTGATGCGGTGCTGTCGCACAAATTCTCGGACGGCTCGGAGAGGCCAATAGCCTTTGCGTCACGATCACTAACCTCAGCCGAGCGTAACTACGCCCAGATTGACAGGGAGGCCCTCAGCCTAGTGTGGGGAGTGAAAAAGTTCAATCACTATCTGCACGGGCAGAAATTCACCTTGCTGACTGACCACCAGCCTCTTGTCTCCATTTTTAATCCGAAGAAGGGCGTTCCGGTGATGACTGCGCAACGACTACAAAGATGGTCACTCTTTCTAGGGGCGCACCACTATAAGATTGAATATAAGGGCACGAAACAGCATGGAAATGCTGATGGCCTATCACGCCTGCCACTGCCTACTGCGGAGGAAGCACCAGCATGTATACTGTAGTACCGACAGTGACCACACCTGTATATAGCACTGAGTAGTAATCTGTACAGTTCAGTTCCAGAGTGAGCCACATTGAGTAAACACCTGTTGTACCGTTCTCCTGCAGTCTGTGTCTTATTATACACGGACACAACACCCATGGGCTTTTACCCTCCCCCCTTCTCCTGCCCCTGCACTTGTTCAAAACCTGTTACATCACTAACCTTTCCAGTTCTGACAAAGGGTAATCGACCTGAAATGTTGACTCTGTTTCTCTCTCCACAGATGCTGCCTGACCTGCTGAATATTTCCAGCATTTTCTGTTTTTATTGCAGATTTCCAGCTTTTGTACAGAAGACCTTTCTGTAGTGTATGTACCTTTAAGACAGAACTACTTTTACAGCTCCTGTATACTGTAGTACCAGCAGTGACCACACCCGTATATAAGCCTTGCGCATGCCTCTGTACCCCCAGTCTTGAGACTACCCTCCTCCAGTAAATACCTGTTTATTGTTAAGTTACAGCATCCGTGTGGTTATTGAAAAACATCATACTCTCAGAATCACGGATCTAACAGTGGCGACGAGGGTCGATTCGAATCTACCTGCAACTCTGCATTTCCCTTCGAGGATTCGCTCCGGGAGGGCGGTGTAAGAAAGTCGAGGCCAGGAACACGGGCGTCGACCACGAGCAACTGCCCAGTCGTCTGGCAGAGAGTGAACATCGCAGGGGAGGCTGTGGAGAGCCGGGCTTGGTTCCCCAGCCACGACGATCAGCAAGAGACTGACGACAGGTACAGCGCAGACCCTTCCTGGACAGCGGCGGCTGGAGCCGACCGACAGCGGAGAGAAAGCCGAGCAGCGTTGACGGTGTAAGACAGAGGGTGAAGCGCACAGGGTGCAGCCGGGGGTTGAAAACCGAGCGGCGTCGAGAAAAAAACAAACAAAACAGAGGGAGAGAGGGTACTGCAACAGCCGGGTTCAGGACCGAGCGGCGGAAACGGAAAAAAAAAAAGAACGCGCAGAACACAGCCAGGGCTCAAGGGCTGAACAGTGTCCACGGGGAGAAGAAGGGAGAGCGCGGGAGACGCCATTGAGCCGCGGAGAAGAAGGAAGAGCGCGGGAGATGCCATTTTTAGAAGCCGCAGCGGAGCAGAAGGGCGAGCGCGGGAAGGAAGGAAAGCACGGGAGATGCCATTTTGTGCCAGCGGAGAAGAAGGGGAAGCGCAGGAGACGCCATTTTTGACAGTTAAATCACACCCAGGGATGCCGAAGAGTGGCACTATCTCTACGTTCGACAATGAAGTCGAAGATTGGGCGACATATGTGGAACGTATTGAGGTGTACTGCAGGGCGAATGAAGTGCCAGATGCTAGGAAAGCACTGGTTTTGTTAAATTCCATGGGTGCAAAAACTTATGGGTTACTACGAAATCTAATAACCCCAGAGAAGCCGGTGAACAAGAATTTCGAAAGCATAGTAGAAATCCTACAGGACCACTTAAACCCCACACCGCTGCTGATAGCAGAATGATTTAAGTTCCATAAAAGGAACCAACACAAAGATGAAAGCAATGCTGAGTACCTAACGGAACTGCGCAAGCTATCGAAACACTGCCAGTTTGGAGCGGGACTAGCAGATACGGTAAGGGACAAGTTTGTGTGTGGGCTACAAAGTGAAGGAACCCAGAAACAGCTTCTATGAGAAAAGGATCTTATGCTGGACAAGGCTTTCAGTATGGCAGTATCACACGAAGCAGCCGCAAGGGGCGCTGCAGAGATACAACGGAGACTGCAAGAATATGGCACCAATGAAATCTCCTATGGAACAGGGAAGTGCTATCGCTGCGGCAGAACAACACATGACCAGAAGGATTGTTGGTTCAAGGACCAAGTGTGCAGACAGTGTGGAAAAACAGGACACACAGCAAGAGTCTGCAGGTCTGGGAAGAAAACCAACAGTAAGAAATCTCCACAGGAGAAGTACAAAAAGGTACACCAGGTGATGGACAGTAGTTCAGACGAACAGAAAAGTGACACAGACTCCAGAAGCAAGCAGCTGGGTTGTCTGAAACTACATAAGGTAACCAAAATGGAGGATCACCAGACTCTCTGGGTTACACTCAAGATAGACGGAGTCCAAGTGAAAATGGAATTGGACACAGGATCAGCCCTAACAGTCATAAACCAAAGGGACTACAAGCAGCTATTTTCACATATACCCTTGAAAGCTACAGAGATTGTCTTGAAGACGTACACGGGGCAAAAAGTCTACCCCAAAGGAAAAATAAGGGTGAAAGTGATATATAAAGGCCAGGAAATGCCTAAAATGGATATATATGTATTGCCAGATGGCGGACCACCACTGCTAGGACGTGAATGGATCTGGAAGATACAATTAGATTGGCACTGAAGGTTGAGACCAAAAAGGATGATGACGTCACACCTAGACGACTGTCAAAAATGCTAACTGATGCAAAAGAAGTGTTCCAGGAGGGACTCGGAACACTAAAAGGCATAACAGCAACGATTAAAATAGAGGAAAATGCAAGCCCAAAGTTTCTTAAGGCCAGACCAGTGCCTTATGCGATCAGACCAGCTGTCGAAGCAGAGCTGGAAGGGTTGGAACGTTCAGGGGTACTGTCCAAAGTGGACTGGAGCGAGTGGGCTACACCCATCGTTCCTGTAATGAAGAGGTCATTGAGTAATACGCCTGGGGAACCAAAGAAGGTCCGCATCTGTGGGGATTTTAAGGTGACAGTGAACCCAGTCCTTCACACGGTACAATATCCGCTTCCACGAATTGAGGATATTTTCGCCTCGCTATCTGGAGGTAAACGCTTCACCAAAATTGATCTAGCCCAGGCGTACTTGCAAATGGAGGTAGAAGAAGCTTCGAAACAATACCTTACGATTAACACTCATAAAGGTCTCTATCAATACAACCGGCTGGTGTTCGGGGTAGCATCGGCTCCGGCTATCTGGCAAAGGGCAATGGATCAAGTCCTGCAAGGGATTCCAGGGACCCAGTGTTATTTGGACGACATCCTGGTCACGGGAAAAAATGACAGTGATCACCTCGCCAACTTGGAGAAGGTGCTCACCAGATTAAAGGAGTATGGGCTACGAGCTAATCGCCACAAGTGCGAGTTTTTCCAGAAACAGATCTCATATTGTGGCCACGTCATCGATGAAGAGGGGTTACATAAGTCCCCTGAAAAGATTGAGGCAGTAGTCAAGGCTCCAGCACCGGAAAATGTGTCACAACTGAGGTCGTTCCTCGGGCTGGTAAACTACCAACACAAGTTCTTACCAAATTTGTCCACGGTATTACACCCACTGAACACCCTACTGCAAACAGGGGTACCATGGAAGTGGAATGACGAATGTAGACGAGCTTTCCAGAAGTGTAAAGAATTGATCACATTAGAAGAGGTGTTGGCCCATTTCAACCCAGCACTACCAATTCGTTTGGCATGAGATGCATCACCCTATGGTATGGGTTGGAGAGGCCAGTAGCCTTTGCGTCTCGGTCACTAACCTCAGCCGAGCGCAACTATGCCCAGATTGACAGGGAGGCCCTCAGCCTAGTATGGGGAGTAAAAAAATTCAACCACTATCTGCATGGGCAGAAGTTCACATTGCTGACTGACCACCAACCACTTGTCTCCATCTTTAATCCTAAGAAGGGCGTTCCAGTGATGACTGCACAACGGTTACAAAGATGGTCCCTGTTTCTAGGGGCGAATCAATATGAAATAGAATATAAAGGCACGAAACAGCATGGAAATGCTGATGGGCTATCGCGCCTGCCACTGCCTACTGTGGAGGAAGCACCAGCAGTGGACCCTGTCGAGATATTTTATTCGTCAATAGTTGAACGATTGCCAGTAACGAACGCGGATATAGAGAAGGAGACCCGCAATGGTCCGACGCTGTCTCGGGTATATGACTTGACGGTGAGGGGATGGCCAACACATGGTGACTCACTGTTGCCAGCATTCTCATCCAGAAGAGAACAGCTGTCAGGGGACAGTGATGTGTGGATCCAGAGTGGTGATTCCGCCCAAGTTAAGGGAGAGAGTGCTAAATGAGCTACATGAAGGCCATCTGGGGGGAGTGAAAATGAAAAGCCTTGCTAGGGTTTATGTGTGGTGGCCGGGAATCGAGCAACAAATCGAAGACCTAACCAAGAGCTGCTCAGGATGCCAGAAGGTCCAAAATGCACCACCACATGCCCCTCTACACCCATGGGAGTGGCCCTCCTCTCCATGGCAACGGGTGCATATTGATTTCGCTGGTCCATTCATGGACTCAATGTTCTTAATAGCAGTGGCTGCTCATTCGAAGTGGCCTGAGGTGATAAAAATGTCCTCAACCACTACAGAGAAAACGATTGCAGTCCTACGGACCATATTTGCCAGAAACGGCTTGCCAGAGCAGATTTGCTCTGATAATGGACCACAGTTTGTGTCCGAAGAGTTTCGAAAATTTATGAGAAGGAATGGGGTAAGGCATTACACATCCGCCCTGTATCATCCAGCCACAAATGGATTGGCTGAGAGGTTCGTACAAACCTTTAAGAAGGCGATAAAGGCCATGTGCGACGATGAAATTCCACTACAGCATAAGGTGGACAATTTCTTATTAGCCTACCGAAACGCGACACATGCAGTTACCAACCAGACCCCGGCCATGATGTTCTTTAACCGAAGGTTGAGATCTCGTCTGGACTTGCTCAGACCAAATGTGCGAAGAAATGTTGAGGACAAACAATTCCAGCACATCAATGAGAAGCCGACAAGGAGCTTCAATGTAGGACAACCAGTCTTGGCCCGTGACTACCGAACAGAGAAATGGCAACCCGGAACGATATGCACAAGGCAGGGGCCATTAATGTACACAGTGGATGTCGGGGAGAACATTGTGAGACGCCACGTTGATCAGATCTTAGCGTCACAGGAACGAGTCAACCCCATGTCTCGAGTACCTGGGGATGAACCCGACATACCGGTAGCATCTACCTCAGAACCAGTAGCAGTGGAAACCGATGAACTACCCGATGAAAAGGGGCCAGAATCGCCTCTACACCAAGAACAAGAACCTCAGGAAAGGCGCTATCCCGAAAGGGTCAGGAAGCCGCCCCAAAGACTGAATCTATAAATGGACTATTGTTGTTTAATGTACATGTTAAAGTGTTAATTGTTATTTGAATATTAGGGGTACTACTAAACTAAAAGGGGAGGAATTGTAGTGTATGTACCTTTAAGACAGAACTACTTTTACAGCTCCTGTATACTGTAGTACCGGCAGTGACCACACCTGTATATAAGCCTTGCGCATGCCTCTGTACCCCCAGTCTTGAGACTACCAGTAAATACCTGTTTATTGTTAAGTTACAGCATCCGTGTGGTTATTGAAAAACATCATACTCTCAGAATCACGGATCTAACACTTTCCACTTGTGGGGGCGACTAAAACTAGGGGCCATAAATATAAGAATAATGAATCGAGTAGGGAATTCAGGAGAAACTTCTTTACTCAGAGAGTGGTGAGAATGTGGAACTCACTACCACAGGGAGTGGTTGAGCATTTAAGGGGAAGCTAGATAAACACAGGAGGGAGAAAGGAATAGAAGGATAGGATTGATGAAGTGGGGTGACGACGGGATGGGGCGGCAGTAAGACGTTCATGTGGAGTATAAACACCAGCATGGAGTTGTTGGGCCGAATGGCCTCTTTCTGTGCTGTATATTCTGTAATTCAATGTTATGTTAAGGGCGAAAGGCTGTAAAATGACTCGTAAATACTCGATTTCAGTCTGTCTTTTGCTCGGTCCATCTATCAAGTCTTCATTCTAACTCTCAGTCTGTTCATTTCTCTCTCTATCACAGTGCTTCTCTGTGCATTTCGCTCTGTTTCTCTCTCTCGCCTGTTCTCTCACTTTCTCTCACTGCTTCTGTCTCACACTGTTTTGCTCTCACTGTCTCTCTTATTCGCTCTCAGTTTTCTCTCCCTCTTTCTCTGTCTGTCTCTTACTCGCTCTCTCTCTCTGTTTCTCTCTGTGTTTCTCTCTCTGTTTCTCTCTCTCTGTTTCTCGCTTTCTCTCTCTCTCTCTCTCTCTCTCTCTGTCTGTTTCTCTCTCAATCTCTGTTTCTCTCTCTCTCTCTGTTTCTCTCTCTCTGTTTCTCTCTCTCTTTCACTCTCTGTTTCTCTCTCTTTCTCTCTCTGTTTCTCTCTATCTCTGTTTCTCTCTCTTTCACTCTCTGTTTCTCTCTATCTCTCTCTCTTTCTCTCTCCCTTTCTCTCTCTCTCTCTGTTTCTCTATTGCTCTCTTTCACTCACTCACTTTCTCTCTCTCTATCTTTTATTCTCTCTCTTTCTCTCTCTCTCTTTCTCTCTGTTGCTCTCTCTCTGTTTCTCACTTTCACTCTCTTTCTCTCCCTCATTCACTCTCTCTGTTTCTCTCTCTCTCTATTTCTCTTTCTCTGTTTCTTTCTCTCTCTCTTTCTTTCTCTCTCTCTTTCTCTCTTTCTCTGTATCTCTCTCTGTTTCTCTTTCTCCGTTTCTCACTCTCTCTCTCTTTTTCTCTCTCTCTCTCTTTCTCTCTTTCTCTCTCTCTGTTTCGCTCTCCCTGTTTCTCTCTCGCTCTCTTTCACTCTCATTCTTTCTCTCTCTTTCTCTCTCTTTCTTTCTCTCCCTCTCTTTCTCTCTCTCCATTTCTCTCTCTCCCTCTGTTTCTCTCTCTCTATTTCTCTCAGTTTCTCTCTTTTTCTCAGTTTCTCTCTCTGCTTCTCTCTCTGTTTCGCTCTCTCTCTTTCTCTCTCGCTCTCCTTCTCTCTCGCTCTCTTTCTCTCTCTGTTTCTCTCTCACTCTGTTTCTCTCTCACCCTCTGTTTCTCTCTCTGTTTCTCTCTCTCTCACTCTGTTTCTGTTCAAGAAGGCTATCAAGGCAATGTGTAATGAAGATATACCCCTACAACACAAGGTGGACAACTTCTTGTTTGCCTACCGGAATGCGACACATGCGGTTACCAACGAAACTCCAGCCATGATGTTCTTCAATCGAAGACTACGATGCCGCTTGGATTTGGTTAAGCCAAACGTCCGAAGAGATGTGGAGAACAGGCAGTTTCAGAATATGAATGAAAGGCCGACCAGGAGTTTTAAGATAGGTCAACCAGTTTTGGCCCGGGACTACCGCACTGAGAAATGGCAACCAGGAACGATTTGTACACGACAAGGACCTCTCATGTATACCGTGGACGTTGGGGAGAGCATTGTAAGACGCCATGCTGACCAGATTCTAGAGTCACTGGAAAACGTCAACTCCACACCACGATCTGATACACCTGACGATGAAACCGAAGTACCAATTGCATCTACCGCAGAATCGGTGATATTGGAAGCAGACGAACCAAACAACGACATTGATCCCGACTCAACCTTGCCAGAAGAACCTGACATCCCAAAGAGGCGTTATCCAGACAGAATCAGGAAGCCTCTTCAAAGACTGAACTTATAATTGCTTAAACTTAACCAATGTATCTAGCAACCGTAATTGTGATTGTAATTAGTTATCATTTAGTTGTTAAATGAATGTTATGTACTGTTTATCTAAAAGGGGAGGAATTGTTGTGTATGTACCTTTAAGAGAATAACTGGTCTCAGACTGCAGTACCGGCAGTGACCACCCCTGTATAAAAGGCGCTAGTGAGCCTCTGTTGTTTCAGTTTCACTATTGACTTCCATCAGTGAAGACGTGTTTTGTTCAACTCCTGCTGTCCGTGTCTCAATCATTCACGGACGTAATACTGGCGACGAGCAGATACGAACCTACCTACAGTCTGCACCACCTCCTGGGATCCATTCCTACAGCGAAGTGAGCAGAGGTCGAGGCCAGAAAGAAAAGAAAGTAAGAGGCAGTAGAAACGGGCGTTGACCGTGGGCATCCGCCCCTGTGTTTGCGGAGTTGAAGATTGCTGGAGAAGCTGTCGGAAGCGGGGCCTGGTTCCTGTCGACGGTGCTTCAGCTAATCGGGCTGGTGGCAGGTAGTGCACTGATCCTTCCTGGGCTGCGGCGGTCGCGAACTCGAGCGGGTGGTTTGCAATGGGGCCGAGCAGCGTTGTCGGGAAGAAGAGAGAGAGGGGGTGGAGCACACAGGGCGCGGCCGGTGCTACAAAGCCGGGTTGCGTATAGACCCACGAAGAGGGAGGCAAGAGTCCCACAGGGTTGTTCCACGATGGGAAAATAATAAAAAAAAGAAATATTAAACGCGCAAGAAACCGCGAGGAGCTGCAGGTTGCAACGGGAACCGCGGAAAGCAGCGCTAACAACAGCGGGGAAGAAGGCAAAGCGCAGGAGGCGCCATCTTAATCAGCGGGGAAGAAGGCAAAGCGCGGGAGGCGCCATTTTAGATTTGCAAGATGCCGAAGACTGGCTGTATCATTGCTTTTGATAATACAATAGAGGACTGGACCACGTATGTGGAAAGAGTCGAGGTATATTTCGAGGCAAACGAAATAGCGGAGGAGAAAAAGGCATCGATATTGCTAAACTTAATGGGTGCTAGAACGTACGGCCTATTGCGGGACCTGATTACTCCAGCCAAACCGAAGGTGAAGAGTTTTAACGAAATTGTTGCTGTCCTACAGGAACACCTAAACCCTGCACCGCTGTTGATAGCAGAAAGATTTAAATTCCACAGGAGAACTCAGCATAAAGATGAGATCAATGCTGAGTACCTTACGGAACTACGCAAGCTATCAAAGCACTGCCAGTTCGGAGCAGGACTGGCAGATACCCTACGGGACAAATTTGTCTGTGGACTCCTGAGTGAAGGAACACAGAAGAAGTTACTCTCAGAGAAAGAGCTGACGCTAGATAAGGCTTTCAGCGTGGCAGTATCGTATGAAGTAGCAGCCAGGGGAGCTGCAGAAATTCAGCAAAAACCACAGGAATACGGCACCCACGAAATGACACGGGGATTTGCAAAATGTTATCGCTGCGGCAGAACTAACCATGACCAGAAGGACTGCTGGTCCAAAGACAAAATATGCAGGCAATGCGGGAAAATGGGACACATTGCACGAGTTTGCAGGTCTGGGAAGAAGACCAGCGACAACAAAAAGGCTACTAAGGAACCATACAAGAAAGTACAAAAGATGATGGACAGTAGTTCCGAAGACCAGATGAGCGATAGTGAATCCGGGAACAGGAGACTAAGCTGTCTCAAACTTCACAATGTAATCGCAAAAGAGGATCACCGAACCATTTGGGTCACCCTCACGATAGCAGGGTCCCAAGTTAAAATGGAATTGGATACAGGATCAGCGCTAACCGTCATGAATCGACGAGACTACGAGCGGCTATTTTCACACATACCCTTGAGAGAGACATCCATCCTCTTGACGACGTATACGGGGCAAAAAGTATACCACAGAGGAAAAATAAGGGTGCCTGTCAAATACAACGGCAAGAAAATACGGAAATTGTATCTTTACATACTGCCAAATGGTGGACCACCGTTATTGGGACGGGAATGGATCAGGAAGATAAACTTAGATTGGCATTCCATTCATGCAATGACGGTGGATGGTAAAAAAGATGAAGACGTCACTCCTGGACGATTGTCAACAATCTTAGCTAACGCCAAAGAGGTATTTCAACAAGAACTGGGCACGCTTAAAGGCGTAACCGCCTCAAAAAAAATAGAAGAGAATGCAGTTCCCAAGTTTTTCAAAGCAAGACCGGTACCATATGCAATTCGCCCAGCCGTCGAGGCAGAGCTGGAGAATCTGGAGAAGGCAGGCGTGTTGTCTAAGGTCGACTGGAGCGAGTGGGCGACACCCATCATTCCTGTCATGAAGAAAACGTTAAGCAATGAGTCCGGGGAGCCAAGGAAGATTCGCATCTGTGGGGATTTCAAGGTGACGGTGAACCCAGTCCTTCACACAGTACAATATCCTCTTCCAAGGATAGAAGACATCTTCGCCTCACTGTCTGGAGGGAAGCGTTTTACAAAAATTGACCTAGCACAAGCATATTTGCAGATGGAGGTTGAAGAGTCCTCTAGGAAGTATCTCACGATAAACACTCACAAAGGTCTTTACCAGTATCATCGATTGGTATTCGGAGTAGCATCGGCTCCGGCGATATGGCAAAGAGCGATGGAACAAGTCCTGCAAGGGATTCCGGGGACTCAGTGTTACTTGGACGACATCCTTGTGACAGGTGAAGATGACAGTGAACATCTTAACAACCTAGAACAGGTGCTCACTAGACTACGGGAACATGGGCTGCGAGCCAACCGCCCCAAGTGCGAATTTTTTAAGAAACAGATATCGTATTGTGGCCACGTGATTGATGAAGAGGGATTACATAAGTCCCCTGACAAAATTGAAGCGGTTGTTAAGGCCCCAGCGCCTGAAAATGTGTCGCAACTGAGGTCATTCCTCGGATTGGTGAATTACTACCATAAGTTTTTGCTGAATTTGTCGACAATTCTGCACCCACTGAACGCCCTACTACGAACGGGGGTAGCATGGAAATGGAGCGATGATTGTAAGCGGGCCTTTCAGAAGAGTAAGGACTTAATCACTTCAAGGGAAGTATTGGCTCACTGCAACCCAGCACTGACGATCAGACTGGCGTGTGATGCGTCTCCCTACGGCATTGGGGCGGTACTGTCACATAAATTCCTTGATGGTTTAGAGAGGCCGATAGCTTTTGCGTCACGCTCGTTAACTTCTGCCGAGCGTAACTACGCCCTGATTGACAGAGAGGCCCTCAGCCTAGTGTGGGGGGTGAAGAAGTTCAATCACTACCTGCACGGTCAAAAATTTACTCTACTAACCAATCATCAACCTCTTGTCTCCATTTTCAACCCTCAGAAGGGCGTACCGATAATGACAGCACAACGGCTGCAGAGGTGGTCCCTTTTCCTAGGGGCACACCAATATGACATCGAGTACAAAGGAACTAAACAGCATGGAAATGCTGATGGATTGTCACGCCTACTGTTGCCGATGGTGGAAGAAGAAGACCTTGCAGTGGATCCAATGGAGTTATTCCACTCGACCATAGTCGAATGTCTCCCTGTGACGAATGCAAACATAGAAAAGGAAACACGGAATGACCCGACACTATCACGGGTCTATGATTTAACGGTGAAGGGATGGCCAGCACATGGCGAACCACTGCTGCCAGCATTCTCGCCGAGAAGAGAACAGCTGTCAGTATGCAGAGGAACCTTGATGTGTGGATCCAGAGTAGTAATTCCACCTAAGTTGACGGATAGAGTGCTCAATGAGCTTCATGAGGGTCATCTGGGTGGGGTAAAAATGAAGAACTTAGCCAGAGCGTTTGTGTGGTGGCCGGGAATCGATAGAGAAATTGAAGAGATGACCATGAGCTGTGCAGGATGCCAGAAGGTCCAAAACGCCCCACCACAAGCTCCTCTGCATCCATGGGAGTGGCCCTCATCTCCATGGCAAAGGGTGCACATTGATTTTGCTGGTCCCTTCATGGACTCGATGTTTTTAATTGCAGTGGATGCACATTCAAAGTGGCCAGAGGTAATAAAAATGTCCTCAACCACCACGGAAAAAACTATCACAGTTTTACGAACCATATTCGCCAGGAATGGGCTGCCTGAACAGATTTGCTCTGACAATGGACCACAGTTTGTGTCTGAAGAGTTCCGGAGGTTCTTAAAGAACAATGGTGTTAAGTATTACACATCTGCCCCATATCATCCAGCCACTAATGGATTAGCCGAGAGGTTTGTCCAAACATTCAAGAAGGCTATCAAGGCAATGTGTAATGAAGATATTGTTGAGATACCGCGGCAAACGTGGGAGTCAAGACAGAGCTATTGAAAACACAACTGCTTTATTCTGACCACATGGCAAACAGGAACTAGAAAAGCCCGCACATCCACTTAAATACTTCCCAGACAGGAAGTGCTCCCGGCAGCCTGTCCCTGCGGGAAACAAGTTGCTGGAGGAAAGGGCCCCCGGCTGGGGGCTTCTGCTTAGACTGTCTGTGCCGCCGTGAGCGGATTATGTCCAGTGGTGGCGTGTCGCCACAGAGCTCCCCCCAGAATCCGCTTAGAAGGAGTGGATGAGTCGTGACGGTGGTCTAATGGTTCTGCCGCAGCGGCTCTGAGTGGTCGCCGGTCTGGTTGGTTGGGTCGGGCGGTTCGCCGCCGGCCGTGCTGGCTTGCCGGGGGGACGGCCTCTGGCTGGAGGCTGGGCCACGGGGACCTGTTCCCCTGGTTCTGTGTGTGCTGGTTTGAGCCGGTCGATGGAGACTGTCTCGACCCTGTCGCCGAGTCGCAGCTTGAATACCTTGTCCCCGGTTTGTAGTACCTCGTACGTACCGTCGTACGGGGGTCGCAGGGGCCCGCAGTGCGCGTCGTGTCGCACGAAGACGAAGCGCGCCTGCTGTAAATTTGGCGGGACGTGAGGTGCGAGTTCGCCGTGTCGGTTGACCGGAAGTGGGGCGAACTGCTGAGCGGAAGAGAAAGAGTCGAGCCGCTGCTGTTCGGCCGACCAAGACTTGGTAGGCTCCGGAAGGAATTCGCCTGGGACGCGCAGCGGTTGTCCGTAGACTAACTCCGCTGCCGAGGACTGGAGGTCTTCCTTGACCGCGGTGCGTAGGCCGAGTAGCACCCACGGTAGGCGGTCAGTCCAGGTACTGTCCTGCAGGCCGGCGCGGAGTGAGGCCTTGAGTGACCTGTGGAAGCGTTCACAAAGTCCGTTGGCCTGCGGGTGGTACGCCGTGGTGCGGTGGAGCGTCACCCCGAGGTTGCGTGCTGTGGCCGTCCAGAGTTCGGAGGTGAACTGGGCGCCTCTGTCGGAGGTTATGTCGGCCGGTACGCCGAACCTCGCAACCCAGGTGTTAACGAACGCCCTGGCGATGTCGGCTGTGGTGGTGGAGGTCAGCGGCACTGCCTGAGGCCAGCGTGTGTAGTGGTCGACCATCGTGAGGAGATAAGTTTGGCCTTGCGATGGCGGCAGGGGACCGACGATGTCGACGTGTACGTGGTCGAAGCGGCGGCTGGGTACCTCGAAGTCTCCCAGGGGTGCTTTGGTGTGCAGCTGTACCTTAGCCCGTTGGCAGGCGAGGCAGGAGGTGGCCCAAGTCCGAATATCTCTGCTAAGGCCGCGCCAGATGAAGCGCTTGGAGAGGAGTTTGACGGATGCGCGGGAACCCGGGTGAGAGAGCCCGTGGAGCGCGTCGAAGACGCGGCGGCGCCAGGTCTCAGGGACGACCGGCCTGGGTTGGCCGAGTGAGACGTCGCACGTGACTGCCGTGGCTTCGGGCCCGTGCGCGACCTTGGCTAGGCGTAGCCCTGGCAGGCTGGTAGCCGCCGAGAGGAGGTCTGGGTCCGTGAGCTGGGCCGCTGCTAGTTGTGCGTAGTCGACCGCGAGGTGATTCGCACAGACGGCGGGACGGGAAAGGCAGTCGGCGACCACGTTGTCTCTACCGGAGACGTGCTGAATGTCCGTAGTAAACTCGGAGATGGCCGCGAGCTGGCGTTGCTGCCTAGCGGACCAGGGTTCGGTGTGCTTGGCCATCGCATATGTGAGCGGCTTGTGGTCCACATACGCGGTGAAGGGGCAGCCTTCCAGGAGGAACCTGAAATGGCGGACCGACAGGTGGAGTGCGAGAAGCTCGCGGTCGAAAGTGGAGTATTTGACCTCCGGGGGGCGCAGTTGGCGGCTGTAGAAGGCAAGTGGCTGCCACGCGCCATTGACCCACTGCTCGAACACGGCCCCAACCGCGTGGTCGGAGGCGTCGGTGGTGAGCGCGACCCGGGCATCGGCCCTCGGGTGTGCGAGCAGAGTGGCGTCGGCGAGCACGTTTTTGGTGGCGTCGAAGGCGGCTGCCGTGTCAGTGGTCCAGGCTACGTCCATCTTGCCGGATTTTCCTCGGAGGGAGTCGTATAGGGGCTTCATAAGGGCTGCGGCTCTGGGGATGAACCTGTTGTAGAAGTTCACCATCCCGAGGAACTCCTGGAGGCCCTTGATGGTTGTGGGGCGGGGGAATTGCTGGACGGCCTGCACCTTGTTGGGCAGGGGGACGGCCCCAGCAGGGGTGATGTGGTGACCGAGAAAATCGATCTCGGTTAGGCCGAATTGGCACTTCGCCGGGCTGAGGATGAGCCCGTGTTGGGCTAGGCGCCCGAACAGGATGCGAAGGTGTTCGAGGTGTTCCTGTTTGGAGGAGCTGGCCACGAGAATGTCATCTAGATAGACGAATAGGAAGTTCAGGTCCCGGAGGACTGAGTCCATAAGGCGCTGGAAAGTCTGTGCTGCATTCTTGAGGCTGAAGGGCATCCTCAGGAACTTGAACAGGCCGAATGGGGTGATGACGGCCGTTTTGGGGATGTCCGCGGGGTGTACGGGGACTTGGTGGTAACCGCGCACCAGGTCGACTTTGGAAAAGACGGTTCGTCCGGCCAGTCGGGCCGAGAAGTCCTGGATGTGTGGCACCGGGTACCGATCGGGGGTGGTGGCGTCGTTGAGGCGGCGGTAGTCCCCGCAAGGGCGCCAGCCTCCGCCGGGCTTGGGGGCGATGTGGAGGGGCGAGGCCCAAGGGCTGCTGGAGCGGCGGATGATGCCGAGTTGTTCCATGTTGGTAAACTCGGCCCGCGCGATTTCCAGCTTGGCCGGGTTGAGTCTGCGGGCGTGGGCAGAAACTGGGGGGCCGGTGGTGGGGATATAGTGCTCCACACCGTGCTTGGCGGCTTTGGCCGAAAAGGTCGGGTTAGTGAGGGCGGGAAACTCAGCTAGGAGTGCCGAGTAGTCGTCCGTGGCTCTGGCGAGGCAGTAGGTCGTCGGGCCGGCCGAACGGGCCGGGGTAAAGGCGCCGGGGATGGGGGCCATAGTGTTGATGTCGACGAGGCGGTGCCTCGGAATGTCGACAAGGAGGCCGTGGGCGCGTAGGAAGTCGGCGCCAATGAGTGGGCAGAGGACCTTGGCTGTCAGGAACTCCCAGCGGTAGCGGCGGCCCGCGAGGTCGAGCGTGACCATGCGGGTGCCATATGTGTGGATTTCAGAGCCGTTGGCTGCAGCCAGTGTGATACCCCGTGTGCCGCGTTGGATCTCGAGGGCGGAGGGGGGGGTGATGCTGTGCTGGGCCCCTGTGTCGCACAGAAATCGGCGGTTGGTTCTGTCGTCAGTGACGTACAGTAGGGGCTCCTTCTGCCCCGCGGCCATCGCGGGGGCCGGTGCGGGGGGGGGTTTGAAGGAACACGGTGGCGTGCAGCGTTGAGCCCTAGCGCCAAAACGGGTGTGGTAGTAGCAGTGACCCGGAGTGGTAGGGCAGTCGGGCCTAGCGGCCCGGGAAGACCGCGTGGTCGTTGCCGTGAGGTCGGGCGCGACGTCGCGAGCGGCCTGTGCAGAGAGCAGCCGGTCAGCCTTTTCGGCTATCTCATTCAGGTCCGTGGAGTCCGACTCCACAAGGAGCGGGCGGATGCTGGCGGGGAGCTGCCGAATGAAAAGCGTGCGAAAAAGGGCGCCGGGATTTTTGTCGTCGGAGAGGGACAGCATGTGGGAAAGCAGGTCTGATGGTGAAGCGTCACCAAGGCCGGGGAGGTCCAGGAGTTGGCAGTGGCGCTGGTAAGAGGACGTTTGAAATTTTTTAAGTAGCGCAGCCTTCAGATGCTCGTACTTGCCCTCCGTTGGTGGATTCTGCAGCGCTGCCCAAACCTTGGGGACTGTAGCGTAGGTGAGCGAGGCGACGAGGTAGTCGTACTTCGTGGCGTCGACTGTAATGCCTTTCAGCCGGAATCTGGACTCAGCTTGAACGAACCAGGCTTCGGCGAGGTTCTCCCAAAAGTCAGGTAATTTAACCGTGACTACGTTTGTATCCGCCATGCTAGCTTAGGATTCGTCCTGAGCGTCGGGGTCACCAGTGTTGAGATACCGCGGCAAATGTGGGAGTCGAGACAGAGCTATTGAAAACACAACTGCTTTATTCTGACCACATGGCAAACAGGAACTAGAAAAGCCCGCACATCCACTTAAATACTTCCCAGACAGGAAGTGCTCCCGGCAGCCTGTCCCTGCGGGAAACAAGTTGCTGGAGGAAAGGGCCCCCGGCTGGGGGCTTCTGCTTAGACTGTCTGTGCCGCCGTGAGCGGATTATGTCCAGTGGTGGCGTGTCGCCACAGAGCTCCCCCCAGAATCCGCTTAGGAGGAGTGGATGAGTCGTGACGGTGGTCTAATGGTTCTGCCGCAGCGGCTCTGAGTGGTCGCCGGTCTGGTTGGTTGGGTCGGGCGGTTCGCCGCCGGCCGTGCTGGCTTGCCGGGGGGACGGCCTCTGGCTGGAGGCTGGGCCACGGGGACCTGTTCCCCTGGTTCTGTGTGTGCTGGTTTGAGCCGGTCGATGGAGTCTGTCTCGACCCTGTCGCCGAGTCGCAGCTTGAATACCTTGTCCCCGGTTTGTAGTACCTCGTACGGACCGTCGTACGGGGGTCGCAGGGGCCCGCGGTGCGCGTCGTGTCGCACGAAGACGAAGCGCGCCTGCTGTAAATTTGGCGGGACGTGAGGTGCGAGTTCGCCGTGTCGGTTGACCGGAAGTGGGGCGAACTGCTGAGCGGAAGAGAAAGAGTCGAGCCGCTGCTGTTCGGCCGACCAAGACTTGGTAGGCTCCGGAAGGAATTCGCCTGGGACGCGCAGCGGTTGTCCGTAGACTAACTCCGCTGCCGAGGACTGGAGGTCTTCCTTGACCGCGGTGCGTAGGCCGAGTAGCACCCACGGTAGGCGGTCAGTCCAGGTACTGTCCTGCAGGCCGGCGCGGAGTGAGGCCTTGAGTGACCTGTGGAAGCGTTCACAAAGTCCGTTGGCCTGCGGGTGGTACGCCGTGGTGCGGTGGAGCGTCACCCCGAGGTTGCGTGCTGTGGCCGTCCAGAGTTCGGAGGTGAACTGGGCGCCTCTGTCGGAGGTTATGTCGGCCGGTACGCCGAACCTCGCAACCCAGGTGTTAACGAACGCCCTGGCGATGTCGGCTGTGGTGGTGGAGGTCAGCGGCACTGCCTGAGGCCAGCGTGTGTAGCGGTCGACCATCGTGAGGAGATAAGTTTGGCCTTGCGATGGCGGCAGGGGACCGACGATGTCGACGTGTACGTGGTCGAAGCGGCGGCTGGGTACCTCGAAGTCTCCCAGGGGTGCTTTGGTGTGCAGCTGTACCTTAGCCCGTTGGCAGGCGAGGCAGGAGGTGGCCCAAGTCCGAATATCTCTGCTAAGGCCGCGCCAGATGAAGCGCTTGGAGAGGAGTTTGACGGATGCGCGGGAACCCGGGTGAGAGAGCCCGTGGAGCGCGTCGAAGACGCGGCGGCGCCAGGTCTCAGGGACGACCGGCCTGGGTTGGCCGAGTGAGACGTCGCACGTGACTGCCGTGGCTTCGGGCCCGTGCGCGACCTTGGCTAGGTGTAGCCCTGGCAGGCTGGTAGCCGCCGAGAGGAGGTCTGGGTCCGTGAGCTGGGCCGCTGCTAGTTGTGCGTAGTCGACCGCGAGGTGATTCGCACAGACGGCGGGACGGGAAAGGCAGTCGGCGACCACGTTGTCTCTACCGGAGACGTGCTGAATGTCCGTAGTAAACTCGGAGATGGCCGCGAGCTGGCGTTGCTGCCTAGCGGACCAGGGTTCGGTGTGCTTGGCCATCGCGTATGTGAGCGGCTTGTGGTCCACATACGCGGTGAAGGGGCGGCCTTCCAGGAGGAACCTGAAATGGCGGACCGACAGGTGGAGTGCGAGAAGCTCGCGGTCGAAAGTGGAGTATTTGACCTCCGGGGGGCGCAGTTGGCGGCTGTAGAAGGCAAGTGGCTGCCACGCGCCATTGACCCACTGCTCGAACACGGCCCCAACCGCGTGGTCGGAGGCGTCGGTGGTGAGCGCGACCCGGGCATCGGCGCTCGGGTGCGCGAGCAGAGTGGCGTCGGCGAGCGCGTTTTTGGTGGCGTCGAAGGCGGCTGCCGTGTCAGTGGTCCAGGCTACGTCCATCTTGCCGGATTTTCCTCGGAGGGAGTCGTATAGGGCCTTCATAAGGGCTGCGGCTCTGGGGATGAACCTGTTGTAGAAGTTCACCATCCCGAGGAACTCCTGGAGGCCCTTGATGGTTGTGGGGCGGGGGAATTGCTGGACGGCCTGCACCTTGTTGGGCAGGGGGACGGCCCCAGCAGGGGTGATGTGGTGACCGAGAAAATCGATCTCGGTTAGGCCGAATTGGCACTTCGCCGGGCTGAGGATGAGCCCGTGTTGGGCTAGGCGCCCGAACAGGATGCGAAGGTGTTCGAGGTGTTCCTGTTTGGAGGAGCTGGCCACGAGAATGTCGTCTAGATAGACGAATAGGAAGTTCAGGTCCCAGAGGACTGAGTCCATAAGGCGCTGGAAAGTCTGTGCTGCATTCTTGAGGCTGAAGGGCATCCTCAGGAACTCGAACAGGCCGAATGGGGTGATGACGGCCGTTTTGGGGATGTCCGCAGGGTGTACGGGGACTTGGTGGTAACCGCGCACCAGGTCGACTTTGGAAAAGACGGTTCGTCCGGCCAGTCGGGCCGAGAAGTCCTGGATGTGTGGCACCGGGTACCGATCGGGGGTGGTGGCGTCGTTGAGGCGGCGGTAGTCCCCGCAAGGGCGCCAGCCTCCGCCGGGCTTGGGGGCGATGTGGAGGGGCGAGGCCCAAGGGCTGCTGGAGCGGCGGATGATGCCGAGTTGTTCCATGTTGGTAAACTCGGCCCGCGCGATTTCCAGCTTGGCCGGGTTGAGTCTGCGGGCGTGGGCAGAAACTGGGGGGCCGGTGGTGGGGATATAGTGTTCCACACCGTGCTTGGCGGCTTTGGCCGAAAAGGTCGGGTTAGTGAGGGCGGGAAACTCAGCTAGGAGTGCCGAGTAGTCGTCCGTGGCTCTGGCGAGGCAGTAGGTCGTCGGGCCGGCCGAACGGGCCGGGGTAAAGGCGCCGGGGATGGGGGCCATAGTGTTGATGTCGACGAGGCGGTGCCTCGGAATGTCGACAAGGAGGCCGTGGGCGCGTAGGAAGTCGGCGCCAATGAGTGGGCAGAGGACCTTGGCTGTCAGGAACTCCCAGCGGTAGCGGCGGCCCGCGAGGTCGAGCGTGACCATGCGGGTGCCATATGTGTGGATTTCAGAGCCGTTGGCTGCAGCCAGTGTGATACCCCGTGTGCCGCGTTGGATCTCGAGGGCGGAGGGGGGGGGTGATGCTGTGCTGGGCCCCTGTGTCGCACAGAAATCGGCGGTTGGTTCTGTCGTCAGTGACGTACAGTAGGGGCTCCTTCTGCCCCGCGGCCATCGCGGGGGCCGGTGCGGGGGGGGGTTTGAAGGAACACGGTGGCGTGCAGCGTTGAGCCCTAGCGCCAAAACGGGTGTGGTAGTAGCAGTGACCCGGAGTGGTAGGGCAGTCAGGCCTAGCGGCCCGGGAAGACCGCGTGGTCGTTGCCGTGAGGTCGGGCGCGACATCGCGAGCGGCCTGTGCAGAGAGCAGCCGGTCGGCCTTTTCGGCTATCTCATTCAGGTCCGTGGAGTCCGACTCCACAAGGAGCGGGCGGATGCTGGCGGGGAGCTGCCGAATGAAAAGCGTGCGAAAAAGGGCGCCGGGATTTTTGTCGTCGGAGAGGGACAGCATGTGGGAAAGCAGGTCTGATGGTGAAGCGTCACCAAGGCCGGGGAGGTCCAGGAGTTGGCAGTGGCGCTGGTAAGAGGACGTTTGAAATTTTTTAAGTAGCGCAGCCTTCAGATGCTCGTACTTGCCCTCCGTTGGTGGATTCTGCAGCGCTGCCCAAACCTTGGGGACTGTAGCGTAGGTGAGCGAGGCGACGAGGTAGTCGTACTTCGTGGCGTCGACTGTAATGCCTTTCAGCCGGAATCTGGACTCAGCTTGAACGAACCAGGCTTCGGCGAGGTTCTCCCAAAAGTCAGGTAATTTAACCGTGACTACGTTTGTATCCGCCATGCTAGCTTAGGATTCGTCCTGAGCGTCGGGGTCACCAGTGTTGAGATACCGCGGCAAACGTGGGAGTCGAGACAGAGCTATTGAAAACACAACTGCTTTATTCTGACCACATGGCAAACAGGAACTAGAAAAGCCCGCACATCCACTTAAATACTTCCCAGACAGGAAGTGCTCCCGGCAGCCTGTCCCTGCGGGAAACAAGTTGCTGGAGGAAAGGGCCCCCGGCTGGGGGCTTCTGCTTAGACTGTCTGTGCCGCCGTGAGCGGATTATGTCCAGTGGTGGCGTGTCGCCACAATATACCCCTACAACACAAGGTGGACAACTTCTTGTTTGCCTACCGGAATGCGACACATGCGGTTACCAACCAAACTCCAGCCATGATGTTCTTCAATCGAAGACTACGATGCCGCTTGGATTTGGTTAAGCCAAACGTCCGAAGAGATGTGGAGAACAGGCAGTTTCAGAATATGAATGAAAGGCCGACCAGGAGTTTTAAGATAGGTCAACCAGTTTTGGCCCGGGACTACCGCACTGAGAAATGGCAGCCAGGAACGATTTGTACACGGCAAGGACCTCTCATGTATACTGTGGACGTTGGAGAGAGCATTGTAAGACGCCATGCTGACCAGATTCTAGAGTCACTGGAAAACGTCAACTCCACACCACGATCTGATACATCTGGTAATGAAATCGACGTACCAATTGCAGCTACCGCAGAACCGGTAACATTGGAAGCAGATGAACCAAACAATGACATTGATCCCGACTCAACATTGCCAGAAGAACCTGGTACCCCAAAGAGGCGTTATCCAGACAGAATCAGGAAGCCTCTTCAAAGACTGAACTTATAATTGCTTAAACTTAACCAATGTATCTAGCAACCGTAATTGTGATTGTAATTAGTTATCATTTAGTTGTTAAATGAATGTTATGTACTGTTTATCTAAAAGGGGAGGAATTGTTGTGTATGTACCTTTAAGAGAATAACTGGTCTCAGACTGCAGTACCGGCAGTGACCACCCCTGTATAAAAGGCGCTAGTGAGCCTCTGTTGTTTCAGTTTCACTATTGACTTACTTCAGTAAAGACATGTTTCGTTTAACTCCTGCTGTCCGTGTCTCAATCAGTCACGGACGTAATAGTTTCTCTCTCTCCCTATCGCTCTGTTTCTCTCGCTCTGCTTCTCTCTATCTCTCTTTCACTCTCTCTGTTTCTCTCTCTCTGTTTCTCTCTCTCTCTTTCACTCTCTGTTTCTCTCTCTCTCTCTGTTTCTCTCTTTCACTCTCTCTGTTTCTCTCTGTTTCTCTCTCTCTCTTTCACTCTCTGTTTCTCTCTCTTTCACTCTGTTTCTCTCTCTCTGTTTCTCTCTTTCACTCTCTCTGTTTCTCTCTCTCTGTTTCTCGCTCTCTCTTTCACTCTCTGTTTCTCTCTCTCTCTTTCACTCTCTGTTTCTCTCTCTCTCTTTCACTCTCTGTTTCTCTCTCTCTGTTTCTCTCTTTCACTCTCTCTGTTTCTCTCTCTCTTGTTTCTCTCTCTCTCTTTCACTCTCTGTTTCTCTCTCTCTCTTTCACTCTCTGTTTCTCGCTCTCTCTCTGTTTCTCTCTCTCTCTCTGCTTCTCTCTCTCTTTCACTCTCTTTCTTTCACTTTCTCTTTCACTCTCTCTTTCTTTCACTCTCTCTTTCACTCTCTTTTTTTCACTCTCTCTCTCACTCTGTTTATCTCTCTTGCTCTCTTTCACTCTCACTCTCTTTCACTCTCTCTGTTTCAATTCAATTCAATTCAATTCAATTCTAATCGCTTTATTGGCATGATGATGACAAGGTACATCTTATGTTGCCAAAGCATCGAAAAAACATTTTTCTCTTTCTCTCTTTCTCTCTCTCACTCTGTTTCACTCTCTCTTTCTCTCTCTCTTTCGCTCTCACTCTGTCTCTCTCTCTCTCTCTGTTTCTCTCTCTCTGTTTCTCTCTCTCTCTCTTTCTCTCTCTCTCTCTTTCTCTCTCTCTCTCTGTTTCCCAATTCCAATTCCAATTCCAATTCAAATGCTTTATTGGCATGAAAGTTTACAGAGAACCATATTGCCAAAGCTTACATAGCAAAAA